>NC_088711.1:10423868-10741368 GCF_963576615.1 Watersipora subatra | reverse complement strand
CAGATCGACCCAGAATATACAGAGGAAAACATTGCCATTAGCAATTATCCCCTCTCTGCGGCATTGACTTGTTCGAAGTTATGCAATGCATTCGAGGAAGCATGGGCCGTGGAGGATAAGGTGGCCGAATGAGGGTTGTCTTGTTAGAATTTACATGGAGATGGAACAATTGTATCATGGAGCTTGTATCACGGAGCTTGCTTGATACTGCCTCATTCTATGGCTCGACGGCTGAGTGGAGTTGGTAGCACCAGATGTATTTGATTCTAATTTCTCTGCATGTGCCGTCCAGTATGACTTTTATGAAGAGGAAAGACTTACGGTTATCTACATGTAGATTATTATTATTATTTTAAAAATAAAGCTAACAATCTGCTTGTACGAATATGTTACCTCCATGAAAGATTTTTCTAATCTGTCTGGCTCATTAACTGCCTTTGATTTTAGAGTTTCAAAGTGAAATATATGCTGCTCTATTGTCTCCTACGTTGTGCCTACAAGTCTGGCCCGCGTGGCTTCACTCAACTCATCACACTGCAACTGAAGCAATGAATATTAATTTCAATTTAGATTCGAAGTGATGGTGTTTGTATGGAACAGGTTTTTGAGGTGTAACGACATTTGAATAACGGGTGGTTAACAAAGTTTTAATATGCTGTTTACTGCGTCAGTTAGTAACACTGTGGGATTTTTTTGTGGGAACCCAGACCTAAGAAACACGAAACCGACAGTTTTGTTGCCGTTTCAAATTTTATTGGCTTGTGTGACGTTAAGTTATTTAAATTTACTCCACTGTATAGGTGACTATGTATTTTTTTAATTGTAAGTAATAAGTAAACAAGATATAAAACTTATATGAATGACGAGTCGCCACTAATCACTTTGGACACATTGAGATGTTTGTGGTGAATTTATAATCCTTGGTGAAAACACTTGGCTGAATCCTTTACATGTAGCTTATCTGTGTTTTCTCTTATTAGTATAACCTTTGTGTTAACCTTTGGTTGACTAATGCATGATGTTACACATTCCTTAAGTTGTGTGAACCATTTGTTTTATCAACTGTTCATTTATGAAGAAAAGAGAGTTAAGAGAATGTTTCGTTTGATTTAATCGTCTTTTAGCTTATCGTTAGCCGACTAGTCTAATATCGTCCTTCAGTTACTTGATGTTACTACAACCTACAATTCACTATCAGACTCCACAATACTATTAGATTACCAACTTTTAAAAAACTTGTTGAATTCACATAATAATTCCTGATGTTTGTCCTCATTTAATTTGTTTATTTTGACATGTGATGAAAAACATCATTTTGTTGATGGTTACTCTTGTCAATAAAAAGTTATATCAGTGAGAGTATCAGCTGTGTCTATACTGTGGCAAACCACAGGATGTCAGGGCGTTAAAATAAATTATTCTGACCTTGTTTAATTACTTCACTGCTGTTCCTCTACAGAGCCTTTTTCTCAGTTGCATCTCCCACTTTTTGCATATTTTTATATAAACACTCTTAGTGTATAGCATTGCTTTGAGTGTTATCATTACAGCAGGTACAAACAACTCCCTTCTTACATCAATATTCTACTAGGGCAGCGCTGTCTTTCATACAGCTATACTCTTATCCCTATGGCTAATTTAATCTCTTAGTATCGCAAGGCGTCTCATGATTCATGCTGCCATATTTGCTGTAACAGCTTTGAGCGCCGGAAAACAACAATAATATTGACTAGAAGCATGCCACAGCTGCGTCAGCATATTTTAAATTTTCAACTACCGTCTCTATGAGAAATTAGATTGCCAACAATCAATGTCTTTATTGATTATCCATTAGCTTCTGCAAATCATATAAAATAGCACCATTTAGCTGAGCGGTTATTTTACAGTTCTGCTGCCTTACTAGTGTGTCGTCTAAATCCACCTCTAGCATGGCTGCTGTTCGTTATTATACGGTGACCGCTCTTCTCATCGGCTTCTGGTGTCTCGCTGCTGCTGATACTTACCCCTTCTACTTAAGGGAAGCATTCTCTGGCAGGTCTTGGCCAAAAGTTTGTATAATGACACATGTGGATTGGTTCTCCTAGCACCTTAAGTTTCCATCAAGCTTACCTGTTTTTGCATGAGGTCAAAGTTTAATTTTTGTTGTTTACCTTATCATTGTTTTTTGGTCAGTGCATGTACATGTATATTAAAGAAACTTACATATAGTCAATGAGTTGCTTTGGTGCATAATGATTGGTTAATGAAAATTCTGGTTATGGCTTCCTCCTGATATCATTTCATGTGAAGTATTTTATTCCTTGCAGTGCTCACAAGCAGGAGAAGTGTGCTCTACTGACTTGGACTGCTGTGATCAGCGACCATGCAGGCCTTCCTATCAGCTAAGAGGTATGTCAGAGGGTCTCCAATTTCTCAAGTCCCTTGAATAGCATTCATGATTATTGGCAGCTTCTTTTCAAGTAGGCAATCGAGGGTGGATAAATTTCAAATTGAAAAGTTATGATAATCTTCCAAAGACAGAATAAGGGCAGAATCTTTCATTGCTTTGTCCATGTAAATATTTGTTCTTGTATAAATTAGTAAATGCTTATAGAGTTTGTCGCTAGCTTTTAACAACTTTTATCTTCGTGGTATTATATAATCAGCATTATATTATAATTTTATAAATTATATAATACGTATTTTATATATTATTTAAAATTTATATATATTAAATAAAATATACAAATTATATAGTATATAATATATAAATATATATAATTTATCTTATATAAAACACCCATATATATATTTCATATATTATACAATGTACAGTAGTTTATATATTTTATTATATGTTTTATTCATGGGAATCGTAGTACTTATTTTATTTTGAAAATGATCATTTTTAATGCCTCAATTTTGTGCCAATTCTAGCTTTTTATATAAGCTGCTTTATGTTTTTAAAATATAAAAAAGACCTATTAGTTTATAAAATATGGTATCAAGTAGACTCTGCTGGTTTGTATTAAGTTTCATGAGAACTCATCGGTGTCTCAAGCGCCATTGCTCCTGCAGTCTCGAGCTCAGTATAAGCATGCATATTGAAGTATTAGACTTGGGTCTAGTTTCTTGCCATATTTTTAGTACAAACATGCATAAGCTTTTTATTGAATGTCATTAAGTACTTTCATGGAAGGTTGTGTTCTGCTTACTTGGGAATTTCAGATTTGAGTATAGCCACTGTGTATTTTAATAATTGAAATAAGCATTATCAATGGAGCAATTGTAAGTTTGTAACATTTACAGGTCCCAAGTATGCCTGCAGCAGTACTTCCAGAAGCTATCGGCATTTGCTTGATCTACTCGAGGCTCAAATGGATATACCATCTCCTAAGCTATCACAGGGTAAGTGCTCAGGCTATATTTTATCAATATTGCTATATTAATAATTACATTTATTTTATTTATATCATTTTTATATATTTATTATATTATTTTTATTATATTTATATTATTTTTTGTAACTCAATCTCAAATTCAGCCCGGCATGAATAAACTCTTCTGCGTTTAATCTCTAGATTAACATTGTATTTGGGTATTTACAGATTTTTTATCGACATGTTCATATAGTTATTGTCAAGTCATTGGTTTTTTCCTTGCATAGTCTATTTAAAAAAATGTTAGTCATTTGAGTGCTATAGTCAAATTCTAAATTTTAATAAATAAGAATATAAATATATATAGTTGTTTTCAAATATAAATAAGAATATCGGTATTTATCATCACTAAAATACTGTATCTAGTGACAGGCGACATCCCTAGGCCTCACTCATCAGTAACAGTAGTACCTGATAAAGAAGGTGCAAGTCTGAGGCCTGCCTCTAGACTTGTGAAACTGTATTGTAGTAATGATAAGTATCAGCATGCTTATTTATATTTTTAAACTATATAATACTCCACTAACGTTTCTTTTAGTATTGAGTTTTCCACCTGACACTGCTTATCTAAAACCATTGATTTATATTTATGTTGAAGTTTAAATTCGAGAAACCTTGTTTATGGTGATGGTGATACTTGTTTCAGGTGAAAAGTGTTCCATATCAGAAGAGTGTGCTGACGACATGTGCTGTCAGACACGGTATCTCTTCAAAGTCGGAGAGAAGACTATCTGTGACACGAAATCTAAATATGTTGAGTGTCTCTGAGCTACCGGCTCCTCTTGTTCATTGTATGGCGTTCTGTTACGGCCGTTCCGGCATGCGTCAAATAAATCTCATCTTGAATACCATTTGTTAGCAAATTTCTACCAAATGTGAAGGTTTTTTGGATGCGGAGCAATATAACGCAATATAATGCTTTTAACAGTGTGAATTTTCTTTTTGCTTGAGGACTTTTACCAAAATTTAACAATTTGTAAAGTATATGATTTTAATGAAATATATTCGTACCAATATTACATATTTGTTTACTTGTAGGAAAGTTTTTGTTATTTATCAGTGTTGAATTGGGTACATACATTCTTCGTGTTGAAGTAAAGTGACCGTCATAAATTGAGCAATAACATAATTTGTTTTTGTTTCACCATAGAACTGCTTGTGAAAGTGCTGCAAGGGCGGCGTACGATTTTAAAAATAGACACAGACACAATTACTGATGTGACAGCTAAGATGTAATTTATATGTTGTATAACATGAAAATTCTCTCAAGAAACACTTCAACAGTACAGATTGCAAGTGATTGTCAAGTGAAAAAGATCTGAGCTGCAACTATTCATCTTGCATTCACAAATCAATATTATATCATCAGACGCAAGTTAATGATGTTGTATAACTAAGCCAGGTTTATTAGCCTACTATCTATGACCAGTGAACCTTTAGGCAGCTACATTTTGAGGTCTGGTCATGACAATCTATCTTACATATATAGAAATCTCAGCATTTGTTGTTCGCGTATTCAGTTATAGCCATTAAAATCTAGGAGCGAAAACCTGTTTCGTACTGGATTTGAGCTCGGAACTTCCAGGTCTGCTGACAGGCATGATAAATCACTACATTGTCCATTCCATATAATGGAATAATTGTGCACATACTTGTGCAGCGCTTGCGGAAATATTTTTGGGCAGCTTATTATTATGCATAACTTCGCACTGGCATCTAACTCAGGCGCCCATTTTGCAGATGGGCATGCTATCCAATACACTACACTTTCCTTGCCATACTATTGGATAATTATTCACATACTCATTACATCAGCCAGTCTTTGATGCCAAGTCATTAAAATAGCATGTCTCAGACTTCATCGAGCTCAGTAGAGATCATGACGCATTCTTTTCTCCTAACGCTAGCTTACAATAATGACCCTTATTATAGTAAACATTTAGATTAGCTTACGTTTCTCAAATTTATTGGACAAAGAAACTGAGCCAATAGCAACAACATTACCTTACACTGTGTATAAGCTAGTTTAAATCTTGAGCAAATTTGTAGCATAAAAAGTAAGAGACGTTTTTCAACAATCTGTTTTAGTTATTCCTTGAGCTTTCAAATATTATGCATTGGCCGGACAGTACAGAACTAAACAAACACCTTCATTAAAAAGTTAGAATGGGTTAATTAATGTTGTATTTGTTGATTAAAAATAACTTTTCTGTGCAAAAACTTTGTTATCACCCATGCAATGCCGGGCATTCACCTACTAGGTAAATATAAGTAGAAACTCCTCCGGTGAAATTTCCCAAATGGTTTCATAATTTCGATATTGTACATGTTCTAATAATTTTTTTCAAGCACGGTTGAAATTTTTATGATGTCATTTACTGCTGACATGGTATAAGTAATAAGTGCAATTGGGCAATACAAACATGGTGGAATCTTGTGAATGTTTTTCCTAAACATGGCAGCAGATCAGTAGCATGAACTGTAATTCATTTAAAAATCATGCATCGCTTAACTGCGAGTGCTGATTTGGTCTTGCGAAGAAAATGGCTGGTGCCTGGCAGCCAATTGCCTTAATGCAATGAAGGGCCTGGATCTCAAAGGTTAAACAGTTAAGCGAGCGGTGGCCACTGCTTACGCAAAAGTATCTTCAATTGTCATATAAATAATTGAAACCAAACCTCAATGTTTCTGTTGTAATTCAAGGTATAAGTACATCTACATTTTTTTTCTGTTTTACTTGGAGACTTGTTTTACTTTTTATTTTGGTCTGCCTCACATTTGGTTTGAAATTTTAAGATCTATCACTGCATGTCATTGAGGAACAAGAATGGTTCTTGGTATTCTATCTCTCAAAACAAAAAAGCTTCTCGGGATCTGGTATACAGGATATTTCTCAAAAATATAACAAAAAAGATTAACAATGCTTGAGAAATATCCTGTATATCAGATCCAAAGAACCTTTTTTGTTTGAAGAAATAAAAACCATCTATTTTAAAATCTAATTCTATGATAGCTTTATGCATTTTATTTTTATAAAAAACAACTAAATGAAAGAGGAAGACCAACAAGTTTAAGGAAGTATAAGAGGTTTAACATTCTTTCCATAGATTTTAGTTTTAGATAGGTTTTTCTATAGATAAGTTTTACTGGACGTTCTGTAGCCTCATTAACATGTTGAAAGAATAAAACTGAATGGTAGATGCTAGGTTCATGGAGTCCAGATGTTTAGTCATGTTTGTGTTCTAAAATGGTAAAGAGTCGATCAGTGTTCGCTAACTTGGGATGTTTAACACCTGTCATTCGAAGAAAAGCCTTTGAAAGAAAAATAGACAAGTACATTCCTTCTTAAGAATCAAAGCAGATTATCGTGTCAAGTTAAACCAGTAGAGCTGGTCTCAAGTCCATTATCAGAGACTTAAATTAAATTGGCAATCGTTCAAATGTTGGCAGCAATCAAATTGACTGCAATTTGACCAGCAACATCATTCCATCAATGAGTTTGTAACAGATTTGTACGCAAATCACTTTCCTAGATAGAGTTGGGTAAAACAGAAAATAGTACCATTTTTTTAAAAAGAAATGCTAAAAACTCTGTTTTTGCCATCACACACCTCGTACTGTTAGTAGACACAAAAGCAGAGTGATACAGCGGATCTGGTTCCTTATTAAACATTATGAAAGTCCTGAATAAATTCCTTCCTCCAGTTGTTTTTTTTTGTATGACATAGTGGCAAAGCTTTGTGATGCAATGTGTCACCTCTATCTCATAGGTCAATGATATTGACCTGGTTGGGATGGCTGACATCTGTTGATTTAACCAAGGCAAGGAAGAACTATTCACTTGTTTCTTCACTTGGTTCCAGTTATCTGGACAGTCGTGTAACATTTTGTCAGCTTTTACTCTAATTTTTAGAAAAATTTATCAGATAATTCAAGTATGACTGCATTACCATACTGGCCATAAGTATAGGGCTTCCGTTCCTCACAATCGCTAAAAAACCAGCAAGGCTTGTCAAATGTGACTACATCCTGAACAGGAACTCGTAGCAGGCTTTAGCACTAGACATTTCAATACAAAGTTAGCATGGAGTGTGTTAAAACAGCTTTACCTGTGACCTTGATTATTACTGAAACTGCTTTTCAGCAAAAACAATTTATTGCCCTGTTTTTGCTTAAATGTACAGCTAGTTTATCTTTATTTCTGCCATTCTCCTTGTCTATGTAGTTCGCTCTGTTTAAAGATGTTCATTAAAATGAGGGCGTACTACTCTTGCACTTTAAGCGACTCATGCATGCTGCTATAAATAATCAACTAAATTGAATGTTTCAAATTATTAGAGCTTCCTATGCTCAGAGCATGAAAACATTCACTTTTTAGTGCACTCCTACCTAAAAACCGATATTGATTTAAATGCCCCTTTTTTGCATTGTTCACCAAATTAACAACAAAGTTATAACTTAATATATCTGTTAGAAACTTTTAGTTGAACTATCTGATAGTTATCTTCTGTCATTAAAAAGCTACCCAGGACTCATTTACCGTAGGCTCCTGACCCTTGTATCGCGGATGACTGGCTGCTAACAAATAATCCCTTACCATATCATCATAGTTAATCAGAACGTTCTTAAAAGCTTTGTCTGGTTGAACATATGTCGAGAGTGTTCAACTATCTGATTGGTGACTCTCAGTAGATTCAATTATACAAAATCAATCTATCCACCTTCTGCTTGACATGCAAAGATTAGCATGTTACTCCTCTGGTTGCAACTCTTTAGTTTTGAGAACTCTTACTTCTATAGATGTCAGCACGCACACAAGCGGAGAGTTTAATGTAATTAATCTGCCAGGATTCATGTATGGGCCTGAGTTAAAACATCTATTGCAGAAAGCATTACCCTAACAGCTGACAGTTTTATGCCTGCTGTTTATTTGTAATGAAATTATTGTTTTCTTTAAGACCGATATTATGGCATTAATGTTGTTTCTCACTAAAGCAGGCTTCATGAGTTTTAAAGATCATTGTGGGGTTGATGCCAGTATTCCATTCTCCGTGTTGAATGGTCAAGTGAGATTATATGCGTATCACTTAGAAAATCTATGTAACACTTACCCTTATGAATTTTGTTGATTTGTGTCATTGCTTAGGTACCATTTAAGGTAGGGGCTAGTGCTCAAACTATAGTATTGGTTCTAGTTGGTACAGTATTAACACTCTGAGGCCTGGGCCTGGGATAATTTGAAGAATTATTGTACCACCTGATCCTACACCTGAGTAAACTTTTGCGTTGTTTTTTCGCATTACTGGAGTACGTAGGTTTATGAAATTTTGGCTGTTTTTAGTGTGATATGTTCATAGGTCAGTTCTAAGCTTCAAGTTCATTGTACAATTAGTTCTTGAAATATTGCCAAAAGACTGAGGGCACTAATAATCAACTGAGTAATTAAAGTTGGCTGCTGACAGAACATCAGTTGGCTGCTGACAGAACATCAGTTGGCTGCTGACAGAACATCAGTTGGCTGCTGACAGAACATCAGTTGGCTGCTGACAGAACATCAGTTGGCTGCTGACAGGACATCAGTTGGCTGCTGACAGGACATCAGTTGGCTGCTGACAGAACAACAGTTGGCTGCTGACAGAACATCAGTTGGCTGCTGACAGAACAACAGTTGGCTGCTGACAGAACATCAGTTGGCTGCTGACAGAACCACAAAAAATGATAAAAAGATAAAAAGCTCGAAAGAGTCTTCTCCCCAGCACAAAGAGCTTAACATTAAAACCATTTGTTTTTTATTCATAACAAATATACACTCTATTAGACTAGGCAATCCTTATGTCTCTTCAGTTATATCTAAAACATAACAATTCTGAAAGACTGTAAAAGGCTATTTACTGTATTTGATTTCTGTTTCTTTCACTGAATCTTGAAAGCTTTGAACTTCGACACGATATTCAGTTTAACAAAGATTGTACTATTCTAAGTACATTCACACCTGGTGGACAAGCTTGGAGCTTCAATATAATATTCAGCTCAAAGGAATAGTGCTATTATAAGTACATTCACACCTGCTGGACAAGCTTGGAGCTTCAATATAATATTCAGCTCAAAGAAATAGTGCTATTCTTAGTACTTTCACAGTCAATGTAAAGCTGGTAATATGGTCTATGATCAGGGGACCTTCTTGTATGTAGCCTACATGATTAGGCTTCAAGGTATTAAACCAAAGATAACGGCAAGTTTTTTGAATTCTTGGAGTGAAACTTTTGAGTCTTCGTGTAATATTCATAATTGAAAGTTAAGTATTGTATCATCGCTTTAGAAACCTCTTTTGTGGTGGTATCTAAACCAGCTAGACTGTTACATCAAATACTTGTGTTTAATTCGCTCACATTTCTCACTAAGTGTACTTTTAGTATATCGTTAAATTAAATACAGAATCTAAATTAAAAACTTAAACTGCGCATTTACAAATGAATTCTTAAATACTGCGATAAAAAAATTAATGCTCATCACAATGCTTATTATTATGCTTATCACAAATTGTTATGACGCAAATATTTTATAAATTACTAAAGTGCTTCAGTTAAATATTATAGAGCCATAATTTGTGTTTCTATTGCAAAGCTTTGTTCTAAAGTTTACCTCAACCATAAAATGCTTAAATGTTTCTCTCGCATGAACTAGTTCATGCGAGAGATGAAGAGACGCATCTGACTAGTCTTTGCATTCTATTAGCGTTCCACTATAACCCATCAGCTCCCAAATTGGCCCTGGGATATGTAATTATATTTAATTTGTAAATTTAGACTAACATGCTAGCCTTGAAATGAATGTAAGAGAGTGGGGCATATTAACATGCAGATCTCTGGCCATGCCACTAATCATAAATTTTTCATGATGCAGCGCTACTACCAAATTTTAAGTTAACTATGTGAGTGACAGTATGTGACACGTGAATGACAGTATGTGGCATGTGAATGACAGTATGTGACATGTGAATGACAGTATGTGACACGTGAATGACAGCTTGTGACACGTGAATGACAGCTTGTAACATGTGAATGACAGTATGTGATATGTGAATGGCAGTCTGTGACATGTTAATGACAGTATGTGACATGTGAATTACAGTATGTGGCATGTTAATGACAGTATGTGACATATGAATGACAGCTTGTAACATGTAAATGACAGTATGTGACATATTAATGACAGCATGTGACACGTGAATGATAGTATGTGACATGTGAATGACAGTATGTGACATGTGAATTACAGTATGTGACATGTGAATGACAGCGTGTGATATGTGAATGACAGCATGTCACATGTGAATGACAGTATGTGACATGTGAATGACAGTATGTGACATGTGAATTACAGTATGTGGCATGTTAATGACAGCATGTGACATGTGAATGACAGTATGTGACATGTGAATGACAGTATGTGACATGTGAATTACAGCATGTGACATGTGAATTATAGTAGGCTATGTGGCATGTTAATGACAGCATGTGACATGTGAATTACAGTATGTGGCATGTTAATAACAGCATGTGACATGTGAATGACAGTATGTGACATGTGAATGACAGTATGTGACATGTGAACTACAGCATGTGACATGTGAATGGCAGTATGGGACATGTTAATGACAGCATGTGACACGTGAATGGCAGCATGTGGCATGTGAATGGCAGCATGTGACATGTGAATGACAGTATGTGACATGTGAATGGCAGTATGTGACATGTTAATGACAGCGCTGCACTTATTGTAGATGTTAGGCAATGTGAGTAGATATTCCACAGCTTAACTTCAGTAGAACACCAAAATCATGGCCTGACATCCACGGCGGACACCTTAATAGAAAAAGGCCTAAGATGGCTGGACCATGATCACAGGATTGGTCATGAGTGCTTACCGAGACAATTATCATATTCACAATTCTATGAAGGAAAGAGAAATCCGAGATACAAAGATGTAACTAAGCGCAACATGAAGTTGAGGGAACCGGACACAAGCACATCGCGAGAGAAGGTAGAAAACAGAGGGCACTTTATGGAAGTAAGTGATAAAGACTAAACCATTGCCAAAGCGGCCAATTGCAAGAGAGAACATCACTCATGTAATGTAGTATCACTATGTTTACTATTTCTTGAAATTCTGTCAATCTATTGTGAGAACTAACAAAAGTGGCAAGCAGTTATCGGCAAAACTGTGTGCACCATTTTACTGTTCTCCCAAGGAACAGCCGACCCGATGTGCAGCTGTTTAGGGACAAGCCAAATAGCTGAAACAAAGAGAAAGTGTTAATCTCTTCTAACGAGACTTGTCCCCCTCCGTGTAGCAAGGTTGTGTGGTAAGAACTTTAGTCTGATATTTCACTGAGTTAGTCTACACATTATATGGTGACCAATTAATGCTGTTATAGCTGTTTCATTTATTCTTCTGATTAAAATTATTATATAACATGCACAACAACAGGATGTTGACCAGATGCAGACAATCCCGAGAAAAAAGTATTTTCCCAGATAAGAGTTCATTAATATATTTCATGTAACAAATTAACCATATAAAGCTATCTAGGCGAATTGTAAATGGCTGTTATCATGCAGTGCTGCCTATACACGCAAATAGTTAAATTTCATCACGGGAACTTTGCTTCATTTTGTCTTGTGCCAGTGAATTTAAACCATAATTATCATTCATTGTATGAACTTGTTAGCTAATAAACCAGAAAAGTTATAATTTTCAACATTTTGCTGTCATTGAAATATTACCAGTCGTCACAGAATCATTAATATAAACCTCATATATCTTGCAGTGTTTTTACATCTGCATTGCTGCAGTTGTCAGTCTGGTACCTTGTTTTAAGGTTCAGAATGTTTGATAAGTACCTTTTAAGGTGCTACTATTATAATCATTATAATGACAGTATTACAAAGCTTAGACAACTCATGCTATACAATTAGCTGTCTCAGTGCTTTAGTGAGTAATGCTATCAACTCAGCCCGTTAATACTTCGTAATTCCTTACGCTGGTCTCTTGTGTGTCATTATAGGCTCCTGACTGCCTAAATTAAAATCATATGAAGGTTATGAGAGAAAATATCTTATTACATGAAAAGTAACGGTCAATGGCTCGTATCTGTCATCATTGAAACTGTCGGCTTAAATAAGTAATATTCTCTCACTCCATTATCAAGAGCTTATTATAGTATTTTTAGCATTACGATATTAAACGGTTCAACTCCTTCATATATCAATATGTTTCAATCCTCAAGTACCGGATATTCACGGTCTGATAATTTGATGGTTTTATTTTGTACTTACCAAAATATGCACTCAACTATTTTATTGCTAATTCTTTTTATCTTCTGATAAAAAAATTAGATTTATACATAAGCTTAGTATCTTCAAGTCTCCTTTGTACATAATATATATATACTATATATATAATTGTATAAGTTTTCATTTTTACATTTGTGACACCATATTGCAATTCTTTTCATTTTTTCTTTATTATTGTAGCATCATATGTTAAGCATTTTTGTTATATAAAATTTTTATAAATGACTATAGACTGCCCAATAAAGTGTATATATACATATATATATACATATATATATATATATATATATATATATATATATATATATATATATATATATATATATATATATATATATATATGTATATATATATATATATATACTCAGGCTGCAGACAGTACTGTTTTGGCTATTGAAGCCTCATCAGTGCAGCTCAGAGCTTAGGCAAGGGAAACAAATCCCATTACCAATGAGAGTTGACTTCCTGCCATGAAACAACTAGGTTGCCTCACAGACTTGAGGCAGGTTGACAACAGGTTGACTCACAGACTATATATATATATATATATATATATATATATATATATATATATATATATATATATATAAATTGTTTCCTCACCCCGGATACCCCGTATGGGTGGTAATTTCTGCTTTAACTCGGGTCTCCTACCACAGACCTGGGAGTTTGAGCACTCGCCTCAAGATCTTAGCTGTTCCCAATAGCGCACTTTTCTGCAACTCACCTGTGTTGATTGCTGTTGGTATTTGGGCAAGCCACATTTTATGCGCCGGTGTTATTGCGCCCAGTGCCCCAATGACTACTGGGATTACAGTTGTTTTTACATTTCAGCATTTTTCAATCTCTTCTCCAAAAGGGAGATATTTTTCTACCTTTTCTTTTTCTTTGCTGGCTATATTGTAGTCATTGGATACTGCTATATCTGGTGGTATATATCTATACCACCACTATATCTGGTTGGTTTGCTAGGAAATGCTTGTCAGTCCGGATGTAGAAGTCCCAGAGAATCTTTGCGCGGTCATTTTAATTCACCTTACCAGGAGCTTCACACCAGTGTTGTGGTTTATTTAGGCCATACTCGTCACATAGACTTCTATACACAACACCTGTGTCATGATTATGCCGCTCAGCGTATGCGTCTCCTGCTAGCTGCTTGCATCCACTGATGATGTGTTGGATGGTTTCAGGTGCATCTTTGCACAGTCTGCATCTAGGATCGTCTCTAATGTGATAGATTTTTGTTTGGAGTTGCCTTGTTGGGAGCACTTGCTCCTGGGCTGCCATGATTAGCGACTCTGTATTGGCCGTTAGGTTTCCTTTGTTCAGCCACATATATGTCTGGTGAAGATCGCCAACCTTAGATATTTGTCGGTGGTAAGCACCATGAAGAGGTTTCGTGTGCCAGTCAATTTCCTCATCATCAGGGTGTAGGTCCATTGTAAGAGCAGCCGATTGAAATTCAGCTAGCAACTTATCTGAAGTGGCCATGGAGGCTGCATATGCTTTGATGCTTTGCTCCTCCTTTTTCACTGTCTGCTGTACACTTTTGAGTCCCCTACCCCCATCTTTCCTATCGAGATACAATCTAGTAGTATCAAATTTTGGGTGGAGTGCTCCATGCATGGGCAGCAGTTTACGAGTTGCTATATCTGTTTCTTTGATTGCTTCTTCAGTCCACTTTATTATGCCCGCTAGATATCTTATTACTGGCAGCGTGTAGGTATTTATTGCCATGACTTGGTTCTTGGCATTGAGCTGGCTCCGTAGGACCTGCCGAAGGCGTTTTTTGTATTCGGTAATGGCTTTGTGACGTACCTCGGCTTCGTGGTTGATGTTGCTTTGCATAATCCCCAAATACTTGTACCCTTTTTCTATATCTTTGATGGTACCATTTGGCAATCTTAGGCCACCTGTGAGCATAGAATGGTCTTTCTTAAGAATTAGCCTTCCGCATTTCTCAATACCGAAGGTCATTTCGATGTCCTTGCTGTATACTTGAGTGAGGTGTATTAGCGAATCAATGTCCCTTTCTTTGTTAGCGTACAGCTTGATGTCATCCATGTAGAAGAGGTGGTTTATCTTGGTGCCACTCTTAAACTGGTACCCATATTGAGTCTCCTCCAGCATATTGCTTAGAGGGTTTAGGCATATGCAGAAGAGCAGCGGTGATAAGGAGTCACCTTGATAGATGCCTCGCTTAACTTTTACACTCGCCAGCTTTTTGCCATTAGCCTCCAGTTTCGTCTTCCATTTGGTCATTGACATCTTGATGAATGCCACAAGAGCAGGGTGAACATTGTACATACTGAGGCACTCAAGTATCCAACTATGGGGAATTGAGTCATAGGCCTTTTTGTAGTCAATCCAAGCCATGACAAGATCGGTTTGCCTTCTCCTGCTGTCTTGACAGACCGTCCGATCCACCAGTAACTGATGTTTGGCTCCCCGGGTGTTGCACCCAATTCCTTTCTGAGCACTGGTCATATAGTGACTCATGTGCTCTTCCAGTTTGTCTGCAACTATTCCTGAGAGCAGCTTCCAGGGGGTGGGCAAGCATGTTATTGGTCGATAGTTTTTGGGAATCGGCCCCTGCTTTGGATCTTTTATCAGAAATACTGCAGTTCGTCCTTTGGTCAGCCATTCTGGATGGTCCCCTTGTTCTATTGGGCATTCCATCTGCTTAGCCATTCTAGTGTGAAGTAATGTTAACTTCTTTAACCAGAAGGCTTGAATTATGTCATGGCCAGGTGCTGCCCAGTTCTTCATACGCTGCACTCTGCATTTGATGTCCACTTCGCTGATGGTGAGTCTTTGCTGAGCCACAGTGTGTTGCTGACTCTCTTTAAGCCTCTTCAGCCAATTTGCAGAGGTGTTATGAGTCGTCTCTTTCTCCCAGATGTCCTTCCAGAACTTTGAAGTGCTAGATCGGAGAGGCTCTGATATTGGCCTCTGCAGTTCACCTTTGAACTGGGAATACACTCTAGATGGATTATTAATGAATAGTTTGTTCATTCTTTTGTTATCCCACTCTTTGGTGTACCGCTTCAGTCGTGCCGAGAGTGCTGTTAGCTGCTGTTTGGCAGATTCTAGAGCTTCTATTGTGGCTTCCCTTTTTGGACGCTCCAAACTGTGGTTAGATCTCTCACTGAGCCTACTAACTTTCTTGTGCAAGTCCTTGATCTTATTTTGTAGCCTCAGCTGCCAGGACGGAATGGCTTGAAGCCTTGTTGGCAATGGCTTAATACCCATCTCCTCCAAGATGACGGTTGCTGTAGTGTAGATTAAGGCATTAGTCTCACTGATAGATTCATCTATATATATATATATATATATATATATATATATATATATATATATATATATATATATATATATATATATATATATATATATATATATATATATATATATATATATATATATACAGCAACTGTCATCTTGGAGGAGATGGATATTAAGCCAATGCCAACAAGGCTTCAAGCCATTCCATCCTGGCAGCTGAGGCTACAAAATAAGATCAAGGACTTGCGCAAGAAAGTTAGTAGGCTCAGTGAGAGATCTAACCACAGTTTGGAGCGTCCAAAAAGGGAAGCCACAATAGAAGCTCTAGAATCTGCCAAACAGCAGCTAGTAGCACTCTCGGCACGACTGAAGCGGTACACCAAAGAGCGGGATAACAAGAGAATGAACAAACTGTTCATCAATAATTCATCTAGAGTGTATTTCCAGTTCAAAGGTGAACTGCAGAGGCCAATGTCTGAGCCTCCCCGATCTAGCACTTCAAAGTTCTGGAAGGACATCTGGGAGAAAGAGACTACTCATAACACCACTGAAAATTGGCTGAAGAGGCTTAAAGAGAGCCATCAACACACTGTGGCTCAGCAAGGACTCACCATCAGCGAAGAGGACATCAAGTGCAGAGTGCAGCGTATGAAGAACTGGGCAGCACCTGGCCATGACATGATTCAAGCCTTCTGGTTAAAGAAATTGACATCACTTCACACTAGAATGGCTAAGCAGATGGAGTGCCTAATAGAACAAGGTGACCATCCAGAATGGCTGACCAAAGGACGAACTGCAGTATTTCTGATAAAAGATCCAAAGCAGGGGCCGATTCCCAAAAACTATCGACCAATAACGTGCTTGCCCACCCCCTGGAAACTGCTCTCAGGAATAGTTGCAGACAAACTGGAAGAGCACATGAGTCACTATATGACCAGTGCTCAAAAAGGAATTGGGCGCAACACCCGAGGAGCTAAACATCAGTTACTGGTGGATCGGACGGTCTGTCAAGACAGCAGGAGAAGGCAAACCAATCTTGCCATGGCTTGGATTGACTACAAAAAGGCCTATGACTCAATTCCCCATAGTTGGATACTTGAGTGCCTCAGTATGTACAATGTTCACCCTGCTCTTGTAGCATTCATCAAGATGTCAATGACCAAATAGAAGACAGAACTGGAGGCTAATGGCAAAAAGCTGGCGAGTGTACAAATTAAGCGAGGCATCTATCAAGGTGACTCCTTATCACCGCTGCTCTTCTGCATATGCCTAAACCCTCTAAGCAATATGCTGGAGGAGACTCAATATGGGTACCAGTTTAAGAGTGGCACCAAGATAAATCACCTCTTCTACATGGATGACATCAAGCTGTACGCTAACAAAGAAAGGGACATTGATTCGCTAATACACCTCACTCAGGTATACAGCAAGGACATCGGAATGACCTTCGGTATTGAGAAATGCGGAAGGCTAATTCTTAAGAAAGGCCATTCTATGCTCACAGATGGCCTAAGAATGCCAAATGGTACCATCAAAGATATAGAAGAAGGGTACAAGTACTTGGGGATTATGCAAAGCAACATCAACCACGAAGCCGAGGTATGTCACAAAGCCATTACCGAATACAAGAAACGCCTTCGGCAGGTCTTACGGAGCCAGCTCAATGCCAAGAACCAAATCATGGCAATAAATACCTACGCACTGCCAGTAATAAGATATCCAGCAGGCATAATAAAGTGGACTGAGGAAGCCATCAAAGAAACAGATATAGCAACTCGTAAACTGCTGACCATGCACGGAGCACTCCACCCAAAATCTGATACTATTAGATTGTATCTTGATAGGAAAGATGGCGGTAGGGGACTCAAAAGTGTACAGCAGACAGTGAAAAAGGAGGAGCAAAGCATCAAAGCATATGCAGCCTCCATGGCCATCTCAGATAATTTGCTAGCTGAATTTCAATCGGCTGCTCTCACAACGGACCTACGCCCTGATGATGAGGAAATTGACTGGCATACGAAACCTCTTCATGGTGCTTACCACCAACAAATATCTAAGGTTGGCGATCTTCACCAGACATATATGTGGCTGAACAAAGGAAACCTAACGGCCAATACAGAGTCGCTAATCATGGCAGCCCAGGAGCAAGTGCTCCCAACAAGGCAACTCCAAACGAAAATCTATCACACTAGAGACGATCCTAGATGCAGACTGTGCAAAGATGCACCTGAGACCATCCAACACATCATCAGTGGATGCAGACAGCTAGCAGGGAACGCATACACTGAGCGGCATAATCATGTCGCAGGTATTGTGTATAGAAGTCTTTGTGATGAGTATGGCCTTAATAAACCACAACACTGGTGGGAAGCTCCTGGTAAGGTCAATGAAAATGACCGCGCTAAGATCCTCTGGGACTTCTACATCCAAACTGACAAGCATGTCCTAGCAAACCAACCAGATATAGTGGTGGTAGACAAGGAGAACAAGAGGGCTACTATAATAGATATAGCAGTACCCAATGACTACAATATAGCCAGCAAAGAAAAAGAAAAGGTAGAAAAATATCTCCCTCTTGGAGAAGAAATTGAAAAATGCTGGAATGTAAGAACAACCGTAATCCCAGTAGTCATTGGGGCACTGGGTGCAATAACACCGGCGCATAAAATGTGGCTTGCCCAAATACCAACAACAATCAACTCAGGTGAGTTGCAGAAAAGTGCGCTATTGGGAACAGCTAAGATCTTGAGACGAGTGCTCAAACTCCCAGGTCTGTGGTAGGAGACCCGAGTTAGAGCAGAATTTACCACCCATACGGGGTATCCGGGGTGAGGAAACAATTTTTTATATATATATATATATATATACATATATATATGTATATATATATATAAGCTTCACTAGCCTGAACCGGTTGTAAAGCTAAAAGTAGTTGATATCTAATGACAGTAACAAGTAGTGCAGCTAGTCGTTTCACTGGGGTGTTTTCGATGTGGGTCTGGCTGAGGAATAAGTTGTCGGGCAGAGGTTGGAGTGAAATTGAAGCGGTTTGTTGGACAGGGAGTTGTTGAACCTGTTATGATGATGAAATGGAAGGAATGGATTTGGAGTGCATGCACTTTGTTTCAATCGTTTCGATATGCCTACATGTTTGAAGTGAATTTGTAGATATAATCTCGCATCAGCAAAAGGTAGGCACCTTTAGGCCATTGTGCATATTAGTTTGTTGGGGTTATTACCTATGTGACTCTGTCTGTGTGTCCATACATACGATATATGTATTTACTCTACCTGTACCACTCTGTAGTCATGATGGAAAACGATTATAAACTTTTTCGCAATGAACGTACAACTCCACATATCACATTAATAACGACTAGCCCCTAATTATGACGATACACTAAAGCTGGATACGCCATCACATATAAAATAACATTTGTATTTCCTCTACTATAAAAATTTCAAAGCTGGACATTCAACTAGTACATATAAAAGGCATATTTGTATTTCCTCTACTCTAATATTATATTTCATGGAACCTCTTATTAACTGATTCCCTGTATTGTTATATTTTGCTGTAAATATTTGAAATCGTTGAACATGAATGGCTTTGTTCAGCTCATAAGCAGCGGATTGTATGTGAACTAGTGAAGCACCATCTTTTACACTGGTCAACAATTAATGAATCTTGTACACCTGCGAATAATCAACTGAGTGCTAAATGTTGAACTGTCAGCTAATCATAACATTGCTCAAAAGCCGATAAGCTTTTCATTCGATGCGTTAGATTAATAAATGACTGTCTGTCATGGCAGCAAACAAGAAAACAACTTGTTTCATTCAATTAGATGAAAAATTATACGCATTGACTTCTATGCGTGCGCTGAAAGTATTTTTTTGTAAATGTTGTATAACATACAACGTACAACATTGTATATGTTGTATAACATATACTGTACGCACTTAATATGTTGTATAACATATACGCAGCACCATGACCCCTAAACTGTTTGCACTGTTAAATAATCAGAATCGGCAGTCAGGAGATCGTTTTAAATGTCGGTCGTTTGAGATTTTGTTAAAATGATCAGCTATATTGCCTATTAGTACAAAGCTTGTCTGATGCATGCTGATATTTGGTGTGTGCAACAAGTGGATTGGTCAATAGTAAACATTCAAATACAACTTTTCATCTGCGAACAAAAACTTAGACTTACATTGATGGTCTCCTAGCCGAAGGCTGCTGCTACCCCAGTTTATTGTTTCAAACAATAAAATTGTTGGTGGTTTATTTGTGCATTTCACAATATTGTACATGTTTGTTAACTGTAGGTATTGTCATCAGAAATATTGTCTAAAGTATTTATTTTTGTTCATGATACATCACAAAACTGTGATACTGCTGAAGAATAATTTTGCTGTTATCTCAATTGCAAAGAATCTTTTCCTTGTAAATAAATGAAAAAGAATGGTAAATATGTCACTAATGATAATGGTAGCCTCTCCTCTCAGCTTTCTCATAGGGTTGATTCTCTCATAAAGCTTTTTCTCCCATATTTGACTCTCTCATAGAGCTGACCCTCATAGAACTTACTCTCCCATAGATCCGACTCTCATAGAGCTGACCCTCATAGAACTTACTCTCTCATAGATTCGACTCTCCTCATCAATAATGGAAGATTAAGATGTAAACACTTCAAACAACCAGCCTATCAAATGACAAGCTGATTGAGAAAAATGTTGACCTGAGCGTATTATTGGAAGAAAGCTGGATGATAAACACTTGTTTACTTTTACTACTTGATTGTAAAGAAGAATTATCTTGTAGAGTCAGTTATATTTCTTTCAGATGATATTGCCCAGGTATTATACAGGTATTATGCAGGTATTATACAGGTATTATCCAGGTAGTATACATGTATTATACAGGTATAATACAGATATTATTCAGGTATCATCCAGGTATCCATGTATTATCCAGATGTTATCCAGGTGTTATTCAGGTATTACTCAGGTATTATCCAATTATTACCCAGTTATTATTTCGGTATCATCCAGACATTATGTGGGTATTATCCAGGTATTATCCAGATATTATCCAGGTATTATCCAGGTAATATCCAGAAATTATTCAGATATTATCCAGGTATTATCCATGTTTTATCCAGGTATTATCCAGATATTATCTAGTTATTATTTAGGTATTATCCAGGTATTATCCAGATATTATCCAGATATTATGTGATTGACAAAAATTACGTTGACAGAAATTAGATGAACATAAATTAGATCGACGAAATTATATTGACAGAAATTAGATCAAGACGATTAGATCAATATAACTAGATTGATACAATTTGAAACACTGATCATATAATAAAGATATTGTTCATAGAAAGAACTCTTTCTGAAAAATCAATCCATTTGTACCAGAAGCAGCGCAAAGCACTGAAGATGGACAACAATTTGCAGAGCTGTTAGGCTGAGTCCTCCATGTTACTGCTGATCTATACACGTCATGTGCATGACCACTACAGTTATTTCTTTAATATTCATCAAATCACGGAGTAAGAGGCCATAGCTGGATAAAACTAAATCCGCCTTGTGAAATCTCATAAACTAAATGACAAAAACTACATCTCAACTTTGAATTTTAACAACATCTAACTTTTGTCATAGACAGCATTTCTTTGAAAAAGGTTTCCGATGATGCGATTGATACCAGAAATTTATTAATATTTTATTCATGTTTTGTCAATCCACATTTTTATATTTATGTGACACTCTATCTTTATGCCAGCTTCAACTGTCATTACTATACATTTTTTTAATTCATCTTATCTATGTCATCTAGTAACATATTTGCATTTTCTAAACATTCATCTGCCTACTTTTTCTAGTGTCATGAAATTATGATCCAACCAGGAATTTTATTTCAAATGTGTGAAATCGAATAGCTTTTTAGGAAAACACTGTTTGGTCAACATATTCAATATTGAATTATGAACATTGTGCGCTCAAAGCGTAATACCACACTTTTATTGCAGACCAACCATTGTAAAGATTGTTTACTCAGATACCATACTTCAAACACTTTAATTTCAAGTAGTACATTTAAGGAGAATTCACACAAGAAGAATGGTTTTAATTGCTTATTTTAAAAAGTGAAGCCTATTTGCTGTCATTCTTTTTTAAACAAAAATAACGATGTTGACCCCAGGGCTGATGTTGACCCCCTAAAAGGCCCATTAGGTTCGGCCCAAAATCACGTTTTAGGGGGGGTTTCCAGACCATGGAGCACTGTCAGTGAATTTGCTATTTTAGGGGGGTTCTACAACCAAGCCAGTAAAAGGGCCCATGCTCATTAATGTTTTATTCAACCAAAGTAATACCAAGAAATTGCACCGAAATTCCAGTCTCCATTTTAACGCAGATTGCTGCTGCTTGCTTGCTGACAGGAAAGTAAGAGAAAAGAGACAGTCGACTCTGCATCATCTTAGCAACCCTTTAGCAATATATTCAGAATGGTTGATATGATATTTATTTCATCGATATTCATTATGTTTTCCTTTGTAAATGAAAATGATGGTCTGATGGTTGATGTTTGGAATCAGTTTTATTAACCCTTTTGCAGGCATGGCGACACTTTGTTGTTTTGCGATACTGATGTTAGTGGGCAGAGCGACTATTATAAGTAGCCACACGAACGGTTTTTATAAATTGATTAATGGTTAGCTAATTGCCTTTTTTTGTTTAATTTTTTACCAATAGTAAACTACAATATATTGGTCTCAGTTAGCAACAAAAAATAAGCCGTTTGCAGAAGAAAAAACGATCGTTTTTGCAATACTAAACAAACGAAAAATCCGAAATAAAAACGTATTTAAATAAAAATAGGAATTTTGTTTGTAGCCTTTTTCTGCTTTATTAATGCATGAACCATATCGGATGTTTAGCGAGGCGTGGAACCTGGGCACCCTCTAGGGAACTCCCAGTGTTTAGGGGATGTATTTCAAATTGACCAACCAGGTGATTGGGGGTACAATATCCAAATTCAAATTGACCAACCAGGTGATTGGGGCTACAATATCCAAGTCTGGGCCTATCCAAGTGGGTGTTTTTTTCAGAGTATCAGCCCTGGGATGTTGACCAAAGTATTTTTGCTATTTTATACCATCCCCTGATAACACTATATGTGTATCAGTGTAATCTGTTTTTATTAGCCTCACTCTCACTATATTTCTAAGTTATTACAATTATTCCCATTACAAACTTTATTTTGTCTTCCTTTGCAGCGAGTAGTGAACAATCGCACGATGTGGCAAATGTTGTTATGGAATATTTAATTGTTTGCTTCTTTGTTTGTAATTGCAGTACACTATGGCATTTTAAGACATTTCCTATGTATATAGTAACAACATCTATTCACTGTGGGTGTCAAAGGCTTATACATGTAGAACTCAGAATCTATCTAGACTCCTACTTTTGTACAATTTTACAGTTACATTATCTATATACATGTATATAAATGTGAAAGTATGTGTGTCCTCCCAGCTATAGCTATTATTAGAATAGCGTAGCTGAACAATGCTGATGCAACGTCATGGAGCGCCTTCATTAGAAGCCTCGCGCTTATTCACTAGCTTACTGGAACTTTCCATTGGCAATGTGCCAGGCTGATAACTTGAAAGTTACAGTTGTTTGACAAAGTTTTAAAACCTTGACAGTTGTTTTTATTTTTTTCTTAATTTATTCCAACTACACAAAACACTACTCTCATGATATGTAGTTTGAAAGGTACGATGGGAAATGCTGTTATATGTTATATACAAATCAATTTTCTGTCCAAAGACCCTTTTATTACCCAGGCAATGCCGGGTAGCACAGCTAGTTGTATTATATATATTATTGTGCTATTGTATTATTATATAATTGTATTGCCACTGTCACTATTAAAGTGAACGATAAACTTATTGTTAGCAAATGATGCTTAGCTTTTGTCTTTTTAAACACGAAGCGGGAGAATTTGAGTTCGTTTGAAGTGTCGTAATGTCTGACTTACGAGCATAGCTCAGCCTACACTTTGCACAGAGTATTGAAGTTTAGTTTAGACCTAGTATTGACTCTCTATAGTCAGCATTAGCAGTTGGCAGCTGATCTATAATTTAACTCCATCAATTATTCATTTGGCATTTTAAACTAGCTTTTAAACAGAGAGCAGTTACACCGATGTCAATAATTATTGACTGTATTCTTCTCTGGCAATCTTTATAGGATACGTTATATTCGCTTCTCACTGCCGTGATCAGGAGTAGATGTATGTTTATGTTTAAATATCAAAACACCTGTATGTTCATGTCAATGGATATTGCCAGATGCTTTTGTATTACAACAGCAAATATATAGAAATCCTTGTGAGAAGTAGAAAGGCGTAGAATCTGGGTCGGAAGTGGCCTATTTTTAAACCATGAATCAACTACAATAGCACGGTCACCGTTTAAATGTTTACCTTACATTATTTTTCCGCGTGGGAGGGATGACATTCATAACTTAGAAAATAACTCTATTTGTAGTTAGCAAACTTGACTCAACTATTTATAGAAAAGTATAGTAGCCGGAACCTGTTTAACATAGAGCACTCCAGCCATTAAAGACTATCTCTCCAGACTCAAGTTTTTATAATTTTATTGGCCAATTAGCTGAATGTCTGGCATTGCAAGAGTAATAAAAAAAGTTTTCTCATAGAAAACTTATTTTAAATCAACATATACATTTATCATTGTAACTTTAAAATGAAGGTATTTGTATATTTCTGTATGTGTCCAGCCAATACATAGTTCAAATATTCAAAAGCTTGAGAATCTCTAAAACAGATTGTTAGAAAACATTTCTCACTTCTTATGCTACATATTCGCTCTAGATTTAAAACAGCTTATAAACAGTGGCAAGTAATGTAGTTGCCATTGGCTGAGTTTCTTTACCCAATGAATTTGAGTAACTTAAGCTAGTAACTTAAGCTAATGCTTTTAATCTTTACTATGATAAGAGCCGTGTCTGTCCGAAGCCAGAAGAGCTTTAGAAAAAAGATCCCACATCACAGGTATCGAACCCATACCTTACGATGCACAGATGTGAACCCAAGCGCACTACCACTAAATCCTGCAGCCATCTTGCCACAGCTTGGAATAATTGTGCATATAGTCCTTACACATCATGATCTCTTAAGGCGCACACGACTGCAAGCGTGCATATTTTAACCAATCGCTATTAACTGGACATACGAATGACAACAGACAAACACTTGATTTTATATATAATATAGATTAGGTCTAAATTTAAGGATTCCTTGGCATCAATCACCCTTCCGCTCGCTCTACAGGATAAGGACTGCATCTTGAAGCTTCTGATTAAATAACTTATTTTGTCACTAAGTTTTGTAAAAAAAAAGCATTTCGATTTCTTGGGATGGTAAAATTGATGTTCCAGCAGCCAATCAACCTAGTAATTAATTTGAGATCTGATGCCTCTCTGCAGACGGGTCGGAGTTTAACGAAACACTCACTACCTTGTGGCTGTTTTGTACAAACTGATTTAGCAAGTGTATGGCAGCTTAAACTCGCGGTGAAAATACGCAGAGGTTGCTATAGCTCGGCAAGTCATGAAAGTTGTCTGCACCACAAGGATAGGTCAATAGTGAAAACGATAGTGAGGAACAATAAAAAGAGCTATTATGCTACGTTCATGAAATAATGTAATATTATCACGTTGGTTGGAGGGGTGGAAATGTTATGTACAGCAATAAATACCTTCTCAGTGTTTTCTTATTCCTGGTAGCTGTTCCACTGATAACAAACTGAGTTTCTATAAATAGCGTAACAGGTTGCACAAATATATGATATTTTATTCAAAATATTGAAGAAAGTACTATAATTATGTACAGAATATGTAAAACTGTTTTGTTTAAACTATGTATTGCCACATTTGTTATCCGATTATGAGTCATCTGTTAGATTTGAATATATGTATCACAGACATCTACATACAATCATAACACAGAATTAACCATCGCAACCAAATCCCAAGCAATTTCCATGTTAGTGCCTTCACTCACTGAAGCATGTCGACGACTATTGGTTTTGTCTCTAGTTTCTCAATTCTACAGCAAGAATTTCTTAGATAAGACAAGATGATATACAGTTGGAATCTATTCGGTTGAGTTGAGAGCACCATATGTTATACATGTACATCCATGTTAGTCACTGTCATCTTTGTGACTTTAATAACGCTATTTCATAAAACTTATGGGGGCCAAATCAGACCTCATAAGCACAGTATATGATGCATTTCATCGTCAGCAGCAGTGGTAGTATGCAACCCCTTGCAATGCTAGAATGATATTTGCTTGTTGTGAGCCAGCAGAATTGTATCAATTTTGCTTTGTCCTGATATTGACAAATACATATTTTTAAGTTGCTGTAAAAATATATCGATGTCGGTAAAGCAAAATAAAGCCGTATTGTATGCTAATGATATGACTGTAAGTTTGCCAGCAGACATCGCTAATTATACTCTCTATGAGTTGAGGCAACGAGGCTGCGCCTCTGTCGACTTAGTTCTGCAGCCTGTTCCTCCAATCGTATTTTCATCCTGTCTATTTCTGCCTGTTGCTCTTTTAGCCGCTCATCTAATAGAGAAGAGTCGATGTTGGAGGGCGACTGATGGCTAGCCTTTTGATCAGATGAGCGCTGGCTCAGTAATGGTGAATTGTAAACGGAGAGTGCAGCATTTTTCTGATCAGCAGAGAGGGACGCATGACCAGTGTTTATATGTTCGGCTACTAACCAACTGGACTGGGCCGAGTAAGAACAGTGAAGACATTTGACTTGCTTTTTCTCCGTGTGATGATAAAGGTGACGCTTTAGGGCACCTTCCGAGTCTATAGAAAATTCACACATATCGCAAACATGCCTACCATCTTTAGTGAGTTGTCTGTCTTTTACGCTTGTCTGACCTTTGTCCTCTGCCGACCGGCTGTGATCATAATAGAGGTGATTGACGAGCTGCCAGTTATGAGGTGATGAAAATGTACAGTTAACACACTGATACTTTTCCTTTTTCTCATGAAAAACAAGGTGTCGTTCCAGATCAGTCTTCCTGTTCATCTTTGCATTACATTCTGGGCAGGGAAATAAACCACTGACTTGTTGTTTAATCGGTTTGATTGCTTGTAGTGGAATTTTCGGAGTTGGAATTTTTGGAGATGAAATAGAGGAAACAGGGGAGCGCAAATCTTGAGGAGCTAAAATTAAAAAGAAGGGATACTAAACATGCAATGTAAGTACAACACCACAGAACAAGCTGGAATTGTCTTTTTTATGTTCGAGAGTAGACAACTTCTGATGTGTTGTATGTACATCCACTACCTGTATTGATTAGTAAGGAGTAAATTTAAGAGACTATTACATATAATATAAAACTCTTTGAAGATTCAAACAGATCACCGTGTAGATAATATTCAGGAGTTGAAGAAGATTAGATGAAATCTAGAGAGTTCAGCAAAATATGTGAGAATCGGCTCCCTTGAATCACTCCACCATAGTCCAACCTGAACCGACATATGCTAGTACGACATATGCTAGTACGACATATGCTAGTGAACCCTGCTCGTCATTAAAAGGGTCATTCCAAACACAAACTAAAAATATTCATCATGATTGAAAGATGCATCTACTTTGACTAGCCGATTGAAGGTAACCATAGAACAACTGTGGGGCGCAGGAAAACGAAAACAAAATAGGTCACACTGCCCAAACTAACTCCTCATAATAACAAGGCTACCAGTAAAAATCACTGATCTTTGGCTAATCGACTTTTCTCATTTATGGGTCACCACCACAAATGGGATATCCTGGTACAGAATATACTGTAACCATTTGCTCATCAGATTTGCGACAGGAGCAATTGTGGCTGGATGCCCTTTCTAACATCACCAATGGTCCTTCTGTGATTCGAACCAGTGACCTACTGATTGTATGCCAGCGTACTAACCACTGAACCACGGCTGTTCCCTCGAGAACCACTGATACAGAACATACCGTACTTTACGGACTATAAACCGCACCCCTATATAAGCCGCATCTGCTAAATTTTCCAAAAAAAATGACAATAAAACAATACATAGGCCACACCTTTGTATAGGCCGCAGAACTCAGGACGGTGCTTTTTAACACGGCAACAACTTTCCTGTTTAAAACGGAACAGTGCCTAACAGCACAGTTTCGTATTAATCGACGCTTTTTAACCTAGTGGCTAACGGAACAGTACCATTAGGCATTGTTTCGTATTTTCTTTCACCGCTAGGGGTGCACTAACCAGAGATTCCTGTTAATGCGCCCTAGCGGTGAAAGAAAAAGCCACAGACTAGCCGCACCCTTATATGAGCCGCATGGCTCAAATCATCAGAAAAAAGTAGCGGCTAATAGTCCAAAAAGTACGGTAAATAGAAAGCACTAATATCCAACCTTTATGGACTGCAGGAAGAGAGGAGAACTTTTCAAGTCTGGCAAGTACACAGGTCAGCACCACCCGAGGTTGGTTCTTAATTATCACCTCACAGCTATGAAAACCTTTCTTCCTCCTATTTGTAGTGGGTGGACTCCATACTTCCTCTGTAGGATCTGTAGAACAAGTAGTAATAAGTGTAACATTGTTTGCTGCTACAAAAAGCGTGTATGGATATATGTCATCAAAAGATGGTGTTTTAAAGAGAATTATATAAAGTTTTCACATCTTGTAAAGCAACAATACATCATCCACCATGTGTACTTCTGCAGTTGGTATTCTTAATAACTATTCGCATTGTAAATAAATTATATAATTGCTTACAGAATTATCACCGATAAACGCAATCATATCACACTTATTACAAACCGACTAAACAAACAACCAACCTTGAAGGTAAAAAAATATTCACTAATCTTTGTGATTTGTAGTATTTTCTGTTTTCCTTCTATTAATGTCCTTCAAATAAAAAAGGACAGAAGTGGGTGTAAAAAAGGGTCATAAAATTTTAGGCACCACACAGAGTTTTTCAATGCATCAGTATGCATATATAAATTAATAAAAAATACACGATACTGATATTACAATGCAAAAATATATACATAGTACATGTAAAAGATACTTCCTCACACCCCTATACATGGTGTTCTCACCCAAGTTCGGTAAGAGAGAAAACGATATTTGTGAGGCTAACTATAAAACTCTCATTATTCAAATAGAATTTGAGAACTCGCACTGACTTGACATCATATGGAATTTATTATGTAATATGATGCAAAAACTTAACATAAATGTTATATGTTCAGTGGAATTCATGTATAAGGAGGTATAGGCTATGTGAGATATTGCACCGCTCTACCAGTGCTATACTATAACAAATAGTACATTTGGCAATCTCGGGCACCATGAGAGATCGTCATGAGTAATCAGCAGGTGCATAGTAAGGTGGCCGAGTAGGGTAGTGGTTGGCGCACTGGTCTGTAAGACAACTGTTCGAATTCAATTCTCGTGCATGGCAATTTTTTCTAACGCTGTTAGCATTGACTTCGGATTGACACGGCCCTTATTATAGTAAAGATTTCTACTTTCATTGTAACTGTTGCTAGACCTCAGACCCAGTCGCTACTAGATGCTTAAACAAGATGTTTGAACAGCTGTCCACATCGAAGGAGTTAAAATAGTGCCTTACCAAAGAAGTCAGCATCTAATTCATTCTCCCCTTCATGATCATCTCCCGAGTCTTCATCATGGCTCCTTTTTAGTCTCTTCGCTGCCTCCACAGCTGTCCTGCCTAGAGACACCCAAAATACTCACCAATACACAAACTAGTGAAGAATTTACGAGACAAAACACCCATTCATGACAGCTTGGTCTATGAAAAGTTTCTTGACAGCTACTAGGCAGTACTTCTGAATCAACACCTAACAAAAACCTTAGAATGAGACTATGTCAGACTTGTACACAATAGCTACACCACCTCATAGGTAATAGTCCATAAGCCATCGTCTCTGCCCGTATGTGCAAACATTCAACACTTCAAGTTGACAAGTACAACGACGCATTCAAGTGAGTTTTAGAAATAAACCAAAACTTACGGCGTTCTCTCTTACGAATTCTGGTCACCTCTCTGTCAGCACTTTCAGTAGATTGATTACCTGTAATACAAGAAACATGTATTTTCTTAGAGTAGACTCTCTCTGAGTAATTAACTTTACATAGGCATTTTAAGTTTCCCCAAATAACTTCCAGTTATGGCTTACACACTAGCATCAGATAGGAACACGACCAACATAAAGGCCATGTAGTATTCAACAATGCTAGGGTAAGTCTATGCTAGGAATATTCCAGAATGAATAAAGAAGTTGTGGTATAAACTGAGTTTGTCAAGAAGTAGAACTTTATGACTATTTCTATAACAATTACATAAAATATATAATTTATAACTTTTTAAGCAAACTACATCTGCTTGTGAGAAATCCTCACACAGAACACACTGTACAAGACCATCCATACACTAAGGTTGTGCGAAACAACTTTGTAAACTGGGGTGTGCAAAGCCACCCATAGACTATGACTGTTTGATACCATTCCCAGCCTACCACTGTATAAAGTTGTTAATAGACTCAGACCTAAACTGGCGACACAGCTTGATCTGCATGCAGCTTTGGTGACGACTGGTTCCCTTACACATAGCTCAATTGGGAGTTGCTACCTCACATAACACGAGCGCACAAATTCCTAAATAGTACATGTACACCACTTTGAGTTTAGTACAGTTACTTCTCATCAGGAAGTGTCAAATGGCGAAATTTGTGAATACATTCTGTAAACATTGTCACATCTACGGGAAGCAATATTGAAAGATGCAGTCAAACCTCTGGAAACAAAGCTAACTTGTTCTAAAATTTCCTTTGTGTATTGAAACAGCCATATTTCGGAAACAAATATTTTTATAAGAATACAATGTATTTTGGTTAATTCGCTTCACAGATCAAACCTCTATTAATATATAGTACAGGCAATTATGCATCTTCTAAAAACACGCATTACATAAAACAATGTAAAAAGTTAGACACCAACAGGTATGTTATATGTAAAAAACTAAATTAATAAAGTTAATAATCAATAAAGAATTTTTATTACCAGTTTATTTATACATTAAAAATAAGCTGGATATTTTAATTAAAACTAAAGATGAAAAAACAGCATGAAGGCCAAAAACAAATAATGTAATTAAGTCAGCCAGCTCTACAGCACTAGTTTTCACCTTCATTAGCTTTAATTTCACTTATAAACCTGAGACGCCTGTTTTACATTAAATGCTGAAATATTGTTAAAGGTTGACTTGCAACAAAATTCACATTACAGTTATATGGTATCAAAAGATTCACCATGTCTTACTCTGTTGTATTGTAAGTGTCAAATATGTGGAAATGCGATTACAAGCTCTTAAAAGCTCAAAAACGAAAAGCCGCCATAGATTGGAATCTCTTTATTTCAATGACGTAGCCACAAAATTTGGTTATCGTCTTGTCACGTACGTTCTCACGTGAATTGAAAGGCCAATACAAAGCTCAATATAAAACTTATCGTAGTACTAGTTTATGACAAACACTTCGGGTTTTATCGAAGACCCCGTATCAAATATAGATGCTCGCTACTTTAGTTTTGTTTCGGCCTGGTCTAATCGGCAAATCGTAATTTGATCATGTGACCCAATACTTCGCAAATAACTTTTGCAGCACTTTTCGATTATCACAGGTGACCAACAGGCTCATCATGATTATCAGACAATGATATGTACTACTTCGAGGTAGGGTTAAAAAGTTAAATGAATTTTTACGGTAAGTTATAAGATATTACTCCTAAAAGTGACAGCATTACAATGACGATAAAACAGACACGTAAAATCAATAGACATGGTTTTACTGAATTCGTGAAGTATATTTGTGAAAATATTTCGACGAATAAGGTTACATGAAAGTGTAAACAGAAACCATCTCTCACAAATGCGTCACATTTGAGTCGTTTTGGAAAGAGAATCAAAACTACGGCAGTCTCGCGTGGCTGCAATTAACTGTTCGTTTTTGAGCTTTTAAGAGCTTGTAATCATATTTCCACATATTTGGCACTTACAACACAACAGAGTAAGACATGGTGAATCTTATGATACCAAATAACTGTAATGTGAATTTTGTTGCAAGTCAACCTTTAAGTTGAAGCAATCATAGGTACATGTTTGACTGTGCTAGGAATACATTCACACTCTGCTACTAGTTTCTGTTTACCCCTCCTGAAACAATGTATCCTTGACACTGATACCACAAACATCCGTAGTTTACATTGTAGACCGAGTACTAACATCTTCTTTTCAAACTCTCCCAACAGGACTCAGTTTAAAAACAGCTACGTTGCATTCGCCATTTTATATGAACCCTTCCAGACCTAATCCCGAAATTTCCTGGAAAAAGTTATTATCCTCTGGGCCAAACACCAACTTAATTGAAATCAAATTTTTAAGTAATTTGTGCACGTCGTTTGCAATATCGTAATTCTGTTGCAATATTCCAAAAGTACTGCTAATCTGCTAAAACTGGGCATGTTAACAATAATAATTACTCAGTAGCAGCTGAATACAATCAGAAGTTGACCAACCATGCTTTATGTAATCGCAATTATCTCATCTTGTAGTGCATAAATATTGGTAATTTTATGTCACTGCTCATCCTAATAGGTGTGCCAACAACCGAAATTTATAGCTTGCCAAGTTGTGTTGGTTTTTTGTGCGTTTATAGTAGCTAGTACTTTTTTGAATCATTAATGATTTGAAGCAATTTTTTTTATTTTGCTCATAAAAAGTTTCTTCGCTTGTACATAGCTACATTATTATAATATAGAAATGTAACTTTAGATATCTTCTTCTTGAAAATAAATACAGAATTCATATAAAATTACTAGAAAAGGAGATATGGGCAATTCAGTAGCATTGAGTCTATCACTTGTGAGCAGCCAATTAATTAACTGGGCTTGGATGCGTCATAGAGATATTTAATTGGGCCTGAAAGGGTTAAACACGTTGCTAAAGCTGTAACCATGTTAAATCTCTGAAAATCAAAAGAGGGTCTAAAGGCTAAACGCACGATCAGCATCTGCTAATCAATCAGTGGTAACCACCTTTCACAATAGTAGTATTACGTATAAGGGAATAACACACTGTTATCATTATAGAGGGTAATCTTTATATGTAAATCTCAAAGCTTGTCATTGTTCTGTCTGTTCGGCCATAGCGAAAAAATCTACTGATGAAAATCGGTATCGCACAAGATTTGATCTAGGAACCTTCTGTTCACAAGGAGAGAAACTAACCCATTAGGCTACACGATATGCAACGGATACATTGCGCGATATGAGTCACTATCTGGTTTAAAATACACAGACCGACTCTGCGTTACATGCAACAACACTAAAGTTTGCTCTCACAGCACTTATTAGTAAGTTTAGCAATACGAATACTAGCTTACTCAAATTAGCCTAATGGCAACTACATCGCCTGCCACTGTTTATAAGCTGTTTTTTAATACTCATGCAACATCAGGAATTCGGCTAATCTATATATAGGTACGGAACTTATGTGTGTGACTATGGCCTAAAGTAACACAATGCTAAGCTGAACTTATGCCCTCTAGTATAAATAACATTTGGCAAGAACTTTTTTTTTGTCACACTAGAACCAAAAAAGTATGAGCACAAAAAAAGACATACCACATATCCTCGCATATAAGCTGAGTTTAAAGCTCCAAAAAAAGTTCCCAACAAGGAGGTCAGTTTGTACACGCACAAATCTGATCGCACTCAAATGAAATGACATTATGCTAACTTGATTCCAACAACTACAACTCGAGCCATGCTAATCATGAGGCCGGTAGCCTGTTACTTACAATTTCTTTTATACTGTACTGAGGGCTTACATTTGAAGAAAAGCTGCAAGTGAAGTTTCCTTGAAAAAAGGCTAGGAAAGCAGCTGTACAGCTTTTGTTCTCCTTATTAGAGTGTGCATACACGAAGCAGCATTTTGCTTAATAAAAGTACGCTATGACAGCAATAACAGTTTGTAATTGATTGGTCGTACAAGTGATCACTTACATGTTTACACTTGTCAAATGGAACTTTACACGCAGTTCATTTGAATTAATAGCACTGCTAGTACAGTTTGAAAACTTTACCACCGCTATTAATTATAATAAAACACCAATAAAGATTATAATTTGTATTAATTATTTTTTGCTGCATTTTGCTGTGGCGGGTGCGTACGTAGCCTGTCTTGACACACTGTTTTCTTATTTTTTTCTACATAAATTTTTGCGCGAAACCTGTTATGATTACCAATGGAGCGACCGACATAACATCGCAGCCAAGCCACATAGACGGAAGAGAACAACTCCCTTTCAATGCAGCTGATGCATCAGGTGCAGTGCGTCTTGTGACGAGCTGTTGTTTTGCTCGCCCCCGTTCGCCGGGGGGACAACTCCGCAAAAACAACAGTTTGTCAAGACAGGCTGCGTACGGCGTGTTGCAATCTGTAGGTCGGCTTATTTATGAATTTTTATAAATTCACTGTTTTAGGGCAGTTTTTCTACGATCAGTTTAAACGCGATAACAGCGTATATGTGAGGATATATGGTGAATTAGATAACAACTTGGAGAACAGTTAATACAGAGAACTGCCAAGATTACAGGAGCAAACAATAAATAAATAGCAAATTACAAGGCTACCTGTATCCTGTCTAGTTGGCCTTATTTCGTTCAGGTGAGGTGAGCCGCTCCTGGCTGCAATATAAGTAGTAATTTTAATATAATCAGGATTTACCATGCCCTACTTGTTCATTAGGAGAATTGACAAGCGCAGAGTGCAGCACATGAGATACACATGTACATTATTGTAGGTAAGTATGAGAGTAAGTGTAATTCTATCATGTTTAAACAGGTCAACACCAGTGCATGAAGATGAGTAGAATTGAAAACAGTTGACTATATAAATACAGTGAAACCTCTTCTTACGAAAGTAATTCGTTCCGGAAGCTATTTTGAAAGCAGAAAATTTTGTTAGTAAGAAAGCGTTTTACCATATAAATGCGCTAATCCACTCAACTAAAATATGATATTCATATAAATTATAAATACATGTTAAAATTGCTATAATGAAAAAAATACAAATAGAAAAAAGAACAGAGAAATAACAAACAAAATTAAAAACAGTATGTTTGTTTACTTTTGGTGTTGGTCGACTAAACGAAGCTAAGCGAAGACAGCGAAGTGTGGGAGGAGTCAGAGAAGTCTTATTTCAGTTTTGTTTTGCTCCGAACAAGTGATTTAACAACGTAAGTGAAAAGATTATTTACATCACCACGAATTCGGCTCACACAAAAATGCAGAACTTGAATTGCTAGAAACTAAAGTTGTCCTACCCCTTGTGACATATGGTAACTCCAAACTATACGACAAAGGAAAACTAAACACTAGTCATTTACTGCCAACAAATGAAACTGAGTCAGGCGTCTTGTACATCGTACCCACTGGAAGCAAACAATCCAAAATACAAAATAAACAAATGGGCCAAAATACAAAAGGCCTTTCATATCTAAAAAAAATCTTATGTAAGTCTAAACAAATTGTCGACCAAAAAAGGTTTCGTAACTTGAAACTTTCATGAGTAAAGTCTTTCGTAAGTAGATTTTCCACTGTAGCCAATTTGCAAAAAGCTAACAAACAGCTTAGTACATTGACGTCACTGCTTTCATAAGGGTATGACAGAATTCAAATCTAAGGTGAAGACTGATTTAAAACTCTATGAAATGTTGTCACCTTCGTTTGACAAATAGAGGCTAATAGTGTAAGGCAAATGTCGACAACCGTTCTATGGATGCATTCAAATGTCAGTACAAGTGATCTAAATGCAAACCTGTGTTAAAAAGATCACAATCACGAATAGATGCCAGCTGAAGGGTCTCCTCGCTGTCACTTTCGCTGCTGGAGCTACTGCAAGTGTACTCCATGGCTATGAAGATGTAGACATTCTAAAATGTGAATGCTTTCCTTGCTATTATAAGATAAAATGCTGTGTCAATGTACAAATTAATGCATATAGCTTGTTGAAGTGAAAAATTTGTTATTGTAGCACTAGAATGGCAACCTTGAGAGAGAAATATTGGTCTATGCATATTGTAGACACTTTTGGATTACCTGTACTTTTCAGTGTATCATTCTATTCATGATTCTATACATGCATCTGTCAGCTGTTTGTATAACCAGTTCATAGTTGATATAAACATAATTATGCAAACTTATTGCTTGTCAAGGCTTTTGCATCAAATATTGATAGGTTTTATAGTTACAATCACCTAAATGTACAAATTTTCAAATATATGATACAAAATTTGAACAAGCATATAAAGGTTTGTCAGAAGTAATTTCCAGCTCCCAATGTTTGGAGGCTCTTGAAACACAGTTGCGTGAACAAAAGTAAAGAAACTGATAACAATGGAAGATAAGACATAAAAAAGTACAAAGTAAGATATGTATATAGAAAGTTAGTTTACACTTTATCAAATCTGAATTAAGAGTGTGTTGTTGTGGGTATTTCTTTTATCATCTCTATCTTCAAACCTATGAACCACAAACCTTATACTTCCATTTGCATGTCCCTAAGCTAAATTAACAACAAAAACCTCTTTTTACAAATTATTACTTAAATTTCACACATAGAGTTTAATTTGATACATTTAATTTTTGACACAGTTATAACGAAATTGTTTTCATGACTTAGATTACTTGCAGTATCTATTGACAAGTTTATAAATTTTCGAGCTCTAAAACGATTAAGCTCCAAAATATGTTAGTGTTTACATGTATATGACACACAGGTTGGAACAAATTAATTTCATATGTTGGAGTTGACTGCGCATGTAATTTGGAAACATAAAATTGATAGCATATATGTTACAGTGATTGTTTAAACCAACTTTTGACCACCTCCCTATGCAATAATGCGTTTCGCTTTGAATTATATCCAGCTTAAAATTTTGTAAAACACACAAAAATCACAACCATAATACAAGCCTTATCATGGCTATACAATTGTGCTGTCTATAAATAAGGGTTTCAAGATGAAAGTTCTTCTAAAATGTTGTTTTAACTTTTTTTAAAGACTTGTTCAATAGTTAATAAAAATTCACTACCAATCGAGAGCACTTTGTGGGGTCAATACAATGTTATTAGTACATTTTTTGCTCTTTATTATATGATCGCAAAAAAACAGTTCTTCTCAACTTTTATCTTTTCATCTATGGTAATCCTGTTGTCAAATTATTGACCTGATGTTGTCAATTTCTTAGCATCTTTTTTAAACAGAAACCAGTTGTCCACAATAGTAGGTATGTTATAAACTCTTGGCCCTATCTATAGGTAGCCATCCAAACTTAAACGTCGGTGAAATAATGTAGTCAATTTGTGTAAAAATACAAAAAATGATTGGTAAAGAAGTTGACTGAAAATTGTGAGCATCAGCCTATAATTCAAGAATTTGCATACATTCAAAGTTCACCACTATTAGCAGTATACTTAATAGTTTTGTGCTTTTGTTTTGTCGACAATCATATACTACTGAATTAACACACTGGCGCCATTCATAGTCTCAGTAAACTGCTAATGAGAAACTCCCACTAACAACTAGATCCCTAACAAAAAGATACCGTTACCCCTGTGGTATATCCCTGATTAGCACACTGTAAGCAGGAATGAGGCGTGCACTCGCTTATTAAATTGTTCAAGTACTACAACATCTAGTATAAGTATTGTCAAGTATAATCGATCTGCCTCCTTTTTTTGTGGCAATAAAATAGAAAATGTTTTGTTCTTTGCTAATGTAAATCCTTAGCCAGCTTGTAATCAGTATTGTACCTAAATGCGGCTAACTTGTGATACATAGTTGAAAAACAATTTGTGATTGATCTTCGCAATCCAAGTGTAGATTTGAGTTTACAAACGGTCTTAGGAAAAATGCTGTTGTGATAACAGATTTCTTAGCGTATATAACAAATGACTCATCACTTTATGCCGCTATATAGTAAAAATTGTATTTGGTGTTTTAATCCAGAGTTGAAATCAATTACTACAACACAAAGAAGGTTTCCCCTACTGATAGTAATTAATATTAAGTATACTCTAGCAGAGTAAAAATAAAAAACGTTGCTATTACTCAGCAAAAACATTTGTTTTCAATCATATAACTTTCTCAGTTGTTGACAAGCAAGGAATGCGTGATAGGCTTCATTAATCAGTTTTAGGCTTCACAGTAGATATTTTGTTTGGTATATTTCTTGTACTAACTATCACATTCAAAGCAGCAGAATCGAGCCAAGCTAATGTAGGCCCTATAAACAAATGTATATTATATCAACAGACGGTTCTGTTTCGTACCATCGGATTATGGAAACATACCTGCCAACTCTCACGCATTGGGCGTGAGACTCACGCAATCACCCCAAAGAAAAAAGGAAAATGCGTGAGAAATGCGTGAGATTTTTGCCCCAATTTCCACAATTTTATATATACTATCATTAATACATCAATTGCCCCAAAACCAAATCTCAAGCATTGTCCCACTCTTGGGTTGGCAGGCCTGGATGGAAATGACCAACAATTAGTAAACTCTAACGGTGGCAAACCATAAAAAACAGTGATTTTATAAACTAAATTAAAAAGTAACAGTAATTAATAGTAGTTATAATTTTACATTTCTCAGAAGTTATATGCATTTTATAATGGGTTAAGTTTTAACGAGTTTTCTTCCATACTGACTAAAACAGTTTGAAAAAAGCGTGTATTTGAATCGCTGGAGTTGTAGCCTCGATGTTTTACAAAACAAGTTTTATGTACCGGTAATAGAAAGTTCTACGGTGCATATCGTGGTTCTAACCATAGAGTAATCTCCCCCCTAGAGTGATAACTGTGCATTCAACAACACGAACGTTTCCGGTGCCAACAAGGAGCGTTTAGGCCACGCCCCTTTTTTGTGCTAGTCAATCGTAGTAATTGACAGAACAATAACATCAGCCATGAGAATGATCATGAATTTCCACAGTTAAGATAGTAATTATTGCTCATATTAAAGAAATGATGATTATAGTTTATTACTCCAATATATGCTTATTATTTAAAGCAATTCAATACCTACATGCCTTGCAAAGGCACTGAATAGATAGTGTTAAGTAAGTGAGTTAATGCAATCAGTTACTCCAATGATATACAGCCCCCACACATGGGGGGGCTGTATATCATTGGTTACTCATAGATAAGATAGATAGTCATACTGGGGTTGTATTACATTAGTTTGATGGGAAGCTAATCGACTGCCATCAACTGAAAGTATTGACATTGTATGGTGATAGAGTGATTCATTGACCCACAGTCCACAAACAGTCCTTGCATGTAATATTAGATTTCAATACATATCAATCAAATACATAGACTAGCTTGAAGCAAAGATGTCCACTAGTTAGTGGACATCGCTGCTTGATGTAAGCAAGCAAAAAGCTTGAAAGAGTGGCAAATGTTGTTATATGTTAGATAAAAATAAATTATACTTAATTATACTAAATTTTAATTATTTAAAAATAAAATAGATTTTTTTATTACTTTATTTATTAAATAATTTTTTATTGTAATCATAGCTAAACAGATTATATTTAGCCATTACTTGCTAATTATTTTACATTTAAACACATTTACAGTTTTTTTTCCTAATTTATTTCAACAAAACACTTCTTTCATGATATGAAATTTAAAAGTTGTAGTTTTTTGAAAAGCTTGAAAACCATTACGGTTGTTTTCTTTTTCCTATTAATTCATTTGAACTGCTTAAAAATATTTTCTCATTATATGAAGTTTAAAAGTTAGAATGGTAAATGTTATATAAAAATAAATTTTCTGTCCAAAGACTTTTTTATTACTCGGGCAACTCGGGTAGTACAGCTCATAGTTGATGGCAGTCAACTAGCTTCCCATCACACTAATGTAAAAAACCCAGTATGACTATCTATCTTATCTATGAGTAACTGATTGTATTAACTCATTTACTTAACACTATCTATTCAGGGCCTTTGCAAGTCATGCAGGTATCAGGGATTACGTGTATGTCACAATTTCCATTTCCATAACATTTCCTTACTTCATTTTTATATTATTTCCATTTCCAAAACATTTCCATAATTTATTTCCATATTATTTCCATTTCATAAAATTTCCATAATTTATTTCCATATTAATTCTATTTCCATAACATTTCCTTACTTCATTTCTATATTATTTCCATTTCCATAACATTTCCATAATTTATTTCCATATTATTTCCATTTCATAAAATTTCCATAATTCATTTCCGTATTAATTCCATTTCCATAACATTTCTATAATTCATTTCCATATTATTTCTATTTCTATAACATTTTCCTTCTTCTTTTCCATAGTGTTTCTATATCATTTCCATAATTCATTTCCATTTCTATAACATTTCCCTACTTCAATTCTATATTATTTCCATTTCCATAGCATTTCCATATTATTTCCATTTCAATAACATTTCCATATTATTTCCATTTCAATAGCATTTCCATATTTCTAAAATAAAATTTCCATATTCATTTCCCTAAAATTATGGAAATATTTATGTTTATGGAAACAATGATATACAGGGGGCTGTATATCATTGGCTGTATATCATTGCTGTATGGGGCTGTGGGGGCTGTATATCATTGATGGAAATGGATATGAAAAAGTAAACATTTCCATAATATGTTTATTGATCCTGGTAGGAATTGAATTGCTTTAAATAATAAGCATATATTAGAGTAATAAACTATAAACATCATTTTTTTAATATGAGCATTAATTACTATCTTAACTGGAAATTCATGCTCCTTGTTTAACCTTTCTCATGGCTGATGTTATTGATCTAGTCAATCACTACGACTGACTAGCACAAAAAAGAGGCGTGGCTTAAACGCTCCTTGTTGGCACCGGAAACGCTCGTGTAGTTATTACTCTAGGGGGAGATAACTCTATGGTTCTAACTAACATCTTAGCAGAACCGTAGGATAAGAGGTAGACGACTTTTGTGACAGGAGTTGTCTAACCGCTAACTGCTATTTTCTAATAGCTTTTCTTTTGCGGGGAGACAACTTTCATTCATACTGCCAACCTAATGAAATACGAACGTGTATGTACATTATATGTACATACATGTATGTATACACTGTATCATTGTATGTACATATACAAGTACACGTAATTGTCTCGTGATATCACATGGGAAATAATTTCAAAGTTTAATGGCTATAATTACACTGTGTGTGGAACCAAAACAAAATGAATTTAAGCGCACAGTATATATATGCCTTGTAGACTGTTATAGTAGCATTTCAATTATACTGTAAAGGAAACTGCCGGTTTCCTTTACTGCTCCACAATTTTATTGACACCGAGTGCAAGCAAGAGACATATATATATTTCATGAATATATATATAAATACATGTGATCAGTGTGCGCGCATACAACAGAGCAATTAAAAGAGACACATAGACAGCTATCTCTGTCTCTTGCACTCTTTTTGTCTCCTTTTATAGGTGCGCTCTTTTTGTTAGGCTCTGATTTTTGATCGAATGGGTCCATCGGTTTCTTTGTCGGCTCTTCTCAGACTCTTTGTCTGCTCTTTTTAGTAGTTCGAGTGGACTCACCTACGTCCAAGTTTCCTGCTGTGCCGAGATTTGGCCCGTCTATAGTGTTGGTCCCAGAGTCAGCTAGGCAGCCAGCCCTGATCTCCGCATTCTGCCATTGCACTCGCCCTTTAGTGGAGGCTTTGATGACTGTCCACTCAACGCTTAAAGGTGAGAATAGTTGAGACCAGAGCCAGTGCCGTCGCGCTCCAAACGCTGTACCTCAGACTCGGAAAAGGCTCGATCATCTCCGGTAAGCTTCCAGGCCCATACCAGACTAACAGTGCAGAGAGCCAGCTTCTGCCAGTGACAACCATATTCCACTAGCTGACAGGTTCTCTCCTCCTGCTTGTAATAGAGAAGCTTGTCGACTGTTGACACTCCTAAAAGATGGGTCAAAATCTTGGCGCGGGACTCTGTGAGTGTTGGAGTCTTCTTCATTTGGTCCCTCAATCAAATAGGGTGACACTCAAGTCAGTTCTTAGACATCTATTTCTTAGGAGACAGGTTTGCAGCTCAAGGCTCGAGTGATCCACACTGACTCAGTCATACAGAAGCAATTTGTGATCGCCGAGTTGGCTTGGGCTCTGGTGAGTCCGCTCTCTACATGGGGCAGCCTGTGTACACTGACTGACTTAACTGCCGGCTTTCTAGGAAGGCAGCCAGCCAAGATTAGGATGAGAGTGCATGAGTTCATAAGAGGTTGGTTGGTTATCTCCTGGCCTGTAGAAAGGGATGCTACTTGAATTCATTAGTCAAGTAGACCACGTTTCCTTAGCTGGGGCCTCCACGTGCTCTCCGATGTGACTTGACCTGGTCCTGAGGGTTGGCCTCTGCTAAAGCAGGAGCACACACAGAAATCAAAGTGCTGGATGACGGGCTGTTGGTTCTTTTGGAAGCTAGTTGTAACGCCACAAGTGTCAGGCTCACATAATGCCTTGATCAGTCACACCCATGTGTTGCCACTAACATATTATTCTGTGAAAATGATCTTCTTCTTTGCCTTGCCAGAAAGCTTCGCCATTTGGATTAGTAGTCTCCGAGTCTATGCTTCGGCTAAGGCTGGTGTCCCAGCAGGCTCGATTTCTGTTAAGCAAGAGATCAAAGCTGGCTCAAAGAACTTGGCTCGCTTCACCGCTTTTACCCAGTTGAGATGCTCAGGAATCTTGAGGGGTGTCTCCGGCAGTTTACTCAACTGGCTGCTCAGCATCTCCTTGAAGAGAATGACCCGAGCAGGTATCAGCTGGTCATTCGCATACAGAGTGTAAGCCCAACGTGCCTTGACATGAGCATTTCCATGCGAAACAGATTTGCTTTAAGGGTAGCCTGGCCAGAGCACCCACCTTCTCGATTGCTGGAAATCCTACTACCTCATCCAAGCTATTCCTTGGATGAGGATACAGACGCAGATTCCTACAGATTCCTACAGAGGCGGATTCCTTTTCTGAGCCTAGCAAGCTTGCTAAGCATTCCTCCTCCCCTGTCTCTATAGACTTTAACAGGCTCAACATATCTGTGAGAGAGTTCACTGTCTCACCTACTCAAGGTTGCTGGGTTTGTTAAAAAGTAGATTGGTATCTGTGGCTGTGGTGTAAATATCGGTGCATTTCCGAGAGAGAACTTGCTCACAGCAAGGTACAGAAGCAAATTGCCCTGGCCACTAATCTCCTGAGACCGCTGCCTTCCTTCAGCCCTTGTATTCTTACGCTGAGCCCTTCCGAGTTGAATGCCAATTCTAATAGCCACGCTCACTCTCCATACTGATCTGGCTGCCAAGTGATTTGAGCTGGCCGAGAGTTCTGCTTCAGTGACTTCAGGGGCTCATTGTTTTGAGCTCGCGAGCTGAGTTGGTGAGGGACTTGTGTGTTGAGCGGACTATTCCGAAAAATTGCGCTTCTGTCTTTCCAGCTGCCTTTAGAGGTTTTTTAGCCAGGCGTGAAGTTCTTGGCTAATCTCTGGGTCTGTGATAACCTCAGCACTATGTTTTGCGAACTCCAACTTGGCCCTTAACTTAGCTTGAACCTCCTGCCTCTTGGTCTTGGCCCTTTTCTTATTAATGCTTTTCTGAGGTTCCATGGTAGCCGGTGCTCTTTCTAGTTCTTTCAGACAAGCATAGAAAGGCTTCAGCCAGCTCTCCTTTCACACAAAAAACTGGCCCTGGTGCTTTATCAGACAAGTATGGTTGAACCAGATCTTAATGAACTGGTACAGTCACACAAACTTGGCTTTGAGCTTAGGGTTGTATGTCCTTTTCTGTCTTTTATTCAAGAGCCAAACCCAGTCTCCTAGAGCATATAGTAGAGGTTCTATCTGGCTTTTTTTGCCAGATGGCCATCTGTTCTTCTTGACAGACTGATGTAGCTCTTTCAGCTGCTTCAACATCTCAACTACATATTTTTCGGAGGCTGGGCCTCTGTGGGAAGTGGGCTGAACTCCAGTTGGCTAGGCTGGTGCAGTTCGTGTCCAAGCATTAGCAGATGCTCCATCTCTCTTGTGACCAAGTGCGGTGTATCCCGGTACGCTTTCATCAGATGAGAGAGCAGCCTATCTTACTCCTCTTGATTTCGGGTCAGCAGTAGTACTTGCAGGGAGTTGTCGAGCTGCCTGTTAATGCGCTTGACTACATCTTTGTTTTGCAGGTGGTAGGGCGTAGTATGAGTTTTCCCTACCTGCCAGAATTGGCACAGCTTGGTCATTAGCTGAATGTCGAACTGCACTCTTCGATTGGTGTGGATCTGCTCCGGCATGCCCATGTAACAAAATACCCAGTCATCTAACGCATTTGCCACAACTGGGGCCATGGCCTCTGGGAGAGTCAGGGCATCTTGCTATCTCATGAAGTGGTCCATGAGCACCAGAATCCACTTGTTTCTTCTCGGTGTTTCTAGCACCGGTCCTATCAGGTCCATGGCCACATTCTGCCAGGGGCATCTGACATAGAGTCTATGCTAGATGCTTTTAGCTAAAAAGAGCAGTGCTACCGTGTTTTGCCCCTTGAAAGACCTCACAACGATTGATCAGTTGCCCCATTGTAGCCAATCATTCCTGGCCAATACCAGGTTAGTCGCAATCAGCTGATTATCCTACCCACCCCAGAGTAAGCAATAATGAATGGCCCATGCGATCGACCCTGGAAACCCTAATACAGCGCAGTCCTGGCAACCTTTAGCACAGATGTTAGGCCTTCTTAGAGTCCCTCTAATGAGATCTGACCATCTATGGCAAGCTTCTTGTGAGTCAGTTTTCTATCTCTCAGCATGATGAGCTTGCACTGCCAGCTGTCCTCACAGGTCTGTCAGCTGAGCCCATCAAAGCTTTCATGGCAAAGTTGGGCTCGGTGTGCCAGCGTGTACTAGAAATCGGCTAGGATCTTTAGCCACTTGGTTTGAGGACAAGCAATAGGGCAAATATATATTTTATCAATATATTTATAAATACTTGTGATCAGTGTGTGCGCGTACACCGGAACAACAAGCACAAAACTGCCAGCGGTCTCTGTCTCTTCTACTCTTTTTGTATCCTTTTATAAATACGCTCTTCCTTTAGGCTCTGGCTCTCAATCATGATGGTTCATTGGTCTCTTTGCCCATTCCTCTCAGTTTCTTTGTCTTCTTTTCTCGGTATGCCAAATTAACTTACCTATGGCGGAGTTTCCTGCTGTGCTGGAAATTGGACAAGCTATAGCATTGGTATTGGGGTCGGCTAGGCAGCTGGACCTGATCTCTGCGTTCTGCCATCACACTACATAACGGCTGAATATGTATGACCACACCCGAGGCTATATTTTAATTCAGTATGAAATAAGAATGATTCAAGCTCAGACTTTGAGTTGTAAAGAATAATGATTTTAGAATGAAGTTGGTTGCCAAGTATTGTTAATAAAATCCTTACTAAATGACTTGTAATGTTCTATAACTAATCACTCCCTAATTTAGCTATCCCAATTACTCGCCAACAAACCTTGTTATAAGCCGTGAATGAAGTAGAACCATAGCTTATTCCCTATATATTTAAGTTATCAATTGTAACTACTGAGATGCTGACCTTTCTGCTCCAACTCAAGTTTATTTATTATTTTTGAGAAGCCTTTTTTCCTCACTCTATGGAGAAAATACTTTGGCAATTAGATAGCACGCTTAATAGTATCTAAAGGAAATAGGGATGATAACTGCTACCTATAGCCATTTCCTGATCTTGGCGGCGTTCCAAGTCAATATCCTGATAATGATATATATTAGATGAGAATAAGTTATAATTTTATAAGTTATTTTAATCAATCTAAAAACAATATGGTTACCAATGTCTTCATTGCTTCAATAATGTTGTAGACAAAATGTGGCTAAAGATCAATGCATTCCATTGTCCGCCTATATTGTAATACATATGCCTTAGTCTTGTAACATCTTTTTGGTAGACAAAATCCTTTATGAGAAGGATCTACATGTTTCATATTAGTGTTACCTGCATGCAAGAAAGACTTGAGTGGACCACAAGTTTGCTATCTCTCTCTCTCTCTTCCATTGGCCTGGTAAAGAAGAATACATTGCATCATTCAGCTCAGCCAATATATTTTAGATACGGATAGCTTTCCTATAATAGTATGTAAATACATAATACATAGGATAACCTAAAATAATACATTATAATATATTATAATATTATGTGTCGGAATAAAATGTACTGTTATATATTATACTGTTATATTCTTTACTAATGTGTAATATACCATAGCATGATGTAATATGATTGGATATAATGGAACATAATATAGTACAATATACAACAACATAATACCATATAAAACAGTATGATAAATAAAATAAAAAATAGTGCAATATTATCCAGTATAATATAATACAACTTAATATAACATATTATAGTATAAACGTGTAGTAATATAAACATATAAGCATATAAACAAAGTAATATAGTATTATAGTAATATAATTATTATTAGTATATATATGCATTATTAGATAATATACTATTAGTATATAATAATAAAGTATTATAGTATAAATATAATAGCACTAGCTGTGCCACCCGGCGTTGCCCGTGTAATAGAAGAGTCTTTGGACAGAAAATTGATTTGCATTTAACATATAACAACATTTGCCATTATAACTTTCAAAGTACATATCATGAGAGAAGTGTGTCGTGTAGTTGAAATAAATTAAGAGAAAAATAAAAACAGCTGTAAAGGTTTTAAAAGTTTGTCAAATCACTGTACCTTTCAAGCTAATAGCCTGGCATATTGCCAATGGAAAACTCCACTAAGCTAGTTAATAAGGTTAGGCTTTCAATGACAGTAAGCCGTGACTTTGAGTCTGTATTGTTGTCCAGCTCAGCTGTTCTAATAATAGCTATAGCCGGATTTCCAACAGACGACACACAGACTTTGAGAAATATATATATAGATAATATAGTAATATAAACATTGCTATATGATATAGTTATAACATAAATAAATTATGCATTGATGCAACTGCATATTACACAAGGCTGGGAATCCATATTTTGTTTCTCAGCTCCAATCTAAATTCATTAAATATTCACATCCCTCATGCCTTAGAGTTTGCTATGCCTCTCATGAGCCTAGAGTTGATGGCTATCAAGTTGGCACGCTTGTGGTGGTCTCAGACTGAGTGGCATTAGATTTGGTAAACATGGAGAGGGTAGATTTAGCGTAGATGGAGTTGATGAATTTGATAAAGTGAACTCGGGTGGACTGAGAGGAGGTTTAGCTGTCTTAAATATCTCGCTAGAAAGTGAACACAGAAGGAGTGTTGAGGTCCGAGGGTGAGGACTCCGGAGGAGCTGACTTAGAGTCAATAGTACAGTTTCAAAAACTTCAATTTTATCAATGTTGGTATATCAATTTTGAATACTCACTGAAAGTTAGTTTATTGATAGACAACATGATGGGTTCTTGGAAGAGGATTTAGTAGAAGAGAAATAGTCAACAGAAAGAGTTAAAACGTGTAAGTAAATTTAGGAACCTACGATACTTACTTCTAATTAAGAAGGTTTTCAGAAGAAACGGGGCTAAAAGAATTACATTTTTCATTGTATGACAATTTTGGCAAGTTAAATTGAAACAACAGTAGAGCTGCTAACTACAGTATGATTAGCTGTTGGCTTTAAAAAATATGTTTTTTCATATAATCAATTTAAGTATTTGTTTATACAAGTTGAAATCATGTATAAAAAAAATAAGAAATTTTTAAAAATGCGCTAAAATGGACATTTCTCGGTCTGATCTTTAATTGAAAATAATGAAAAAATGGTTACTGAACTTGCTGACTCTCAAGCTCATACAATAGCAAGATGGCAGCTCCGGGCGCTGCTACAAGTGACACAATTATGATGCCATCATGATGAGGTTTTAGTTGCATGTTGCTAATAGATAGACATCTATTATTATAGATGTCTATCTATTAGCAACATGCAACTAAAACCTCATCATGATGGCATAAATAAAATCAATAATAAAACAATGTCTAATAACACCAGGTCTTACAAGTGGTCTGGTCTATTAGTCCATAAAACTAGTAATTAAGAAACATTCCATGAGCAAATAACTCCAAATTATAACAAATTAGTTTACTATGGTGGTTTGTTGCAACAATTCTCTCAAATGCTAAAGCATGTTTTGTTAGCCATTGCTTTTTAGACAATCAAAACCAGCTTTCCTATGAATATGCTAACAACCATTCGATCTCACACTCTGAATAAAAATATCAAGGATATATTTCAAACATCACAGTTATGTCTACTCGCTCTATGCATATCTGTTATATTTTTCTGTTGTTTATATGTGTGATATATCAAACAAATATTATTTTTTAAGTATATGTTACACCTTTTGGCATTACAATCGTTTCTTTAAATAATAAGGAAAAGTTAGAAGAGACAGTTTTACGAGGTAAAAGCTATTTTAGTCAACTCAAATCATGAATGATCTACCAGAGGAAGTCGCAAAAGACATTCACAAGTCGTTGCTGGTAAAACTATTCTAGAATGTTCTAGAAAAAATGGCTCAATAACATCTGGTTAGCTGAGGCTTATTTTTCATTACATTAGTCTGTGAAAGTGTGAGCCAAATACCTAATACAAGGGAAAGCAATCATTAATGTTCAGAAGATATTTCTAAACTATTTGCTAAATTGAAACTTTGCAATTATCTCGAAAAAAAATAAAAAACGGAAAAACGCCAATGAAAATGAGAATAAAAGCACCAATGCAGAAATAGTAATGAACGCTGTTATGTACATGATAAACCAATTTACCATTCACCAAATAATTTTAGAAACTTTGTATCCATCTGTCGATCTGCTGCCGATCTGCTGCCGATTTGTGAATGAAACCAACTTGGAACTGATATGTTGTCAAGCTGGTTACCAACAGGTTCACAACATAACAGGACAAAGTGCTATTTCATTAATTACAGCTGAGTCTCACACTGGCTCTCCTCGCCACAGTGCTACTTGGCAGACACCTTGGCTTTCTGCACAAATAATTCTTCTTTGTAACTGACTACGAATGAGAAACAGCGCTGTCGCCAGCATCTCTAGCGATCCTATGTTTAGAACGTCAGCGGCCAGGTATTTATAGGTGTCTGCATGAGCAGCATGCAACCATAGCTACATTTCAAGTGATGTCGTCAATCTTTGCCTGTCTTAGCCTCAGATTTCATGTTCGTATCAGGTCATTTATCTTTTAGACAGCGTAATAAAGCTATTCCATTACTTGATGCTACAGTGAAATTGATGAAAACCTTTGTTTACAAGATCTGCACGCTCTGTGTTTGTGGACAGCAGCCATGATTAAAAGGAAGACTTGCAATTAGTCTCGCAGCCAAAGACGCTTGAAGCAAGAGTGAGGTGTATAAAATCGATAATCAGAATAATGGTACAACATATCATATTCGAGCAAGATAATTAAAAATACTATGTTATGTAATATACTATCAGAGCCATCCCAGACAATTTACGTGATAAAAGTTATATCTTGTCTTGAAGATTTCATTTGTAAGAGATGCATTTGCTCAGATTGGAAATACACCCAAGTAACTGCCAGCCTGAAGCCAATTGCAACCAAGGGTTGTTGAGGAGTCTTTCCAAGAATTGAAATATAAGAATTTTGATGAAAATGAAAAATTTTTCCATCTCTTGATTGATTTTATGAAAACTTTTTATGTCTCAGACATGATTAGCTCATAACCTGTGAGAGCTAATCATGGCGATGTTGCTCGCCTTCCATATACAGTCAAACATGGATAACTCGCCCACGGATAGCCCGAACACATGGTTAACTCGAACGGTTTCTTTGGTCCATTCCCGCGTAATGATAAATTGCTATAGATAACTCGAACTCAACACTGTTAACCCGAACTGTTTTTTGCCCAACGGCTACCGAAACGGTTGTTATCGCTTTAGAAAATCACTTTATTCCAAGCCATAGAGGTAAACCTCAACTTTTCGTAATTCATAAGCGTCGGTCGTTATTACCATCATCGGCAAAATATTTTTGTCAACGACTTTTCTAAAGGTTTGGTAAAATTTGATTTATACCAAACATCCGCTTAGCGATCGCCCTTCGGAAGCAAGGTAAAGTGAGGTAATCTTTGCATAAACTTCAAGAAAAATCGACAAAATTGATAATGGGTAAAACGCTCAAAAGAAAAAGATGTCTTTTCTTTTGAGCATTTCAACAACGATCAAGTTTTGCCAATGTCAATCTAAAAACTTTCTGGCAATAACATCACCTCAAACAACAAACCAACCTCAAGTAATAAAAAAATCTCTATACTTTTTGATAAAAACGTTTTAAACTTTACATTAGAAGCATTTAATTTGAAACAAGCCATTTGTGCTTTTGATTTATATCATAGTTTGTATATGTACATGTATCTACTAATAAATAAGTAAATACATGGACTTGTGACAGTGCTCTGATAACTTGAACGCTCTGATAATTCGAACACTTTCGCTCAGTCCCGTGAAGTTCGAGTTATCCATGTTTGACTGTACATGTGCATTAGGGTGGTCTTCTATGTAGATTAATACAGAGGTAGTAATTTTACAAAATTTACCTATGACCTTAATTGTATTTCATTAACCTTTGCTCACCGAATCTTCTCGCTAAGGTGTCCAGTTTCTGGTGTTAGATGTTAACCATGGTCCAGTTTCTGGTGTTAGATGTTAACCATGGTCCAGTTTCTGGTGTTAGATGTTAACCATGGTCCAGTTTCTGGTGTTAGATGTTAACCATGGCCTAATCTATGTCAAGTAGCATTTATGCCTAATTATTTGACATAGTGAACTTTTTTGAAGCTTTCTAAATATGTTCTGTAAGCAATCCTTCGAACATCGAGTGTGACGTCTCCTTATCTTACTGCAAGTAGAGGCTGTGCATGTTTTTAGACCATAATTGCACGAACAATGTCTCTGTGATCTTGGCTGGACATGACTTAGTCCAGTAGCAAGGAAACCTTGATGACCTGAGACACGCCCAGTTGCAGAGAGCTATTTAAGATTGGATGCCATTCCTATTATCACCAGTGACTTCTTCAGGAATTGAACCCTCAACCTGTTGTTTGCAGCAGGTCGGTGCTTTAGACCACTTGGCCCCAGCTGCTCTCTGTCTAATATTTTATTGTAAAGTTCTCTTCTAAAGAGGTCAAGGTGATGCAATAGCAAAACTACTCAAACCATTCTGCATATTTCCTTGTTGAGATTCAAGCTTGCTTACGTTGCAGTAGACTTTTTTAGGAGTCTCTTCTTTTCTACTAGTACTAGTTTTGTGTCTATCAGTAATTCATGATCCTTATATTAGGATAAACATTGACAAGCAACCACGGCATTATCGTGAACACTAATATGAATCGTAGAAAACAGGTACATGTACCTAGCAATAGTGACAGCGGGGAAGTGGAATAACACCACTCGACACATTTTCAGGCAGTACCATAAGGCAGTGGCTCTTGAACTGTTGTCGGTCAAACCCTAGGGGGTGGGTGAGTCAGTCTCAGGGATTCAGTATAGGTCTCTCAAAGGCAGAAGTCATACTGATTTATAAAGTTATGTCTTTATATTCATAGACTTTCAAAATTTGTTTTGCGTTCAGGCATTATGTTGGTTTTTTTCTTTGAACAAAGTGATGTTAACACAGTTCATTTTGTGCATCAGTCAAACATGCTGTATATCAATCAACTTGGCCACGGCAGTAAAGCAACTACCTACAAAATGTGAAAAAAATCAGCTTGTTTTCAATAAAGAAGGGCTCAGTTAAAACACGCATGAAACTAGTGGGACTTATAATGTTCAACAAGGTTAGGAAATACTGCTTCACTTGCTAGCTTTAACTAGGCACAGGCTGGTTTCTCTTGCAGACAACTTTGAAAGCAAGGCACAGGCTGGTTTCTCTTGCAGACAACTTTGAAAGCAAGGCACAGGCTGGTTTCTCTTGCAGACAACTTTGAAAGCAAGGCACAGGCTGGTTTCTCTTGCAGACAACTTTGAAAGCAAGGCACAGGCTGGTTTCTCTTGCAGACAACTTTGAAAGCAAGGCACAGGCTGGTTTCTCTTGCAGACAACTTTGAAAGCAAGGCACAGGCTGGTTTCTCTTGCAGACAACTTTGAAAGCAAGGCACAGGCTGGTTTCTCTTGCAGACAACTTTGAAAGCAAGGCACAGGCTGGTTTCTCTTGCAGACAACTTTGAAAGCAAGGCACAGGCTGGTTTCTCTTGCAGACAACTTTGAAAGCAAGGCACAGGCTGGTTTCTCTTGCAGACAACTTTGAAAGCAAGGCACAGGCTGGTTTCTCTTGCAGACAACTTTGAAAGCAAGGCACAGGCTGGTTTCTCTTGCAGACAACTTTGAAAGCAAGGCACAGGCTGGTTTCTCTTGCAGACAACTTTGAAAGCAAGGCACAGGCTGGTTTCTCTTGCAGACAACTTTGAAAGCAAGGCACAGGCTGGTTTCTCTTGCAGACAACTTTGAAAGCAAGGCACAGGCTGGTTTCTCTTGCAGACAACTTTGAAAGCAACTTTTAATTAACTAATTCCAATATAAAAATAGGCACGCACATTTTTCTAAATATTGGCTCATCAGTTTCCCTCAATAAGCGCAAGCTTTGCTTTACTTACATGTACTTTTAAAGACGTACATCTTATGGAGGTGTGCATATATTAGCTAACTATTATGCCACGACAACTAATCAACCCATGAAAAACCGTTAATAAATAAACAAATAAGCACTATAATTGTGTCAATTGATGGTCCTGAAGCAGCATGCTATAGATAGCTGTCGGATTATAAAGTAGAATAAATTGTCAAAAAAAAACATCATTTATCACAGATATGAGGATAGTCAACATGGAAAAAGAATGAAAAAGGGAAAGGCGGTTTGGCAGCAAGTGGCACCCTTAAAGTAAACCAAAGAGATTCAAAGTAAATGATTGGCATCTGCGACTCATACACACCAGTCCGTCTGAGTCTCGATGTGATTAAACCAAAAGTCAAGGTCGGTTTGGGTGGAACTCTGGGAAAGCTGAGCAGGAGAACCGGTAGATTGATCATTTAGATATTCATCAAAAGTAAAAGCCTCCGGGAGCTGATTGGCTGAATCGAACAGCGTAGTTTGGGTTCCGAAGTCCATAAGTTCATAAGGAAACTGCATGGAGAAATCCGACGTGCTGTGCTGTAAAGGGAAGGGCTCAGACATGACCAATTCTGAAAACTTGTCAGAATTTTTTGTTTTTGTTGTTTGTGTGCCAAACGATGACATAGCGGCTGACTGAATACAGGCATCAGATAAAAAGGACCGAGTCTCATACGGAAGGTTCGTCTGCGTACCAAAAGACATAGCCTCGTCTAATGGCAGACTGGACTGCATGGGCTCATTACCCAGATTACACTGAAGTTCTATGCTAGATGATGACCCATCGACGACCTCAAGGAGGGTAGAAAACGTTGTCTGAGTGCCGAGATTCGAATTCAAAGGCGTCATAGAAACGTCTGTAAACGATGTTTGTGTGGAGAAGTCAGTGGGTATCGATGGGTGTGACTGCGGGAAAGCATTAGAGGTGGCGCAGGTGGAACTTCCTGTTTCAACAATAGAATCATTCCACTGCCGATTGCCTGCACAATCTGGTAAACATGCAAAAAGTGGTTCTATCGTTGGAAGATGATTGCTCTGAGAATACCTCGGTAACATCATACACTGACTTTGTGCACTAGCAAATGTTTTAGTAAGATTGTTGTTAGTGTTAGTCCACTGGTCCTCTAAGGCTATATTACTGCATCTAACGGCAGCACCTAGCAAGTCAGTCTGAGTACTCATCTCTCTCATATCTCCGCTGCCAATTTTCAATATCCTACAAGTAGGTGTGGCTGGCTTTGGGAGCAAAGGAGTGTATCTTGTCCGATTATTTCTGTTGGACTCACTATGAATCAGTTTTGGCTTAATCTTAACGTGGCTATGAGAGGATTGCAGTTGCACAGTTGACGTCTGATTCGCAGTGTTTCCCTGAGGTTGTCCATTAGTAGCCTTTGGTTGAGTGGTAGATAATTCCCTGATAGCACATTCAGGTTGAGGTGAGATAGTTGTGAAGGTAGATTTTTTGTTACTGCCTTTCTCTTCCGCTTTATCCTGCTTGCCCCCAGAGAGTGCCGTAGCACCGACAACAGATCTATGAATTATACAGCAACAATAAGATATCTTTAGGAAAAAGGCAAAGTAGTACATGCTAAGCTAAGACTGCATGTGAAAATCTGACTCTAAAGGTGGGTCTATGTGACTACCTATCAAGGAAACAATAGCACATGGTTTTTCAATACAATATTACAACAAAAACTCTCAGAAATGGAGAATTCCTGAAATAATCAGCCAATGGGTATGATAAGCAAAGACCTGGCGCATCATGTTTTTCAAGGGATTAAGCGCAATATGTATCAAATGCATACATATTTCAATCCCGAAATAATCAAATATAATCATCAAGTATAACCCATTCACTGGTCCTGCATAGCACTAGCATGGACTAAGACTTTATGGTATTTCCTCACAATCAAAAATACTGATAAAGAGCTTATTCCCAGTACACATTTTGAAAATTTTTTTAAAAATTAGCCTTTGCTATCTTCTGCAACATGACAGCAAAAGCTGGCATGTTCTGAACCCGCTTACAGGAGCTAATTATAATCTGGGAATTGTCTACCCTTTGTGTTGGAAAGCTAAACTCAACATGGAGCAGGTGTATATGACTCGGTACATTAATTTTTCTTTAGAAATAATAATAATAAACTAGCGTAAACAGCCCTGAGCAAACAGGGTAATACAATACTACTAGCAAATAAGATACGTAATCAGTGAACAGACTAGCTGCTCGGACATCGGTCATTTGCCTTACTTGAGATAGTTAAATCACACAGGCTTCTGGCTTAAAACCAATTTTTGAATGTGATGTCTCTTTTAATCCATATGATCATTTTAATTTCATGACATATAAAGTAAATATTTCCGTTCCTGATCGATATTAACGCCTAGCAATTAGACAATACCAAACTTGCGAATAAAATAAGCTGTCTGAGATTGAGGCAACCTCCACAACAAAAGTGAAGACTATGTTCACACAATTTGTTACAAACGAACGTCTAGTTTTTTCCCAAAATCCAATGCAAAGATCCATAGAAGACTGTTCAATGTTTTTTATTAGCTACTAAAAACAGCGAACATCAGCATGAGGAAACATAAAATAATATGCAATGTTATAATATACCATCATATAACATAAATATTATAGGAGAATATTATTTCATGTAGCATAACATAAACATTGCTATACAATACAGGTATAACATACATATATAGCCCATTGATGCAACTGTATATTGGACAAGGTTTGGAATCTATATTTCACTTCCCAGGTCCAATTGAATTTGTTAAATATTCACATATATCATGCCATGCTAGGATTATGCAGTTTAGAATACTTGTGCTAGATGATAATATAGCACATTACAATTTACGGAAAAAGACTTGGATCACATAACATTATCAACAAAAACTGATCTGTCATGATTGTCTATTTCTAGGAATTTAAACACTCCATAATGCGCATTGACAACATTTGTAACTTCAACAATGGCCAACATGACCGCGATTAAATATTTATAAGGGTATCCGCAATCAGTTGCCAACATGACCAATGTTTATAAGAACTACAGCTGTGACCAATTGCGGATGAACAGAAAACATGGGAACCAAGATGATATCATTATAGAACTAATGAGTTTTGGTCATGAAGTGTGATTGGCTAGCCAGCAATTGACAATGGTACTTCCTGCTTATAAATTATTTTAAGATCAATTTAGGTAGTCTGCAGAAGAAAGGGTTAAGACTAGATAATTTGGAGACGCGACTTCTGCCATAGTCACATTTCTTGATAATATATATATATAAGAATATTTAAAGCTATTTGATTCACCTGACTATACTATAAATATATCGTATAGTATACTGTATATGATTATGCTACAATCATACACCGTACTTTTCGGACTATTAGCCGATACTTGTTTCTGATGATTTGAGCCAAGTTGCTTATATAAGGGTGCGGCTATTCCGTGGCTTTTTCTTTCCCCGCTAAGGCGCATTAACCGGAATCTCTGGTGCGTGAAAGAAAAAACGAAACAATGCCTCACAGTACTGTTCCATTGGGCAGTAGGTTAAAAAGCGTCGGTTAATACGAAACAGTGCCGTTAGGCACTGTTCCGTTTTAAACAGCAAAGTTGCTGTCGTGTTAAAAAGCACCGTCCTGAGTTCTGCGGCCTATACAAAGGTGCGGCCTATGCATTGTTTTATTATCGTTTTTTCGAAAATAAAGCAGATGTGGCTTATATAGGGTTGCGGTTTATAGTCCGAAAAGTACGGTATACTATATATCATATAGTATATATGATTATGCTACAATCATATATACTATATATCATATAGTATATATGATTATATCAAATGCTTAAACCTGTAATTTATAACTTGACTAGCTTATTCATGAAGTGACAAATATAATTGTTATGAAAGAACCAACTTAATGAGAAACTAATTTCCACGAGATATTCTAGTTGAAACAACCATCAGTCATAGCTGACAATGCTGCAGAGATTAAAGTAGGTTGCTAAACTGAGACAGCTCTCGAACTTTTGAAGCTTACAGCTTTGTCTGCCTTTCTTTCCAGCATTAAGACTAAAAAGCGTGAAATTGTTCTGAAAGCGATCTTCACTTTCATTTTGCGAAAGTGAAAACTGGCACACCAGCCATCTCAGCTTTCGAGAAGCATCGTCTACTGGTTAGGAACAGCATTTGTTCTCTTTTACAAAATCAATTAATGGCTGACTAAAACTAATGACCAAAAATACAACTGCTATAACATTCACTATTAAGAAATGTATAAGAAAAGCAATCGCGTCAGCCTATTAAGTAATCGCCTCTGACAAATACTTCAGCCCAGAACAAATAAACTGCTGATGTTATCGAGAAAGCAAATTACTGTTTATTTCTGTTCAACTACGATAATTTATTAAGAAAGAATTTAGTGCTGTAAATGAACTTATAAAATCCCTTCTTGTTAGTATGTCTTTAGTGATTGAGATGCTCACGATTCATGTGAACAAGCGCTTGAAGATGTGCCAAACAATCCGTGACGCATGATGTCAAAGCAGGCGATTGAAAAGCAAACAAAAGTGATAAATAATTTCCACTTACCGTGTTTCCCTATCATCCTGAACAGTATAACAGGAATGATGCATGTTTGCTGATTTAGCCCTTCGATACGCCGCTGTATGTATACTCATCTGATGTCTGGCTACGCCTTCCAAGCTCGCGTACGGCACATTACAAAACCGACACACAAACATCTTGCCACAAGACTTCATATGTAGGTTGAGCTGCTTCTCCGCGGACATAGTCTTTCCACAGACGGTGCACACCAGTTTCTTCTCAGCGTGCATGTTGGCGTAGTGCTACATCACAACAGGAAAACGCTCTACCACCAGGTATTTTGGCTCAAGAAACTGCATAAGCGCTGCCAGCCTATCATAATAAGTAACATTTCTAGCAACTTTTGAAGGATAAACTCTCAATAGAAATATTAGGGTACGAGTGTTAAAATATCTGAGAAATTTGAGGGCATATCCACAGGAGTTATCCACACGTGAAGTAGAAAGAGATGGTCATAATATTCTAGTACTAAAAACGAAATACAATCAAGATAGGTCAAGTAAGATGCGTGATTGCAGTAGAAGTAGAGAAATATGAACAGTGTTGAGAAGCATACCTAGTGTGACAGGAGCAGATCTTACTCAAAACTGATCATTTAGGAATAAAAAAATTGTTTCAAGTCGGAATTTATGAAGCGGTTTATGTTGAAATAATTATTAACCGGTTATTAACCTAGCTAAACTTACAAGATGAGATGTAAGAAACAGTGCACAGCAAAGAGTGAACAGGCAAAAGTCTAATATCTGTGACAACTAATTCAATTTGCTGCGATGTCTAATAACCTAATGTGTTTTTCAGCTGGTCTCTTGTCTACCACAATACAACACCTAAAGATAAAAGAAAGAAGTCAAGTATGCCAATATTGAGCTGGTTTAATTGTTAGAATAGAGCATTATTATGGCATCCGCAGCGAGTGATAAGATTGTCACCATTCCTTGACTCTTTGAAACTCTCAGAGAAGCTTAAAAGAAGATTAGGGACATCTTTGCAATAGGGAAGCTCTATTGTTAAGTTCTCTTGTAGTTAATATATCAACAAAAAGTCTATATAGAAAGCAACCTAATGTAGTATATTTATAAGCTATACTCAGAGACTTTACCTTCGGCAAATCATAGTTTGGCCCTCTTTTTTACAACATGAATAGCTTGTTCATCCTTTAGTAGCGAGCTAGTAAGGGAAGCTAACGTTGAGAAGGTGGCAGGTTTGACAAAGAGAGACTATGTGAATGAGCAATTATTGAATGTGTTCATGGAGAGAACAGTAACATACATTTTTAACAGTTGCCATGCTAGTAAATGGATTGTCTGGGAATGACCTGAGGCAGCCAGCTACCGGGCAGAGGTAGAGCTGTTTTTTCTTCTTCCGGAAGTCTCCACATCCCTATAATGAGAGAGCAGATACATCACACCTAGTTTATGGATCTCAAATGAAAGGATCAACTCGCTTTATTAAAACTGTCAATGCATTGTGTCTATAACACATGACAAAGGTAATATCTGTGACCACATTTCCTTTCATTTTAGCATTGTCACTTCCCCAAAACCAACTAAATGACTTCTTTAGCAAAACAACTAGAAATTGCTGATAGAATTCTGATCAGTTATAGGTGACACCGAGAATATTGCTAGGCCTAAAACAAGCAAAGTATATTTTTGTAATTGAATGTGTGAGCAATAACTGCAAGCGCAAATATGTTACAGACATTTAGAGAAGAAGCCTTTACCGTAACTGTTAGACATAAGAACGATGACATTTCACATATTTAGACGAATACATTAACCTTTGCAAGATAAGCTAAACCTGAATTTATAAAAACGCTTACCATATCTAGTTTTATAGTTTGGCCACATAGTGTTGCAATTTAACAGCAACCAACATCCAAGTCACCTCAAAGGTTTTAACATTCACGTGAAACATTTAAAACTAACAACTTATCCGTTTTTTTCTAAAAAAATCCCTTACCTTCAGATTATGTGTTTGTGTCAGATGCATGTTCAAAGCTGGCCTGTGTCGAAATACCTTATGACAGTCCTTATATATACAAGGAAGGTTTCTTTCAGAAGGCTTTGTGAGCTCATCCACTGTCGGAGTAATCATCTCTCTATAACAGTTTAAAATGTGGAAACAATCAAAACAGTAATGCAAATCATTATTCCCAATATTTAATACTAGCATTGCTATCAGATAACAAAGTAATTTGCTTCACTGTGCACCTATAGAAACATGGGATAAATCTCAGAGCATCAACCAAAAGCATTTTCAGTAGCGATACTAGAACGCAATCTTGTTGAGCTAAGTCTGAGAAAATTGTGAGGGTCCTGTGAGAAAATTGTTTTATCTAATTATTCATAATCTTACATAAGCTGACATTGTATGACAGCCATGTTCTGTTAGGCTGATATCCCTATAGGAGTCAAACCTTCTCAGAACTCAAAGCTAGCTCAACACCTACTTTGTTAGTTGATCAGATACTCTCTGCAACATTATCTAAGTCTAAGTCAGTCTAAGTTAGTCAGCAAGTCTAAGTTAGTCACTTAGACTTGCTTCTATCTACCCTACCCTGTATATCACATTAACAGTTGATAAAATACAATATAGCTTATAGGTGACACACAATGCGCTTAAAATACATTATTTTAAAGTTTACAGCTTTTTGTTATCATCCATTGACTACTAAGTCAACCAAAAACCTCTAATGCATTTAATCTGTCCTAACTTAAATGTGCTGTGGTATAGTTTAAAAACTCATATTGGCCATAGCAGCGTGTAGTGTATGGATGACTGAAAACTGTTAATGGCTTTATAGATTATAGAGTCATCAGCAAAATGTCTATGTTAAGAATCTTGTAGATCATTTGGCATAACATAGATCAACATGAAAACAAAGAGAGAACGAACATTGAATATTGTTGTATATCGGTTGTAACTTAGTAGAACAATGCAATGTTCCGTGTTATATAAGGCTTTAAGGTCACTTGCATATCTAATCTACCATCTGAGGACATATGCACAAATGGTCTAACATGAAATAAACTTTGTTAGCAGGGTGAAATCTCCTGGTTAGTTGTTCAGCTCATACAAGTAGACATGGTGTATCATCTTTCTATTTGTAAATAAATTTTGTATATTATGAGGTGTTATGCCCTCTGCCAGTTTAAAAAAAACATACGGCGACAATATTGGAGAACAGTTTAAAGGACCTGACCTATATTTAAAGCCTACGTAGCGAGTTCACCTAATAGGCAGTGATTCTAAGATACCAAAAAGAGTAGCAGAGCCTATGATAAGCTATTTAGCCCATTGTCTTTTATAATGATCTAAAGCCAAAAAAAGTTATTTATCCCTGCCGAGGCAGCAATAATGAAAATGTCTGTTTGTATACCAGAGGTACGAATCGAGACGCTTTGGGCATTCATTTGACCTCTGTTAATTAAAAAATTATATTCAAATACTGTGATAAAGCATAGAGCCATCTCTGTTGGTGAGTCACTTTTAAAACTCTGCACCATCTCTCAATTGTGGAAATGGGTGAGGGTACGAGGGGGGTACGGATCACAACTTTTTGGCGGCTAAGGTTTATGCAGCTGCTATAATCTAAACTTTTTTCTATACTAATACAATAATCAGATATAGGAAAAAGTACACACATTTACAATGTGCTACTACGATCCCATCGGTATCAAATTGTTTAACAAAGTGTAACGAAAATGTCAACAAGCGTCACAACCATATACAACCTATACTCCATATATAAGAACTAATGTATTCTATCAGTCCTTTTGGCCCCGTACACTAAGAGAGTTAAGATCCTGATAAGATGAATCCTTAAGACAGAATAAAATAAATGTGTGTAAAAATATATATATGTATATATAAATAAATAAATAAACACAATATAATTTTTAAAAAAAATCTTATTTTGAAACCACTTATTAGTGTAAACACACCGTGTTCCCACGCCCCTTACGCACCTGCTGTGCGGTCAAGTGGGAAAATATAATAATAACCAGTCCAAACTATGGCCGCAAAATTTAAGGACTGAGCAAACTTGTTGCAGATTTTCAACACTATACATGATTAAACCAACATGTAATTTAGTTGTTTACATGACAAGACAAATAGTTAAATTACAATAACCATTCAACATTAACAGATGCTCAATGACAAGAAAGCTTTGACGATGTTGTCAAAGCTGACGATAACTCGTTGTTGGGATCTGAATAGAGACAAAGAAGATCATAGCCTTAGAACAGTTTGATTTACTAACGACGTCTTTTTTATTGTATTACGTATCTAACAACTGTCTGTAAAAGTAGTTTTGCAGCTAATTTAGCAGCTCCATTTTAGATGTTTTCATTTAAACGTTGCTAAAAGGTAAAATACGCTACATGCGTTAATCAACACATGTAGTTAGGTTTTTCAATATTCTCAACTTCTACGTTGATTTTGGAGCGACAAAGTAATGAGGCTTAATAAGTTTTTGTTGTTGTTTATGTATACAGATATGCTTTTTACAAGTTTTACTTTAGCGTTTATAAAGTATTTATGTAATACACGCGGTTTGTATTTCGGAGCAGATATTCTTTTTTTCGCCGACTATCCTTTCGATCAAGTTTAGCTTTTTTCTAATCTAATCTAAATGAAAATCTTTGTCTACTTGTAATTAATGAAACTGATCGAGGTGGAGTCTCTTCGTCTTGTTGCAAACATGAATCAACATGTACCTACCAAGACGATAAAATTAATCACTACCTGAGTTGTTCAATCAACTGGCTATGATACTTAAGAACAAGCAACATGAAACTTATATTAAAGTCTTCTGAAAAAATTGAACACCTTTGAGATGACTTTGACAGAAGCATACATAACCAGAATGATAAAAATAGTAAAAGAAGGCTATGAGCCATCCATCTGATCTACTAAAGCGATTGTTTGGAACTCTCAATTTCTTAAGACACACAATTGTAAGATTGGTCACAAATGCCTCAGCACGGCAAAAGCAAAGAGTTTTGACAAATTTCACTAAAAGATAAACAAGGGGATTCGATTAATGACCCTGAGCAATATGCGGAGCTTCTCAGCAATTCTGTCTGTAGTCAATCTCGAGATGCTGTACTTTCTATCTAAAGGTTTTTTTAATACATCAAAACCCTATATTTGTGTCTGGTAAAAGGAGCAAAACTCATTGTAGGACCATCTAATGGCAAATCCTCTGAAATTGATGGAATCAAAAAACTGGAAATGCTGGTTCACTTTTCCACAACCACTCTTTGATTTTCATTAACTTTCTATGCGTTTTTAAAATTAGGTAAACTACACAATAATGGAAAGTTATAAATTATGCTCCATTCCTACAATGTGAGACACCGATTCAGCTAACCGTTACGGTCTGCATAGTCCGTATCCCATGCAAAGATGATGGAGCATATTGTACGGCACCACCTTAATGAAATTCTACACAGCCTTCTTCATCTGGCATGTTTTTCTACCAAACTATTGACAACCCTGAAAAGGCCTAAAAATTCAGGACGAACAAGTGCTGGTCATAACTCGTCGAAAGACTGGAAGATGCTTTGTGAACATGGCTACAAAAACAGCATAGGTATATCCTTAGCTCCACAATCCTTGATTGGACTAATGACAACAATTATTGTGACAATGTCATACATTCAAAGCTGAAGATTAACCAACAGATAAAAAATTGTGGTGTGGATAAATACTTGGGATATAGAGCACCCAGAGAGACTAAACTGCTATATACATAAGTTTATGCTGACCAATCTTTGAATATACTGATGTAGTGCAATGTACTTATGCCAAAAATGTGATACACGCAAATAAAACTGCAATGCATGATAATTTTTAAAGAGAGTGAAGAAAGCATCTCCACAACTAAGAAAACAATGGGTCTAAGCTCGCTTCATAAGAGATGAAAATACCGCCGTCTTTCTTTACCTATGAGGATCCTCCAGTACTAGGAAAGTCATTATGTTCTTTCCTAAGCATACGATTGGATTATGCAAGATCCAGAGCACATACATGGAAAACAGAACAGCCTTTAGAGCAGATCTGATTTCCTTACCTTCGAACAAAAAAGCATCCGGCCAACAGAGACATCATAATTTCAAATAGTACTATAATAGGCCTATAATTTTTACCAGCACTATCCTTTTACAAAAGTACACTTAAAACCAAATAATGCTAAAAATGGTGACTTGCCTTAGGATTTATTTTATAAATTGCTTGTGCTTCACCTCATCTGAGGTAAGAAACTGAGCTAATTGATGTATTCTACTCACGTGCTGTTTTGATTTTGAATCAAATGTTTGCTTTGGAAATTATTTGAAGTAAACTATGACTATGGTTGTTGTTACTGATTAAAATATAATAAACAAATAGCGATCCAATGCAGAGTTTATAAACATACTAGCACATTTGCTAATATTAAGAGCTAATAAAAATTTAAAAAGGTCTAATTGCTTTAGCTGAGTATGTATTTAGGTAGAACTTTAGAGAATTTTGGTTGATGCATACTTGTCTGACATTTATAGTAAAGCAGAAACTACATTACATATCAAAACAGACCGAAGTGCAATAACATGAACCGCTGTAACTTTGTAAAGGAACCACGACATATGCAGAAGTAGAATTAAAATGCCGCCCTCATTTACATGTACAACAGTGTTATTCTCACTTGAACACATTAAAAACATTCTACTTGTTACAAAGTCGTGATTAACTGATGTCATGGCTCTACTTTGTACCCTAAACAAGTTATCCAAGATGAAGAAACAGTCATACATTGGTTTTCAAAAATTGCTTAACTCGATCAAATCGAGTTTCAGCCACAAAATTTCAGATTTGTACACCTCAGACTTCGACTAAAAAGTCGGCTTCTGACCAAACCAAAAGAAGCCCAGGCTAGCCTGCAATACCCTATTATATGTTTTATGTTACTATTAGTGAAAATAAAAGACAAGAAATGTTTTTGCTGTGCTTTCCATTTTATACGATCAATGCTGGGATATGTTACAATACTCTTACATGCAGTAGTCTAGCCCTTGCTACATTAATGCTTGTGTTAAAATTGCTAAACATAAAACATGAGATACATGTATTTAGTTTTCTTATGATCTTAGATAAGAATTTCTTGTTAAATCAAACACATTTATTTATACACTTTATTTATTTTTTGTGGTTATTAAAACACAAGGCTCTCAGTAAATAAGGCTGGGGTACGAGTTGCTACAGATACAGCATTACAGTACCTTCCCCAACCTAGTCTGTTAATAGATTGTTTATGAGACAATCACTGTATTTTGCATATTTCTTGCTTTCTTATTGTATTTGTATACAGTTTATGATGTAAAAGAGTAAAAAAAGCTTTCAAAAAGTTATTTTCTAGACTGGGAACGGATTAAAATTATTTATATTAACTAAATGGAAAAATAGTTTCGGATTTTGAACAAATGTCTTTTCGAACAGCTTAATGATTATGGTTGAAAAGCAAGGTTTGATTGTATACCCATTTGCGCTGAGTTAGCCATCTGGTACTTTTTATTCTCTTCATCCAGTTTACTGGAATATGTTCAGTCAATTAGTTGTATCACATCATATCTCATTACCTCTTTCTGACATCAATTCAAAAGACTTGAAGTTGCAGTAGCTCAACATTTGTAGATCTAATATTGTGGGATTTGTGGGAACTAAAGCTTTTTTAAGACCCTGATGTAGCAGCAGAATTTTTCACATAGACGAGCATCTGCTAAGCATTCTTTAATTTACAAGCGCATGTGCCTTCTTTGGTTGCTGAGAGCAGTCCGGCTGAATACAACACTGAGGTGATAGTAGCAGTTCACTTTGTTACTACTAACATGAAAAACTCAGGCTGCTCTGGCAATCTTATGAATTCACTATCATGTCAGGATTTACTTACACATCTCAGAGGCTTTTCATTGGCAGCTTGGCTAGTTCATATTTACTTGGCAATTGTCCAAATAGTTTAGTACTTTTCTAATAAAATTGATAGCCAAAACTGATCGTGATTTCGCTGCTATACATTACATTCAGCTGTTCGTCATCTCATTTACAATGTATATAATGAATTTGCCCATGATTAACATAACTTTTATGACGTCCTTGTTAATTTCGTGTCTCTACTTTCCATTTATTGCTCCTTTTTCTATTTTATGCTGCTTTTGCTAGCTTACAACTTTTTTTCTGATTGGCATACTAACACAACTTTTGTTGTTGGTGCTCCTTCATCTCGGGCATGGGGATGTCTTAAAAGTTCTTTCGCTTGAGTTTTATAAAAGGTTTTTTGTAATAAATAATATAGCTCAGACACTTTGTTTCAACAAAAGGTGAATACTTGGTCAAAATTCTCCTGATGAACAGGAGTTTTACTGTATGCTATAGCACATCCTTGACGCAGTTGTAGGGCGGAGATGAATGACTTACCAACTGAACAACAGACAACTAAAGGCTCTACAGAAAAACCTGTGAAGCGAAATGAAATCGGAGGATATACGGTTTTGCCAGATACCGCTAAAACTGTAGTTGAAAAGGTACTTGTTCACCCCTTTTTAACAACTAGAAAATGATGTCACAAGAGCTAATGATGCTGTGCTGTAACACTATTAATCATAAACCCTCTTAAATATACAGTTGATTTTAGCAATCATATTCTAATCTACAGTCCATGTTGTTTCCATCACACAACATTCCTGGTTTTGTGAAGCAGTTGCATAAGTAAAAGTGAAGACGCTGGTAAATATTTAGAACTGAACATAATTATTAATCTATATACTGTACATACATAGTTCTCAAAGTTAGTGTGTCAGTTTCTGTGTGTGTTTGTGTATGTCCAGCTATAGCTAATAATATCTTAAAATGAAGAATCTGTATTGCTGAAGATTTGATCTCAGACCCTTCCATTCACCAATCCAATTCCTTGCTGATTAAGCCACACGAGCTTGATGGATTCTTTACGCGATATATCTCGTTATGTAGGTGGAAATACACTACCGCTCTCTGTTACTGCGCAACGTCATGAATAGCGGTAGCGTAATTTTATGCATGCTCAACCGTGAAAGCAAGTAGCTAGCTCTTATTAGTAAGCTAGCTCAAATTAGCTATTGGCAAGTGGCAGGAAACTACATTAATTCTCATTGTTTATAAGCTAATTTTTAATACCCATGCAACGCCGGTCATTTTGCTAGTCAAAATATGTAAGCTGAGGTAATCTGAACTTCAACTAGTATAAATTGGATTAAGTTACACTTCATACATCTATCACTACCTCTAACCTTATGTCTTGCTGAGCCTTCATATTCTTTCGGCTGTTGCTAAGGCAAAGTAAAACTTGAAAATTTTTTTATTAATTGTTACTTTATTAATTTAGTTTTGAACAACAGTTAAATTTTTTCTTGTTTGTGTTTTCCGTTTATTTTAATACCGCATGTATTTACCTGCAGTATTAGAAAGTTGTCGTAGTTTTTTAAGCTCTGTACCGAATTAAACAAATTACATTGTATTGTTATAGAAATGCTTGCTCCAACATATGATGGCTTTAACATACAAAGCAGATCTCAGAATGAATTAACATTGTGTGAAGACTCTTGACTGTAGGGTTCATTTATAGCTCTCTAATAGAGTATCTTCTGAAATCACGGAGTTGGCCTTTCTTGGCTCTCATTTAGTAGTGTTGGCCAGTTTGCTAGTGCTGTTTACTTATGAGCCTATAAACAATTCATGTAGTGTTGAATGTGGCCAGAGTATTTTTTTACTTGATATTTTCGTTCTTTGCCTTTAATATTTTTGGGGGTTTCATACAGTAATGTTAGGTTTATGTTTGGTAACAGATGGGTTACGTCAAATGCTCCTTGTTGTAGTCATCTTTGTTACTGTTTTGGTGGCGAAAGTGTTAATAGAGTTCATGTTTTAGAGTTAGAGTTGAGTATATTGTATATAATAGAGTTCATGTTTTAGAGTTAGAGTTGAGTATATTGTATATAATAGAGTTCATGTTTTAGAGTTAGAGTTGAGTATATTGTATATAATAGAGTTCATGTTTTAGAGTTAGAGTTGAGTATATTGTATATAATAGAGTTCATGTTTTAGAGTTAGAGTTGAGTATATTGTATATAATAGAGTTCATGTTTTAGAGTTAGAGTTGAGTATATTGTATATAATAGAGTTCATGTTTTAGAGTTAGAGTTGAGTATATTGTATATAATAGAGTTCATGTTTTAGAGTTAGAGTTGAGTATATTGTATATAATAGAGTTCATGTTTTAGAGTTAGAGTTGAGTATATTGTATATAATAGAGTTCATGTTTTAGAGTTAGAGTTGAGTATATTGTATATAATAGAGTTCATGTTTTAGAGTTAGAGTTGAGTATATTGTATATAATAGAGTTCATGTTTTAGAGTTAGAGTTGAGTATATTGTATATAATAGAGTTCATGTTTTAGAGTTAGAGTTGAGTATATTGTATATAATAGAGTTCATGTTTTAGAGTTAGAGTTGAGTATATTGTATATAATAGAGTTCATGTTTTAGAGTTAGAGTTGAGTATATTGTATATAATAGAGTTCATGTTTTAGAGTTAGAGTTGAGTATATTGTATATAATAGAGTTCATGTTTTAGAGTTAGAGTTGAGTATATTGTATATAATAGAGTTCATGTTTTAGAGTTAGAGTTGAGTATATTGTATATAATAGAGTTCATGTTTTAGAGTTAAAGTTGAGTATATTGTATATAATAGAGTTCATGTTTTAGAGTTAGAGTTGAGTATATTGTATATAATAGAGTTCATGTTTTAGAGTTAGAGTTGAGTATATTGTATATAATAGAGTTCATGTTTTAGAGTTAAAGTTGAGTATATTGTATATAATAGAGTTCATGTTTTAGAGTTAGAGTTGAGTATATTGTATATAATAGAGTTCATGTTTTAGAGTTAGAGTTGAGTATATTGTATATAATAGAGTTCATGTTTTAGAGTTAGAGTTGAGTATATTGTATATAATAGAGTTCATGTTTTAGAGTTAAAGTTGAGTATATTGTATATAATAGAGTTCATGTTTTAGAGTTAAAGTTGAGTATATTGTATATAATAGAGTTCATGTTTTAGAGTTAGAGTTGAGTATATTGTCTATAATAGAGTTCATGTTTTAGAGTTAGAGTTGAGTATATTGTATATAATAGAGTTCATGTTTTAGAGTTAGAGTTGAGTATATTGTATATAATAGAGTTCATGTTTTAGAGTTAGAGTTGAGTATATTGTATATAATAGAGTTCATGTTTTAGAGTTAGAGTTGAGTATATTGTATATAATAGAGTTCATGTTTTAGAGTTAGAGTTGAGTATATTGTATATAATAGAGTTCATGTTTTAGAGTTAGAGTTGAGTATATTGTATATAATAGAGTTCATGTTTTAGAGTTAGAGTTGAGTATATTGTATATAATAGAGTTCATGTTTTAGAGTTAGAGTTGAGTATATTGTATATAATAGAGTTCATGTTTTAGAGTTAGAGTTGAGTATATTGTATATAATAGAGTTCATGTTTTAGAGTTAGAGTTGAGTATATTGTATATAATAGAGTTCATGTTTTAGAGTTAGAGTTGAGTATATTGTATATAATAGAGTTCATGTTTTAGAGTTAGAGTTGAGTATATTGTATATAATAGAGTTCATGTTTTAGAGTTAGAGTTGAGTATATTGTATATAATAGAGTTCATGTTTTAGAGTTAGAGTTGAGTATATTGTATATAATAGAGTTCATGTTTTAGAGTTAGAGTTGAGTATATTGTATATAATAGAGTTCATGTTTTAGAGTTAGAGTTGAGTATATTGTATATAATAGAGTTCATGTTTTAGAGTTAGAGTTGAGTATATTGTATATAATAGAGTTCATGTTTTAGAGTTAAAGTTGAGTATATTGTATATAATAGAGTTCATGTTTTAGAGTTAGAGTTGAGTATATTGTATATAATAGAGTTCATGTTTTAGAGTTAGAGTTGAGTATATTGTATATAATAGAGTTCATGTTTTAGAGTTAGAGTTGAGTATATTGTATATAATAGAGTTCATGTTTTAGAGTTAGAGTTGAGTATATTGTATATAATAGAGTTCATGTTTTAGAGTTAGAGTTGAGTATATTGTATATAATAGAGTTCATGTTTTAGAGTTAGAGTTGAGTATATTGTATATAATAGAGTTCATGTTTTAGAGTTAGAGTTGAGTATATTGTATATAATAGAGTTCATGTTTTAGAGTTAGAGTTGAGTATATTGTATATAATAGAGTTCATGTTTTAGAGTTAGAGTTGAGTATATTGTATATAATAGAGTTCATGTTTTAGAGTTAGAGTTGAGTATATTGTATATAATAGAGTTCATGTTTTAGAGTTAGAGTTGAGTATATTGTATATAATAGAGTTCATGTTTTAGAGTTAGAGTTGAGTATATTGTATATAATAGAGTTCATGTTTTAGAGTTAAAGTTGAGTATATTGTATATAATAGAGTTCATGTTTTAGAGTTAGAGTTGAGTATATTGTATATAATAAAGTTCATGTTTTAGAGTTAGAGTTGAGTATATTGTATATAATAGAGTTCATGTTTTAGAGTTAAAGTTGAGTATATTGTATATAATAGAGTTCATGTTTTAGAGTTAGAGTTGAGTATATTGTATATAATAGAGTTCATGTTTTAGAGTTAGAGTTGAGTATATTGTATATAATAGAGTTCATGTTTTAGAGTTAGAGTTGAGTATATTGTATATAATAGAGTTCATGTTTTAGAGTTAGAGTTGAGTATATTGTATATAATAGAGTTCATGTTTTAGAGTTAAAGTTGAGTATATTGTATATAATAGAGTTCATGTTTTAGAGTTAGAGTTGAGTATATTGTATATAATAGAGTTCATGTTTTAGAGTTAAAGTTGAGTATATTGTATATAATAGAGTTCATGTTTTAGAGTTAGAGTTGAGTATATTGTATATAATAGAGTTCATGTTTTAGAGTTAGAGTTGAGTATATTGTATATAATAGAGTTCTTGTTTTAGAGTTAGAGTTGAGTATATTGTATATAATAGAGTTCATGTTTTAGAGTTAAAGTTGAGTATATTGTATATAATAGCGTTCATGTTTTAGAGTTAGAGTTGAGTATATTGTATATAATAGAGTTCATGTTTTAGAGTTAGAGTTGAGTATATTGTATATAATAGAGTTCATGTTTTAGAGTTAAAGTTGAGTATATTGTATATAATAGAGTTCATGTTTTAGAGTTAGAGTTGAGTATATTGTATATAATAGAGTTCATGTTTTAGAGTTAGAGTTGAGTATATTGTATATAATAGAGTTCATGTTTTAGAGTTAGAGTTGAGTATATTGTATATAATAGAGTTCATGTTTTAGAGTTAAAGTTGAGTATATTGTATATAATAGAGTTCATGTTTTAGAGTTAGAGTTGAGTATATTGTATATAATAGAGTTCATGTTTTAGAGTTAGAGTTGAGTATATTGTATATAATAGAGTTCATGTTTTAGAGTTAGAGTTGAGTATATTGTATATAATAGAGTTCATGTTTTAGAGTTAGAGTTGAGTATATTGTATATAATAGAGTTCATGTTTTAGAGTTAGAGTTGAGTATATTGTATATAATAGAGTTCATGTTTTAGAGTTAGAGTTGAGTATATTGTATATAATAGAGTTCATGTTTTAGAGTTAGAGTTGAGTATATTGTATATAATAGAGTTCATGTTTTAGAGTTAAAGTTGAGTATATTGTATATAATAGAGTTCATGTTTTAGAGTTAGAGTTGAGTATATTGTATATAATAGAGTTCATGTTTTAGAGTTAGAGTTGAGTATATTGTATATAATAGAGTTCATGTTTTAGAGTTAGAGTTGAGTATATTGTATATAATAGAGTTCATGTTTTAGAGTTAGAGTTGAGTATATTGTATATAATAGAGTTCATGTTTTAGAGTTAGAGTTGAGTATATTGTATATAATAGAGTTCATGTTTTAGAGTTAAAGTTGAGTATATTGTATATAATAGAGTTCATGTTTTAGAGTTAGAGTTGAGTATATTGTATATAATAGAGTTCATGTTTTAGAGTTAGAGTTGAGTATATTGTATATAATAGAGTTCATGTTTTAGAGTTAGAGTTGAGTATATTGTATATAATAGAGTTCATGTTTTAGAGTTAGAGTTGAGTATATTGTATATAATAGAGTTCATGTTTTAGAGTTAGAGTTGAGTATATTGTATATAATAGAGTTCATGTTTTAGAGTTAGAGTTGAGTATATTGTATATAATAGAGTTCATGTTTTAGAGTTAGAGTTGAGTATATTGTATATAATAGAGTTCATGTTTTAGAGTTAGAGTTGAGTATATTGTATATAATAGAGTTCATGTTTTAGAGTTAGAGTTGAGTATATTGTATATAATAGAGTTCATGTTTTAGAGTTAGAGTTGAGTATATTGTATATAATAGAGTTCATGTTTTAGAGTTAGAGTTGAGTATATTGTATATAATAGAGTTCATGTTTTAGAGTTAAAGTTGAGTATATTGTATATAATAGAGTTCATGTTTTAGAGTTAGAGTTGAGTATATTGTATATAATAGAGTTCATGTTTTAGAGTTAGAGTTGAGTATATTGTATATAATAGAGTTCATGTTTTAGAGTTAGAGTTGAGTATATTGTATATAATAGAGTTCATGTTTTAGAGTTAGAGTTGAGTATATTGTATATAATAGAGTTCATGTTTTAGAGTTAGAGTTGAGTATATTGTATATAATAGAGTTCATGTTTTAGAGTTAGAGTTGAGTATATTGTCTATAATAGAGTTCAGAATATTGTCACAAGTTTTAAGCGACAACTTAACAAATTTTTGTTGCACATCCTCCAAATGAAATTTATTTTAGACCTATTTACAAGACTGCCATTATTATGTTCTGACTGATTGATTACAGCCATTTGTAAAACAATTATTGATGGATAGTGGCTCATTGTAAATATGCATATACATGTATATAAATGTTCAAGTTGAAACGTGGCTGCATAAAGCCGTATAGTGGATATGTTGAATAGCGATAACTGCAAATTCACACCATTCAATGACACGCAATGAAAGGTTCTGCTTTTAAAAGCAGAACCTTTCATTGTTGTATCTATATTATTATTTTCTTTTAGCTACGATAATACTTATAAAGCATTTAAAACGAAGATTTAGATATTGATGCGGTTTTTACTCAAATACATTATAGTTGAGTCCTTATTATTACAGGTCAGAAGAAAACTCCCAGCTTGGTTGGAGTCACCCGATATTGTTAAATCTGATATTGCTAACCAGCAGAAACCCATAGAGGAAATAGAGCAGCTCTCTGAAAGATTAAGTTCTCTTTTAAGGGCAAACAATATCACACACCTCTTCCCTGGTATGTTACGTGACTGGCTATAATAGACATGACACATAAACCAAACAATTATTAAAACATCTTCGTAAAAGTCCATTGCACTACAGCAAATATGACATTAAAAGTGGTGCGCTCATTTATTAAAGATGGTCTGGATGAAAGAGGGGACAACTCTGTATTTTAAGCTTAGTTCTAGCAATTACAGTTGTTTAAAGGTTGACTCGTAGCAAAGTTTACATTAGTTATTTGGTATCAAAAAGTTCACCATGTCTTACTCTGCTGTGTTGTAGGTGCAAAATATGTGGAAATGTGATTACAAGCTCTTGAAAGCTAAAAAACGAACAGTTATAAAGCGGCTGTAGGCTGGAATCCCTTTATTTTGATGACATACTCAACTCGACGTAGTTATTGTTTTGACACGTGATGTTATCATATGAAATGAAAGGCCAATTAAAAGCTTAATATAAAATGTTTCGTAGCAATAGTTTATGCCAAACATTTCGGGTTCTACCGGAAAGCCCTTACCAAATACGGATGCTCGCTACTTTACAGTTTTGTTTCAGCCTGGTCTAATCATCTAGTCCTTATCTGATAATGTGACCTACATTTCTGGCCAAATGGCGCAAACAATTTCTGCAGCATTTTTCGACTATCCCAGGTGACCAACACGCTCGTCATGTTTATCAGAAGATGATATGCACCCCCTCTAGCTAAGGTTACAAAATTAAACTGATTTTTACGGTAGGTTTTGAGATATCAGTGCTCAAAGTGACAGCATTACAATGATAATGAGATAGATGCGTACGGACAATAGACACGGTTTTATTGAATGTGAGAAGTTTATTTGTGAAAATATTTCGACGAATGAGGTTGCATGAAAGTGTAAACATAAGCACATCGTGTTCAACTACATCACATTTGAGCAGCTTTTGAGAGAAATTCCAACCTACGGCGTGTCCGTGATGGCTGCGATGAACTGTTCATTTTTTAGCTTTTTAAGAGCTTGTAATCACATTACCACATATTTTGCACCTTCCAAACAGCAGAGTAAGACATGGTGAACCTTTTGATATCAAATAACTGTAATGCGAATTTTGTTGCAAGTCAACTTTTAAGATATACTCATTACACAATGAAAGGACTGTTATATAACATTACTAAAAATGGTGTTTACCTAGATTTTGGTAAGTGGTTCACAAGTTATTTTAATATTCATAGCTTGTGAGTGCACATGATGAATAATGCTCGCTAACAAAGCAATCTACATATAGTGATTTGCCTATGTGCCTGTGTTTTATAGCTATCATGTTCCGTTTAAGAAACATTCAAACATATTCTATATTCCAGGAAGTTAAAAAAATTTTTATTTTTCCTACTGTAAATATAATTTTAGGAGTGTATCTGTAAAACATCCTTGTCAAGTGAGATTTATCTCAACAAACTTCCTATACAATGCATGTATCTTATATATATTTTGTTCTATTTTTTTATAAAATAGAAGCCTTCTAGCATCGCCATATTTCAATGTTCCCTGTCTGTGCAGGTTTCATATGCAAAATTTCAAATAGCTCTATAATAGTTGTTGCTATGTTACATAGCTGTAAGGTATTGGTGCCTTAACATGAGTTTACTACTGGTGTGTTGCAGCACCAAGACATTGTATTATTATTCGATAATTCTTAAATTATTCATATATTGTCTTTAACCTAAATTTTTTATTAATATGACAATTTTTATTAGTATTCTGTATTAAAAATCAGTACTTTTTGGAAAATGGGATGCTATTTTTAGGTGCAATTATTTTTTGAGCATTTCAAAATCAATTAGGAAATTCCAAAGAATGTTACTTAAATTGATCACAAAATGTTTGATGCTATTGGCATGCATAGTAAGGAGTAATACTATATGCCTACCACAATATGGTAAGCATAGCATGGAAACCGTAATAATTACAGTCCTACTTTAATATACGAGCTTAATGCGTTCAAGGACCGAGCTCGTATATCAATTTACTCGTGTCTCAAGGCATTATTTCCTATATAAAATAACTAAATACAAATTAATCCGGTACTACACTATGAAAAAATCACATAAAATAGTATAGTACGATGGAAAAATGTGTTTTAATTGTTGTAATTTAGTACCTACGCTAACAATATGCAATAAAATTTAACATTACTATGTACACTACTGTAGGTTTTTACCTTCATGACAGACGTAGTGGCTAACAGCTGTGTGAGAGAGACTTGTTCCCAATGCGTTCGGTATACTAATTCTTTGTGACGCTACACAACAGAAACATTAAAATTAATTTACAAAAATTTAGCTTACTAAATGGATAATTAAAGCTAAGTTTTAATTTTTTAATAAACTCATTTTAATTTTGTCGACTTAGTTTGGTATTATCTGTTTCTGGTTGGATGCTTTTTACCTCGCGTTACTAGAATGTTTAGCCGACCTTTTAAAAACTTTTTTCCAACTGATTCGAGGAAAAAGACTGAGTAATGCTGTTCTTGAAAGCGACCTCCCACATACTTGGCCATATCATGACAATCGAGAACCGGCTCGTATCTCAATATTACTCGTCTCAAATGAGAAACTTGAAATTCTACTCGTATCTCAGTTTTCTCATATGTCGAGGTATGACCGCTAATTTATCGTACGCTTCCATTTACAGTTTTTTGTGGATTATTTTCAATTCAAATAGGAATTAATCTTAAAGTGTCTTTGCACTAGTAATTTAAATTGACATTCTAATAATCTGCATGTGAATTTCTAAAGAATTCTTCTATTTATGATCTAATTTTAAACTAATGTGGAACCACATGTTTCCTGGTAAGTGAACATAGAAAGAGGCCGGCATTTACTTATGCTAGAAACCAGCTACAAATGTCATATTCAGATCTACTTAATGCATTCTTTAGAAATTTATGTCTTTTCGTCTTCAGCTAGACTATAACCTTAATGTACTAAGGTAGTCTGAGAGGACAATACATACACTCACAGAAACATTCTCTCTTGTTAATAATCTAATACTGCTCCCATGTACATAGTTGCCGGGTTGTAGGTGTAATTGCTTTGGTTACTACTACTCTCTTTTACAGTGTTTCAAGATTTTAGTTTTCCACCATCGGCATTTATTTGTTGCCGCTTGCTGTTATTTTTCTATGCTCTGCTGTGAAAGATCGTCAAAGGAATACGCATGTTGAGCTATATATGTAGTCATTAGTTTTATAGAAACTGGTTTTCAATATTATAGGCTGTTGATCATGGATAGTTGTGTTTTCATTTATTGTGTTCACTGTTTGTGGATGATTCCCTTACCCAAGCCTTTCTACCTTACAGCATTTAGAGGGGAAAAGTAACACTTCTTAGAGCAAATGTAAAGGAAATCTGCACCTTCATGTCGCATCATACCAATTTCAATCGACTGTTTAGTGGTAGTTCAGTATAGATATATGTGTTTAGTATATAAGCATATACAACAGAGTGCATATTGTGAGAAGGAGCAAAGATGCTGTGTCTCTGCTTGACAAAGCGTCCTCTTATATATGCGCTCTGGCAGAGCAGATTGCGCCTCTTTTTCCGAATACCGGGTCAATTTCTTTCTTCTTTGGCCAATGCGGCTAGAGCTGAGTCGAGAACTGGCACGGACACAGGGTCGGCTGGCTCCCACCATACAATCTTCTTTTACGTTGTTTTACCCAGCAACAAGTGAACCTAATGTATATAGTCTAATTCTTCAATATACATGTATCATACATAGTAATATGCGCGCTTTAAGTTATTATTGCTTAGATGCTTTGTGCAGCGGAATGGCTGTCACTTGCTGCTACAATGTTATTCTCAATCCACTGCCATTGTAGTTCAATGGCAAGTGATGCCTGAAGTGTTGGCCTCCACAGTTCCTGGCAGTCTTATGGGCAGGCTGGGTCTACCACCACGGGACATATGTTGCTCTGCCCCTACTGGAAGTGGTAAAACGTTGGCTTTTGTGTTGCCCATCGTTCAGGTGTGCATCAGGGCTCTACCGTATATTATTGGTTACACACAAGGCTTGTGCTGTTATTCCTTTTCATCAACAGAAATAACTTGCAATTAGTACGTCTTTACTTTATATGGAATTTCTTACAAAAACAAAGCAAAAACTTTACATAAATTCTTTACTTTAATTGGAATTTAGATAAAAAAGTAATTTACGTTGTAGGAGTGTCTACTGTACGTATATGTAGGAGTGTCTACTGTACATATATGTAAGTTTGTCTTCTGTGCGTATATGTAGGGGTGTCTACTGTACGTATATGTAGGGGTGTCTACTGTGCGTATATGTAGGGGTGTCTACTGTACGTATATGTAGGGGTGTCTACTGTACGTATATGTAGGGGTGTCTACTGTACGTCTAAGTAGGGGTGTCTATTGTACGTATATGTAGAGGTGTCTACTGTACTTATATGTAGGGTGTCTACTGTATGTATATGTAGGCGTGTCTACTTTACTTATATGTAGGTGTCTACTGTATGTATATGTAGGCGTGTCTACTGTACGTCTATGTAGGGGTGTCTACTGTATGTCTATGTAGGGGTGTCTACTGTACGTATATGTAGGGGTGTCTACTGTGCGTATATGTAGGGGTGTCTACTGTGCGTATATGTAGAGGTGTCTGCTGTACGTATATGTAGGGGTGTCTACTGTACGTCTAAGTAGGGGTGTCTACTGTACGTATATGTAGGGGTGTCTACTGTACGTCTAAGTAGGGGTGTCTATTGTACGTATATGTAGAGGTGTCTACTGTACTTATATGTAGGGTGTCTACTGTATGTATATGTAGGCGTGTCTACTTTACTTATATGTAGGTGTCTACTGTATGTATATGTAGGCGTGTCTACTGTACGTCTATGTAGGGGTGTCTACTGTATGTCTATGTAGGAGTGTCTACTGTATGTCTATGTAGGGATGTCTACTGTATGTATATATGCTGTGAATGAAAAGAGGCTAGTGAGAATTAAAACTAAAATGTGAAAAATACAAACAATAGTCAAAATACATATGCTCAGTTCTTTTCAACTTTACCTTGTATATGTTAGAGAAGTTATGTTGCATATCTCTAGCATCACCTCTTCTTCTAAACTTGTCTGTGCATATTATCAAGACTGCTCCTCCATGCCACAATGATGAAGCAACGATAACACTTCATTGTATTGTTTATTATGTTGTAAATCTAGTTTCTATGTAGAAGATGATAAGCTTTTTGGATATAATTTGTTGCAGTTTTATTTAATGTATTGGTTTTAATGTTGGGTGTAATGATATGCAGTATTTATTCAGGAATTGTTTAACTTCAGGTTTGTTGAATGATTTACTGTGTATTCTTATGAAAATTGTGGCCTCAGTATATAATAGTTTTAACACACTAAGTTATCTTGAGCCGAATTGGCATCACATTTATGCCTGGTTCAGACCATTGTCATATGTATGGCGTGCAAGGTGCTGCGCTCTGCTGTGCAAGCTTATGCAGGTGTGCGATTGATGTGCACACAAATAGATATGAAATCGAAGGATGACGCACCTAAATCTTGTGAACACTCAACAGTTTATTACCATGAACAACTTAAATCCTGCGAGCATTATTTATTTACTTAACAAGAGCATTGTCTTGCCCGGTCGCATGATTTATCTGATCGTGCTTGGTCTAATTGTCTAGTCGTAATCTGATGATGTGGCCCATACTTCGCGAATAATTTCTGCAGCATTTTTCGATTATCACAGGTGACGAACAGGCTTGTCATGTTTATCAGACAATGATATGTACTCTTCGAGCTAAAGTTAAAAAATTAAACGAATTTTCACAGTAGGTTATAAGAAATCAGTGCTGAAAGTGAAAGCATTACAATGGCGATAAAAAAGACGCGTAAGAACAATAGACATGGTTTTATTGAATGCAGGAAGTATATCTGTGAAAATATTTCGACGAATGAGGTTGTGTAAAGGTGTAAACAGAAGCCATTTTGTACAACTACGTCCCATTTGAGCCATTTTGGAAAGAGATTCTAATCTACGGCGGTCTCGTGATGGCGGTGATTAACTGTTTTGATTTTGAGCTTTTAAGAGCTTGTAATCATATTTCCACATATTTTGCACCTACAACACAACAGAGTAAGACATAGTGAATCTTTTACTACCAAATAACTGTAATGTGAATTTTGTTGCAAGTCAACCTTAAAAGTAATCATTACACCAGTGAATGGTTCTGCTTTACCATACTCCATTTGAATGGAAAAGCTCCAAGCGGACTCTTTTTGCCATCAAGCTAGCAACACCTGGAACAGCATATTATAAATATCTCTTTAATGGTGATATTTGGGTGCAGTTCTATGAATGTTCTAAGTAGGTAGTTACAAGTATGTTAGTTTGAATACGCATTTACATTTAGGTATGTTAGCTGAACTACAATACACTAGTGCGCTTAGAGTTGCCTGCTCTTTTCTGGTAATGGTTAGAAAATAAAACAACTCCGAATTTTTTTTTTTCAGTCGGCATTGCACAGGTGTTTGTGATATACGTATTAACAACCTGCCTACTTTACTGCTACTAAACTTGTCAACAATGTTTAGTGATCACGCCATGAATTTCCTAGATACTATTGTTTTTGCTATGGCTCTTTATTAGTACGGGAAATGACTCCTCCATAATATGGCAAAACAAGTTTTATTTAACATTCATCTATCTTCATGCAGTTCATGGTTCATGCATTTATTATTTACTATGACTTGGTATTTTAGTGCACGGTTATAGCATCTGTATGGCACGCTCTCTCCAGAATGATGGGCTGGTATGCAACCAAGTAGATGTAGCTTCTCAAAATGTCATGTCTCATAGTATAACTGTCGTGATTGTGAATATACATTTTTAGATGTTGGAGACATGTTCTTCTCGGCACCTCCGTGCCCTTGTAGTGCTTCCAGTGTCTGACTTGGCTTCCCAAGTCTACAAAGTGTTTCTCACTTATACAGCAGAGACTAATCTTAAGGTACATCTGTCCTCGCTTTCATAAAGATTTTTTCTAAATACTGTATGTTGTTTTTTGGTGAATTTACTTTATTTGTGCTTTACCAAAAGTGGCCTGTTGTGGGACAGGAACTCTGTCAAGTTTTCTGCTCTACTGCAGGTGGCGCTCATGAACGGTCAGAATAGTCTACTAGCTGAGGAGAGGGCCATCACCACTAGAAAGTAAGTTAAGAAAAAATATGCAAATACATCAAAAATATATGATGTTGCATAGTTTATACATATAGTTATATATATAGTTTGTATGTTAGCTCATAGTTTCCATGTCATCAGATTACTTCTCTGACAACTCCTGGGATTTCTAGGCAGCATGTTAAAGCAAATATTGGAGTTTACTGCGTGGTTTGCTGTTAAAGGAGGTGGGAGGTGTGATAGCAGCAGAGTTTGGCCTTGTGCACAACTCAATCCTGGTGAGGCAAGCTAATTGTAATAAGTAGTACTGGTAATTCTTTCCTGAAAAATTTATAATCACTCATCATGCTTGCAGATAAGCAGTTGTGCAGGTAAATTATGAGTGGGAAGTCTTGTCATGATAGTAATAGGGTTGTCTTTCTACATAGCTAACTGAATGAACTTACTGTTTATTGTGGTCACTACAATATTACAGTATGTGATAATACAATATTACCACATCATTTTTTTTGTCTGAGGACATCATTTAAAATAGACTGATATTCATCAAAAAAAAAGAAATCTATATATAAATCTCAAAGTGTGTCGTTCGGTCTGTCCAGCTATAGCGATCGGTATCTAGCAATGACAAATTTGTATCGCAGAGAATTTTATATCGGAACTTCCGATCACCAGGCTAATACCTAATCAATTAAGCTACGGGAGATGAATGAATTGTTAGGGCGATAAGAGTTGTTATCAGGGTTGAAATACACATAGCACGTAAACCATACGGTAAACCATACGTGAAGCTTGCTCTCACGGCCTATTAGTAAGTTTAGCAATACGGATACTAGCTTACTCTAATTAGCTAATGGCAATGTGCCAGGCTAATGGCAAGTGGCAGGCAACTACATTACTTGCCACTGTTTATATGAACTGTTTTTAACACCCATGCAACGCCAGACATGCGGCTAGTCTTACTTTGAAATAGTTCTCGATGCATTGTTATTGCGCCTAATTATCCGGATTTAAGTCATGCGCTTTATATCTATATTATATCACTATTGTGTGAGTTCAAAGGTCATCTAAATTTAATATGGCTTCAGTTTTTGCTCTGTTTCTGTCAAACTTGCATGAATATTACAGAAGCCGAAAATGCAACTTTTCATTTTTTAGCTGTTCTAAAAACATGAAAACAGCCGATTTTTTAATATCCTGCCATGTATACATGTACCTATATGAAGCATTCTGTAGGCAGGGGTAAAAATATCTCATCATCAGTGTTTGAACACACCATTGCATGAAGGGCAGCCAAGTAGACAAATTTAAAATTTGTTTTTATATAAATTAAAGCAGGAAAAAGTTATTATTGTATAAGGTTCATAAGAGTCTTCTATCACATCTCTTTTAAGCCAAATTTGGGATGAGAGTGTTTGCCAGTCACTCATCGAATAGGATTAAAAACTACAATAATCTTGGGAATATTGCTTGTACAAAATTAAGTTAAAGTCAAAGTTTTAGCAAGGTATAAAAAGGTTTCAAAACAACAAAAAATTGAAAACTAATAAAAACAACTCCGAGAAGTCACGTATGAAGAGTTGATACAAACCATGCAGGGGATAGTATTCAAGGCTGCTCACATTTTACATCCTCTTGTAGCAAATTGACAGGGGAGATTGAGACAGGGATCGATATATTGGTGTCTACTCCAGGCAGGCTTGTCGATCACATTAGTTACACCAAAGGCCTTGATCTGTCACATCTGCGGTATTTGGTATGCTTGTATTTTCTTTTATAGCAAAGGTGGTGAGTAAACTCGTCACCTTTGCTATAATTTGTCATTCTCGTGAATGATCTGTTCATATAAGGTTTGTCAGCCTGTGAGTGGCAGCGTGAGTTATACTACTGAGGCAGCGCGTGTAACATTTACAAGACTTGATAAGCCAAATAAGCAGATAAGATCCATGCTGAGCTTGATAAAAAAATGTTCCAAATTTTTACCCAGACATGCTATGAAACTTATATACAACACATTTATTAACTTTAAAATCAGTTACCACCTGGAGTCATGGAGAAATGCTCCATTTTATTATTTAGAAAAATATTAATATCACAAAAGCATCAAATGTGCATAATATTTGATAAACCACCCCTGACTTCATCTCAGTCCCTGTTTGTTCAGCTTTTTGTCTTGCCTGTTGATAAACTGAACCAGTATAAAATCTTTTTAATAGCGCATTCAAAATTTTATTTAAATGATTTTAAGTAAAAAAGATTCTCACCGAAATATTAGGTTTTTGAAAACCAGTCCACCATTACAAATATTTCATACTGCTTCCGCTCAAAAACCAATTGAGTGCAGAGTACCACCACAATAGAACCGTTCCCCAATAGACTTACAAAGGTTTCAGCATTTAATAGCTTCAAAAGAATGTCAGGAGCCACTTGCTAAGCCTAGATTAATCAAGATCGACCTACTATATTCAAATCTTGATGATATGGTGAATGTTGTCTTCCCTGCCAAAATATGCCAACTTCTCTGGGCCCAGCGCCTCGACTAGCTGCAGTGCTACATGCTGACATGCAGACATGCTGCAGTGCTAGCTGCTGCATGTCTGCCTCATCGTACATTAATATGTATGAATTAAGCTTTCATTTACTTATTTTTTCATTTAATCAATATTGTAACCATAAGTTAATTTTTGCATAATGTTAAATTTTTACTAATTTATGAAATAAAACACACACACTTGATGTAGGTACTTGATGAAGTGGATCGGACTCTCGAGGAGGTAAAACATGATTGGTTGGACTGTCTAGAAAGAGCAGTTTATGACAAAAGAGGATGGCCTGAACCACTCACCGCTGCCAGGTGATACCTTCTACTTCCGTTTTTGTTGAGTATTATTTTGGCTCTGTCAGCTTTTGACAGTTGGCTGTTCATATACTACTAATTGTTTCTTGCTCTCCAGTAGACCAATATGTGGTATTTTGAAATAACATAAATGGAATCTGTGCTATATCAATGTTACTAGCATAATAATATTAATAATTAATAATTACATAATAATTACTTGCATAAAGCCCGGCATAGCGTAGGATTTCTTTTGTTTTCATTCGGATAGCTTGCAGCACATGCGTAGGTTGTCAACCATAATTGCTGCACTGTTCTCACGAGATCAATCCAAAAATGCATGCATTGTGGGCAATTGTCCTTAATGCCTGCGAAGGCGGATTCATGAGTTTCGAGTCATATTGGTGTCGAGGCTGGTTCCCAGGAACCAGGCGGAGTTTTGAAACCGAATATTTTTGTTGATCTGGGGGAAGGTGCGGAACATAGGCCTGTGAAGTTTGGATGAAATCAGCACAAAAATGTGAAAACGTAGCGTTTGGTCAGACTAACAGACAGACATGATAACCAAGCGGAATTTATTAACTAGCAGTTTGCTTAAAGGTTGACTTGCAACAAAATTCACATTACAGTTATTTGAAATGAAAAGATTCACCATGTCTTACTCTGTTGTGTTGAAGGTGCAAAATATGTGGAAAGGTATGGCGCCTTACAGTGCCTCGCGTTGCGTGTTCACAACTCGAGTTGTACAACTCGAGTTGCCGTGTTGTACAACTCGGCCTGGGTTTTTGATGAACTCGAGTTGTGTTACGCAAAACTAACACGAGTTCGTAAAGAAAGCAAAGTGAGTATTTGGGGTGTCTCATTTACAGAAATTTAATAATAATAATTTAAATATGTATACATATTTAAATTATATATATTGGCGAGATTTGCGCATATTCATTTCTATAAATATAAAGAGACAAAAACAATTGTAGAATGTAAAAAGCAAACTAAAAACAATCTATATGAGAACCGAGCAGCGAAATTTTTTTTCGCAAACAGGTTTACATATGGCAGTAAAATTTTGGCTCATGATTGGCTTTAGTAATTGAGTTTTAGTAACCAAAACCTACATCATTACATTGAAAGTCAATAGTTATAATTAGAGAGGAACACAAAATTCCAAAATTTTATTCAAAATGGCTTAAATTAATGAGTTTTAAGTGAGCGCCTCTTACGTTTTAACAGCACTTTTTGAATGATAACATCAGTTTTGCTACGTTATTCAAAATTTTGTGTTCTTTTCTAATTATAACTATTGATTTCTAATGTAATGATGTAAGTTTTGGTTACTAAAACTCATTTACTAAAGCCAATCATGAGCCAAAGTTTTACTGCCGTATGTAAACCTGTTTGGGAAAAAGAAATTCGCAGCCAGCCAACTTCTTTTTTAAATGAAAAAAGAGTCATCTCTCTAGAATCTGACAAGAAACTGAATGAACACCGAAAATGAACATAGAAATTATTTCAACGGCGTTTAATGATGCACAAAAAAATTCCATATAGCTAGAGAAAATGAAACGATGAGATGTTCTCAAGCCGAGTTGTTGAACTCGAGTTGCTGTTGAAAGAACTCGGCTTGGGTTTTGATGAACTCGAGTTGTACAACTCGAGTTATATTTACAAACTCGAGTTGTACAAACTCGAGTTGTACAACTCGAGTTGCAAACTCGGCACAGTATAATTCTAATAATTCGCTATTAGCTCTAGTTTTACAGTACATACATAGTTTAATTTCTATTAGCTAACGGGTGTCTATTGATATACCATTGTTAATATAACCAGATCTACGGTTATGCTACCGTAATACCAATATATTGCACCTTACTTTTGAAAAGTCGCGTTTCGCGTTCACAACTCGAGTTGTGCAACTCGAGTTGTGAACGCGCAACGCGAGGCACTGTAAGGCGCCATAGGAAAGGTGATTACAAGCTCTTAAAAGCTCAAAAAAGAACAGAAAATCGCAGCCACACGAGACCGCCGTAGTTTGGATTCCCTTTCCAAAACGGCTCAAATGTGATGTAGTTGTGAGAGATGGTTTCTATTTACACTTTCTTGCAGCCTTATTCGTCGAAATATTTTCACAAATATACTTCACGCATTCAATAAAACTATGTCTATTGTTCTTACGCATCTGTTTTATCGTCATTGTAATGCTGTCACTTTTAGCACTGATATCTTATAACTTACCGTAAAAAATGGTCAAACTTTTTAACCTTAGCTCGAAGGAGTACATATCATTGTCTGATAATCATGACGAGCCTGTTGGTTACCTGTGATAATCGAAAAGTGCTGCAAAAATTATTTTCGAAGTATTTGGTCACATGATCAGAAAACGACTTGAAGGTTGAATAATGCCCAAACAAAACTGTAAAGTAGCGAGCATCTATGTTCGATACGGGGTCTTCGGTAAAACCCGAAGTGTTTGTCAAAAACTAGTACTACGATAAGTTTTATATTGAGCTTTGTATTGGCCTTTCAATTCAGGTGAGAACATACGTGACAAGACGATAACCAAATTTCCTGGTTACGTCATCGAAATAAAGAGATTCCAATCTACGGCAACTTTTCGTTTTTGAGCTTTTAAGAGCTTGTAATCACATTTCCACATATTTGGCACTTGCAACACAACAGAGTAAGACATGGTGAATCTTTTGATACCAAATAATTGTAATGTGAATTTTGTTGCAAGCCAACCTTTAATAAAAGTGTACATGTGTTTCGTAATAAAGGGAATCACACAGTTTGATCAGACGCTGTCAGTGAACATACTTTAATTGATCATTTTTTAGAGGTCACTGAATTATTTTTCAAATGCTCTAGTTTCTATCCATAACGTTAGCTATCTGAAGCCAAGGGAATAGCAGCACTACTACAACAGAGAAGGCAAAAATGGTGGAAAAAAGAAATTAGTTTGATAGAGTTATCAAATGAAGATTTGTTATGTGATGGTCATTCAAAACACAACTCTGGAAGCAGTATGTGGTAATGATGATAAACAATGTTTAGTGCTACGTCAAATAACAGTACATTTTAATGGCACTGTCTCGTTCTGCCATTGAATATAATAAATAAAATTCCTTCATTTTGTGTTTCTTGTTACAATTCAAAAGGCGCTAAAACATATATAGCTGTACTTGAACAACTTTGACAAATACTATTTATAAAAGTCCGTTTTGTATTTCTCTATATAAATCTGACTCTGTTTCACATATTGTTTAGCCGGATGGTACTAACAGGATTTGACTGCATTCTCTTTTTTCCATTCTTTTCTCAGCCTTTTGTAAGTGCTTTTAGACCTTGAATTTGTAGCCTGGGTACTAGCGATGTAACACTTTAGCGACGTTACTCTTCTACACTCGACTCAACATCTTGCCTACATTAATCATTATCTTTTGAATTGGCCACTTCTTCAACATTTAGTCATATTTCTCCCATTTTAGGCTGAACAGTGTGAAGCTGCCATTACAAAAGCTTCTTTTCTCAGCCACATTGACAGAGAATCCAGAAAAGTTAGAAAGGCTAAAGCTATGTGAGCCAAGGCTGTTTACCTCTATTGTCAAGGAGTCTGTCCTCAGTGAGACTGCTGACAACACCCAAGTTCATTTTGCTGGGAAATACACAACTCCTACTGGCCTACGGGTGAGTTGGTTTTTGACAGTATGTTCCCTAATAAGCGCCTTGGTTTCTGACAGTATGTGCCCTCATAAGCGCCTTGGTTTCTGACAGTATGTGCCCTAATAACCGCCTTGGTTTATGACAGTATGTGCCCTAATAACCGCCTTGGTTTCTCACAGTATGCGCCCTAATAACCGCCTTGGTTTCTCACAGTATGTGCGCTAATAACCGCCTTGGTTTCTCACAGTATGCGCCCTAATAACCGCCTTGGTTTCTGACAGTATGTGCCCTAATAATCGCCTTCATCACTTGCCTTTCATTATTCATACTAGTACTTCAGCAGTCCAGTGCGCTGTGAGAGATTGTCAGGTGTAATAACTATATGTACAATTATTCTGAAATCAAGTAAGGCTGTTGATCGGTGTAGTTGTTAGAATATTGGGCTACCAATCCAACATTAGTCAGTTCAAATCCTGTTAGAAGCAATCTTCTTTCCCAGCCTTTTCCTAACCATTTGGAGCTTAGCCAATTTTGGACAGAAAGATGCTCTTATTATAGTAAGAGCATTATAACATGGCTTTTGTTATAGTAAAAATTTGTTTCAGGTTTTCTTTCCTATAAGGCACGCTCAGTGGCACGCGGCAATAGAAATTGTGTTCATGTAACAACAGGCTAGCATTGTGATATCTAACATCTGCAGTTAAGTTCTTCTGAAAGAATGTGCTCACAGGTAGAGGGATAAACCTTCTGCTGTAGATGTGCTATAGTAGTTGTGTCCTATGTACTCAATTTGTTATAGATATATTTAAGTGCTGCATCTCTCTGTTTTTAGGAGTACTATACTGAGTGTAGAGTGGCCACCCGCAAACCTGTGATTCTGCTCTATTTACTTCACTCTGTCAAACTTAGGAAGGTTCTTGTATTTGCCGGGTCACAGGAGACTGTACACAGGTAGATCAGTTTTTATGGGATGTGTCGGGTACGCCTTTTTTGGTGTACACAACTTCATTTGTACATAGCTGAGACTAAGACTTTTTATAGCTTTGACCAAACAGATCTCTAACAGTCTAAAATTAATTGACCAATGGCAAGTCCCAAGTCAGTAATTTACAATCGTCTAGGGCCTAATAGACTTGTCTTTCCATGGCTGGTAGAAAGTAACAGGGAGACAACTCCGTAAGTTGTGTAGTAACTCTGTGTTTTCTCTGCTGCTTTTTGTGAGTTGCCTGAAACTGAAAGCCATTTGCTCTAGTTCACAATGGAAACTTATATAGTTCTTGATTTACTGGGTGCATATACACCAGGATGCGTATGTCAGGCTGTAGGGAACATTCTAAACCTCTCCTCTGCGCTGCACCTCTATACACCCCAGTATGTGTTCACCTATATACATTTCCAGTATGTGTTCGCCTGCAGGCTATACAAACTGTTGAGGCAGTTCAATGATGAGCTGACAGTAGAGGAGATATCTGGAGACATGTCTAAAAAGAAACGCAACCAAGTGCTGCGGCAGTTTGATAGGAACAACATTAATGTGTAAGTGGTGTTTTGAGAAGAGATAGTCTGCCCTTGTTGATCTCAGTTGATGTTTGATTATCATTTTCAAGTCTTCTTTATTTTCATTCTTCATACGACTGGCGTCTTCGTACGGCTGGCGCTTCAATTTGTTGTCGGTGATTAATGAAGTCATATTGAATAATGTTGTACGGAGTGATGATTATGGAGGCGATGTTAATAAATGAACCATCAATTATATCTGATGCTATAACCAACAAGAGAGCTTTAACGCTGGTTCAAACTGTATTGGCGTATGTCAAGGTTGTCCTCTCAGCATTTACATGTTGACCATTTGCACTGTGAGCTGAGGATATCGCCGAAACAACTTGGATACATTGGGAGACTTTGCAGCTGTCAAACCTTCCCGATATATCACCGAGCATCCGTGACAGCCTGTACAATGTGTACCACTTCAGCGATGGTGATTGGCTGTTACGGATTGCTCAACCTATATTTCCCTTCATGATTGTTGCTGCGGAACTGGTATTTTATCTATTCAGTACCCGCATTGCATAATAAGAACACTGTGTCGATGACCGTGAAGAACACTGTGTCGATGAAACGTGGGTGGTTTGTGATAGTATGAACAATATTATCACAGAAGATGACCGATGCAGTGTCGGATTAACTTCGAAGTACTACGATATAGTTCACACTGGTCTTTATCAGTCAACTAAAATTACGCGCTCACTGAGTCTGATTTGTGGTAACTTCGTAGAGAGCAGCAAACATTGTCAGTCATACTATGGCTGGGGAGAAACTTCACTGGGAGTTGTATGTGTTATTGATCTTATGGAAAATGAGTATTTTTGTTGTCATGGTAACTAGTGGTTATTATGTTAATCAAATTTAACACTAACTCCTTCAGGCTGGTCACCACAGACATTATGGCTCGTGGCATAGACATAGAGGATGTATCTGCTGTGATATCATATGATGCTCCTCCATATATTAAGACCTACATTCATAGAGTGGGCAGGACTGCACGGGCAGGCAAAGAGGGTGTCGCATATACCATTCTCAATACGTCGGAGGTACATCTACTGCATGTATTTTATAGATATCTTTGTGGTATTAATTTGCAATAACTTGTGGTCAATTTTATTACATTCGACAGTATTAAGAGGTTGTCTGCACTCAATAAAAGTGGCATGCATTTTTCATTGTTCTTCATCGATGTTTTTGTCCTGCATTTTGGTTGGCAATGTTTGTTTCAACTGTTATGTGAAATAGCAGCGTAGCAGTCTGTAATTTAAACCATTTTGTTGTTGATTCACATTCACACTTGTAGACTCGTTGTACTGTCCTCTTTCAGGTTGCATTCTTTAGAAAGATGATAAAGGCTGCAGGTAAAACAGTGAAGGCGAATAGAGTAGGGCGCACTGAAATGAGGCCGTATGTGGAGAGATGTCAATTGTTACTCAAGGGAAGGCAGGATGCTATGGATACAGGTGTCTGAAGTTAATAAATATGAATTGACGATGGGTGCTAGTTGGGGCCTGAGTGTATCACTTACCAGATTAATGGCGATGAAATTCATGTTCCATTTCCATTATTGGAGACTCAAGCTGCTCAATTATTTGTAATAAGCGCCTTTTAATTGAACAATAACGCAAGGGATTCTTATGCTGTTCAACCAACTTTTTCAAAAACAGTTTTCAATAACACTAAATTATTTTACCTGCTTTGTTGTTCTTAATATTTTTCTTACCATTTGCACATGTAGTCTCCCGCTGCCATTTAGAGTTTTTGCGGACTTCATCCTTTGAGGAAAAGTTATCTACTAATCTACCCAAGGTCTGCGATTTTCTCTCCATAAGCCTTATGAGTGTGTAAGTCAGTCTGTTTATTGGCAGGTTTGTCAATATTTGCCTTATAGACCATTCTTTTTGTATTCCGATCTCAGTTGCCTATCGCAATTTTATAGTTTGGTACTTATTTTATGCGATTTTACGGAATCAATTGTAATAAGTTATATAGCATTGTTTTTGTTGAAACCAGATCTAAAAATCTATCATATTTATACAGCAGTCAAAACACTGATCTAGAGATTCAAGCATGCACGTTATACTGAAATATAAAAGCTGTCAAATATTTGTAAATTGGAATGAGTGCAACTAGTTACAACTTGAATGTCTGGTAAAACAAAACGCTAGTTAAAAATTATAAAGCCACGAGAGACAGCAGCAAAATTAGTTGCACTGAAAAATGATAAGGATAAACATACAAGCAGATTTCATATTGAGGCGTAGTTTGGCAAACAACCATCTATAATCTATAATGAGCTAAAGAACAATCAACAACAATCTCTCAAGTTTAATATGGCCGTTTGCAGTTTTAAATGCGGCTGCCAGGTTTAGAAAAATTGTTATACATGAAGTAGCGATTTGCTAATCCAGGCTGTACCACTACAAAAACAAGTTGCACTTTTTGCCCCATTTCTTGGAAGGGTTGTCTAGTGACTTGTTGAAATGACAGTTGTGGTGTACGGTGGTCGTCCAGAAGAGCTGCTGCTATCGCTGTCATCGTCGCTGCTCTCATCTCCTTCCGTGCTGTCACCATCGCTGGCTGAGCTGGTGCGATCTTGGCCTAAAACAGACTGAGCTTTAGCTGTACTTTTAGAGTTTTGCAAGCTGTTTAGTTCATAGATATTGACTTAAGATATGGGTGCATGGGATGTCCATAGCTTTTATTAGTGGTTACATCAAGTTCTACAGCTGCTAAGTACATTCATGCTGTGAAGGTTTCAGTTGTAATTGAACATATGTGATGGGTTGCGGCTATGCATAGAGTTCAATGGTTGATGTCGTTCATCCATATTCATTGATGTTTAAATTGAGTGTTTTCTGTCAATGTATTTATGAGTTTCAAATCGGTCATTAGAGATATAGGCCATGATGTCGGAGGCGCAACATGGCTGGGGCTGCTATCTTCTTGTCTATATTCTTATGGCTTTTTATTTACAGCTTCAGTACTAAGATGGTGAACCATTGAAATTTTTCAGTCGTTATTCTGTTCTACTGTCTTTAGTCTGTGTTTGGCCAGAGATGTCATGTTTGATTCATAGATAAAGTTAGTTCTGACCTACTCTGGTGCTATTAGCCAAACAAAAAGAGAATTCGTTTTACTTGCCCTTCTACAACAGTCTTATCACAAACCTAAAAGCCAAACACATAGTATGAATAATATCAACTGGTTGGATGCCACATCTACTAGCATTTGCGTTACATACAGATATTGAAAGGTTTTATTCTCGCATCACTTGCCAACTCTGGTGTGTCATAAGTTTGAAGAGACGAGATTTCCTTACCAGGACTGTCTGGAATGTACAAAGCTGAGCCATCTGGTTGCTTTCTGCCACTCTCTTCGTCTTCTTTTAAGGACAGTTGATGATGGATGGTGCTGTGTATGCTACCCCTCCCACTGTGTATGCTGCCTCTAATACTGTGTATGCTGCCTCTAACACTTCCGTATCGCAGAATGTCATCTTTGGCTTCTTCCTCTTGTAGTTCTAAAATTATGTATATCATTTTTCTCACAGTCCGGTGTGCCATAAGAGGTCATCAGATGTAATAAGTATATGTACAATTATTCTGCAGTGTTGGTTGATGGTAGCGCGCTAGGTTGCTATGCTGAGAGTCGCAAGTTTGAATCATTATATTTTTCTCAACCTCTAGCCGTGGCTTCTGACAGCCGGATAGACACGGCACTTAATATAGTAAAGACCGGTGTCCTGGGAGTTCAGTGCGCTGTGAGTGCTCGTCAGGCATGCCAATAACGTACATAGAATAAGTGTGTGCACAACTATTTTAAATTCCTAGAATGAAAACAATTGATGCAGGTGGTAGTACGCCTGGCTAATGAGCCAAATGTCACGAGTTCGAATTTCGTATCATACAGTCTTTTTCCAACTTGGAACTCTGATAGACGGATGGACACAGCGCTTATTGTAGTAAAGATTTCGTTGTTTTATCAAAACAGATCAACACCCGCCTCCGTTTGAGTCAAATGAATGTAAACAATTGCAAGTTTGTCGCCAAAATTGCAAAGCGCATCTTAGGCTCCCAGTTTTCCGGTAATGAGCTTATAATTATGTTCCACATTCATAAAAGACTGTATTTTTACCTTTTGGATTTGCCCACTCTTGCTTTTCACCTGATGCAAATGTACCATAAAATATTATTCCAAGATAATGAATAATGCCGGCTATCAGGAATACATATTTCCACTTGTTCAGCATATCAGCCTGCAAACAAAGACAAGTGTTTCCAAGTTAAAAATCAATTTATTATGTATGCATGAGCTGAGAAGTCTCAAAAGGCAATGTACAGTTTGCTTTTACATGGCTAACAAGTAATTTATGCAACAGTGTTTTTATCAAACTTCACAACTTAGAGTGTGGAATTGAAAATCATTCAACTATTAATGCACTGCACCCGAAAGGAATTATAAATGAAGGATAAACCAAGAAGGGGCATGCAATAGACTGGTGATAGGACAGATGCACAGCTGACCAACTCGAAGCCTTTCACAATATTCAAACTTAACAAACTATAACAATGTTACAAATAAGTAATTTTACCAGGTGAACATAACCACACAATACTGAGTGAGTAAACCGAACTCGAAGCACAAATGACAGTTGTACGTTAGCTTGTTTCAGGAGATTACAAATAATTTCATGCATTGATATGGTCCACATACAATGACCTATTGATCTGTTGCACAACCACAAGTTTGTTTATATGAGGATGAGACTTTCACAGAGCAACCATGTACCAGATTATCACACCAAGTATGGCTTGCCATGTGGCAGAGCAGTACCAGTACAAGAAGAGCACTTTATTGGCATGCATGAGACGGAGAAAAAAAATTTGCTGACATATCTTGGTCTCTGATGCGTGGCGCAGTTGAATCTGGTGCAAGGTTAATGAAAATCCAAATTTACATTTCCTGACAAGAAATGTCAAATATACTTACCCTGATAAAGAACACCAAATTTACTTACCTTGATGGTCATCTCTTGCATTTCATTCACCACTACCTCATCCTAGTTGAGAAAACACATATCTTGCCTCTTGACAAAGAGAGTAGTTTTTTGAGGAAGACATTGATTGTTGCATCGCCATGTTTTATCATTTTATTCTGTTGGCTAAGATATTATTTTTACTCGACAAAAAGTGGTCTTTTCAACATTCATTAACAACTAATAATAATTTCATTGCTAGTATGTACCAAGTTGAAATTAGGTTTCATGCTCAATGTAGTCAAGCCAGTCAAGTTTGTAGCTTAATGCTTTTTTGGTTTTAGCTAGGTCTTTGCCGCTACCAATCATGTTTATTCAAAAATTTAACTATTGTCAGGTCTTTGCAAATTTATCTCGATTTATTGGGCACCGACCAGCTGCTCTTCTACCTCTACCATACTTGTGTCTGCATCTATCTGAGTATGCCATACAACCGATGTATACATTTACTAATGATGAAAACTGTGACACTTTATTTTGTTTTGGATTCTGTTAATTTCTATAAAAAAATTTCAACACAACACAATATGCATACATATTGTCCAAACTATAAAAATTGTTATATTGTATAAACAATATAACTATTGTGTATAACTATTTATTGTATACAAAATACATAGTTGGACCACTATCTACATCTATACATATATAATATTAAAACAATGGACTTCACATCCACTCACCTCATTTTCTGTCATTTTTGCGACTGCTATTGGACAAAGGATGCCAGACAATGTCCCGAACCCATTGGATATTCCCATGAGTATTGAGGCATATCTTGGAGCAATGTCTAGGTGGTTAACATTGTACCCTGTCACAAAACAAACATGTTTAGCTAAAGGGCAAAGACTTGGCAAGGTTGTGTCAGGCTAGTGACTTCCTATTTTTTCAAGTCTATGGCCTCTATGAAGCATTTATGAGCTATCTTGTTGTATTACCCTTTCTACATGTAGATAAATACTAATATGTATTTTTTTGTAAGTTATCACTTTGTGCAATCACAACAAATAATTATTAATATTAGGTTATGAGCTCTGGAGCAGGCTGTTTATTGACTGCTGTTTTAATGTGAAATTTCCACCAGGTTATTTATTGTACATTATGTATTGATAGATATATAAGGTAAGGCGACTCCCTATCTTGGCCGCTTACTCCGTACTGATGAGTCATGAAAATAACACCTGAACCACCCATAATATTGCTGCAAGGTCACGCATACTCAGAGCATATAACAGCTGAAAATCTGACATTTCTGCAGTTGCCCTCTAAATTTCTATATTTATATTTATGGTGAAAAACATGTTTACCTGAAATGGCAAAGCCACTGAAGCCTACAGCGAGCATCAGTGAAACCACGGCGACGTCAACAGAATTTGTAAATCCGACCACAAGCAGAAAAGTTGCTTCGAGTCCAAATCCTGAAATACGGATCACAATAGCATTGCTCAGTTTCACTCAGGATAAATTTCTGCATTTGAAAATTATGCATAGACTAACGAACGCACTCACAATTGATATCTTAGCAAAAAATGCTTCATATGTTAGTGTGAGGGTCTCAAAACAAATATATACAGTAAGCTTTTATATAGTTCATTAATTTCTTGCAGAAGCTGATTTCATTTTATGGCAATGAATGTTTGAAAATTAATCCACAAAGTAAAGCATCTATTAAGCTAATTTCAGTCACTTTCCTTTGTGACTGGGTGTCAATACAACGTAAACACCCAACAGTACCAGATAGACATATTATCACTACATCGAGTCGCCCAAGCTAAAGAAGTCATGAATAGACTTTCAAATACTAACTGTTCTCAGCCTTTGTACGGCTGAGAACCTTCATCCAACGTAAAACCTGCTTGCAGTCATTGAGACAACAACTCTCTCACGTACCGCCGCAGTTGAATATTTTTCTAACAGCTGTTGTAGACAAGTATTCTTTCCTTCGAAGAAAGTCCGCCAGATACCCGCCACATGGTACAACACAGGCCATTAGCAGATGGGGTAGGGAGCCTAGCAGTCCACTCTAAATAGAAAAGTGGAACCTTTACATTTTGATTCATAACAAAATATGTCTACGAGCAAGTTAATAAAATTTTGGCTAAAAATTAATGATTTTATAGATGTTTCTTTTATTCATGTTCTGTTAATGTTGGAATCACAACTTCGAGGTGCTTCACCTTCCGTCAATGTGTTCATGAGTGCCAAATCAATTAAAGGAGTAGGGTATGATGCCGGAGAGGAAGCATGGCTAGGTTAGTGAGTTTTGTATATATTTTAGAAAAATGCTGCCAGCAGCATTTTTCTAAAATATAGATAAAGTTTTTAACTCTGCAACTAGAAATAGTTAAATCTCCTACTTTAACACAGCAAAAATAATGTATCCATTAATTGAGCAAGTCGGAAGGCCATTTTAAAAGGTTAAAGGTGTTCATAGGGACTCTATATTTGACCTTAACTATATTTGATCCCGATCGGGTGAATCGAGATATTGCTGACTTGGTGGTCCCGTTCACTAACTGTTTCAGTTCTCAAATCCTATTTTTAAATCTTGACATTTTTATTAGAAACTGAGCCTAGTATGATCTACTGGAGAACCGTCCTTGCTGTATCGACTCGGCATGTAGACCCAATGGACCAACCTTGGCTATGTTGAAGCGGAAGACATCACTGAAATATTTGGTTTGATGAACAATGAGCAGGTAAAAAGTCCAGCTTCTGCACATGTTGGCCACAATGATGGCGTAGACGGGCATCGATGTGAAGATCTTAGACCATGGAGTGTGCGCAAACTGTAATGTAATGTTAGACCACACATCAGTGAAAGTACAAATATCTCTTACAGAAGGAGTGGGTACAATATGCATTCAACTATAGAAAACTGAGTTGCAATCAAATGCTAGTAATCGATACACTATTTGATATACTAGTATTAGCTGTCTGAATATTTATCATAGCGAGATATAAAAAGGTTGATTCTGTTTTTGTTGCTACTTTTTTGATTGCATTCCTTTTAAATATGCCAGATTTTTAAATGACACTTTCTTTGATGCTCTCAGTGTCTGTTTGTTGCCTGAGCTCAACATAAATTGTGACATTTCATTATATTATGATGACAACAAAGTAGTACAGTACATTATAGTAAATTTATAAATTAGCATAGTAAATTTATTATAGCAAATCTATTGTAAATTAGATAAATTTAAATGTTTTCTGAAGATTTAGCCTTTCTCAAAACTTTGTCAAGGAGACTATTTCACTCCGATTAGTTTCGTTAAATTACCTGGTAAACCTGATCTTGTAGAGCTGTTAGCAGGGAAAAATCTGATAATCCAGATCTTGTATAGCTATTAGTCAGGAAAAAACCTGGTAACCCAGATCTTGTACAATTATTAGCAAGGAAAAAAATAGTTTATGTGTTGGCCATTGGGCATCGAGTATTTAAAAGACTGGATAATTGCAGCTCTGACTAGCTAATTACAATCATATATGCAAAAGGAAAGACTCATCCTCACAATGAAATTGGACCTAATAAATTCTGTAAATGGCATGCCATGCGATAAGACTAGAAATTCCCCTGTCATACAGCCCACGACCAAAGTGATAATGGAAAAAGAAAGGGTACTGCCGGTTGAAAAGTGCAATATTAACAGTCAAATGGCACTGCAGAGCAATAGGAGAACTGCAATGGTAGCTGCAATGGTAGCTGTAATGTACTGGGTGTTATTATGTACAACAGATAGCAATAATGAAAGGAAAAAGATTATATGTCTATATCTCTAGCCTGCAATAGGAGAAATGCAATATTAGAAGTAAAATGGCAAGCTGCTGTGTAATATACACAGGCTGGGGGCTGTATATCATTGGTCATAGCAACCAATATCAGGAAATTGTGATATTTATCTAGTTTTCTGTATTTATATCTAAAAAATTATGCTGAATTTAAAAATCTAAGCAGATTTTAGCTGGTTGTCATAGAAATAGATGTATATCTATAAGAAAATGTAGGCCTAATACTTGATTTTGCAGATATTAAAAACGGCTTGGCAGTACCGCGATATTGGGCACAGCCGCACTATCATCAACAAAATCTTTAGAAAATTAGTATCAGTAACATATTTCACACCATCGGTCACTATATACTTCGATCTCAGACCTGCCAACCTTAGAGTGGGAAAGGAGTGAGAGTCTATTTTGGGGGCAATGAAAACTCGAGGATTTGATAAGGGGGTAAATTTTCATAGCGCATAAAAACACCACAGCGAAAGATAATATAACTCCATATGGGAAACCACATGTCGAGAAGGAGGTGGAGGTTATTGATAGATGAGAATACCACAAATATGTTTATACATAGTTGTTTATTAGTAGTAAGTATATGATTACCACTTGAAGATTGGGGCAAAAAACAGGGTTGCTTGGGTAAAAGGGGCAATTGCGTGACACGTGAGATGTGTGAGGCATGGGGCAATTGCGTGAGTCTCATGCCCAATGCGTGAGAGTTGGCAGGTATGTTCGATCTTGTAAATTCGAATGGTTATTTTTATAACTAAATGTTATAATAATCTTATAAAATCGAATAATTATTCTTACATTCAAGTATTGTAAAAATCTTATAAGAACCGTTAGAAAAATATCATCGTCATTTCCTTTACTTTCACTGCTTTGAACATCAGTTGGAATATCAAAGTACTCATTATAAGTGTCCAAAATGTCAGAGTCCGATAGAATCGGCAAAAAAGAAACGATTACTTTTCAGTACTTCTACGTTAATTACAGAAACCTTCAGCATTTGGACAATGCCATAGACTGGTGATATGTGCACGTTTTTTCGTAAAAAGCGCACGACTTAATGGTTCTACTTTCTGTCGCACGGCCTTATCGGCGTTTCATTGGCCGGTCTTTATTTTGATTAAAAAAGGCTCGTCAAGTTTTTATTGCAATTTTAGGCTAAACTAATCTGTCTATTTATGTATAATCCGATCAGATGGATTAGTTTTAGGATATTGCGTCAACTTTTCAAAGACTTGGTAACATATTTAAATATGTTTATATGTGTTTTGTATAATTATTATACTTAAACGACTCTACACAAAAGTGGTTAAATTTTTTGATGGGATTTCGGTATAAGAGTTTAGTAACGACCGTTAACGGACAATTTGTCGGGAGTTGTGTGCGCATAAGCATTTATCATAAAGCTCCCAAACAATCGCTTCGCTCGTGTTTGGTCGTGGGACCAGCATCATTATCACGTGTTAATGCAAGCAGATCTATTAATAATAGATAGACTTCCTGCAGATCAAAATGGCACAATTCAAATAAAAGTGCTGCTTTAACTTGTAAAAGTCAGAAAGTCCCATGACACCCACGCCTATTGACTAAGCCAGGTTGTCACTTTAACATTTGACTGAATGCCACAAAGTTGGGCAGCATCCTTCATAAAAGAAGGCATTGTAGCATAGTTTTCCATCTGCAATATTAATAAGGATTGTAAGAGCTGGCTGAAGCTTAAACTTGATTCACATTGGACACGGTATAACTCTGCCTACACCCTCTCAAGGCACCCATTAGCCAATCATAAAAGAAATTTTTGATCAAGCCAACCAATTCCATTTTTATCATGTTTTTTATGCCAATATCAGCATAAATTTTGGTCAGTTTTCCGTGTCACAGTAACCAATGTGAACCAAGCTTGAGCATTTCCTTTTTGTGTCTTTACCTTTTCTCCTGGCCTTCAACTATCAGTAGATTGCCAATCCTTGATAAATGAGATCCTTTTTGCCCAAAAATCTGCCGCTATATTGTAAAACACTAATTTTAAATTTAACACCAAAACTCTTATAAAGGAAAGCTCGTTTACTTTGTTAACATGTTTTTATATTATTTAGTTACTAAACGCAAATATTATCTCTACACCATTAAAGTTTAAATGGTACTTTTTAGTTAGCTAGTAAATTGCTTAGAGTGCCTAAGAAGTCGTCTGCTAGTGGCTTCCAATTATATCTATTGAACTTCTTTTCTTAAATTATGAATGCAGAGTTTGTGTCAGCCCCCTTTGATATTCTTACTACAAACCAAAATACAATCAACTACCATATATAGACATAATTCAACATTCCCTATCACTACTGATGCATGTGAGGGATCCCTCAAATATCGAGTATCATTTTCGCTTACTGTAAGCAGAAGCTGTATGTTCTTTTTGAAGAGTATTGTTGTTTTAACATCAGCTCTGTGATCTTGGCTGGACAGGACTTAGTCCAGTAGCAAGGAAACCTTGATGACCTGAGACATGCCCAGTTGCAGAGAGCAATTTAAGATTGGATGTCATTCTAGTCACCACCAGTGGCACTAATTGTTTTTGGGAATTGAACTTTGATCTTTGAGTTGCAAGTCAGGCATTCTAAACCACTAGACCACAGGGCTGCTCTCTACTGCTGACAAGTTTTAGCTGAAGGGTTTACCCTGCGTGGGAATCAGTTGTTATCTTAACCTCCTCCCGCAGTATAACTTCTGTGCAAACCTACCTTTATGACTGTGTTATCAGCCAATCCTAGGCTCTCTTCAATGTATGTCCTCTCCTCGTACGATATCCTCGGATGTTTTGATGGTCTTTCAAATGACATGAACCACCAGACGATGCCCCAGGTGATTCCAAGTGAACCTAAGTAACAAACATCAAGTAACATTTAGACAGCAATAGATGCAACAGTAGATACAACTCGCTCTCTACTTGCATAAGACAGAGATAAAAGAGCACACATTCCTTATATATTTATTTTTAGCGTTGTGCACAAGTTTATTTCAGCTGTGATATTTGAACAATCACTTTAAAATTTATAAAGGAAATGGTGTCAAAGATGGATGCGAATGCAGTCACCCTCCGCTCGCTGAATAACTGCACAAATATTTGATGTTTCAATGCAAGGACTTCCTTTAAAATTTTTTTATAATACTCTATAGGTAATATTCATTACACTTCTGAAGCTAAATAATGGATGGCTCAGTTCCTATGTAGGGTTGAGCTGTGAGTTCAGCCAAATCTTTAACAAACCAAAGTTTTTTATGAAGATCAAGCTAGCTTTTGTAAACGAGTGACTGATTTACTCTGTTATGTGGTTGTGGAAGAGACTCTCTGTTAACTTTCTGGTTTTACATTCACTTTGTTTGTAAGTGAGTGCTTAAGTATCAGCGTAAAAGGAAGTATTATGAAGTTGGGTGCAAATGAAGTCATGTAGCAACTCTCCATGTATTCTACATGATCAGCTATTAGCACTACAAAGTGATAGTAAGGAGGTTGGCATTTCTTGTTAAGTAGAAGAAATTTGCTGAAAAGTTATAATTGTTAAACGCCCATTTAGTAGCTGTTAATTATTGTTGCCTAAAGCCAACGGATATAAATTACATAAAAAATTATGCAGAGCGTCATGCAAAAAGAACTTTTTATACACATAATTTACTTTACTATTTTTTTGTTTCCTGATCTAATTTGTTTTAAACAGCACTGACCGGTGTAAATAAAGTTTATATCTATTTATCTATACCAGTGACCCAGCGGGTCTCAGCATCAGTATCATGTAGTCACAAGTAGTGCCCCTGTACAGATGGCTACAATATATCTACAATATAATATCATAAATCATACAATATAATATCATAAATCATACAATATAATATCATAAATCATACAATATAATATCATAAATCATACAATATAATATCATAAATCATACAATATAATATCATAAATCATACAATATAATATCATAAATCATACAATATAATATCATAAATCATACAATATAATATCATAAATCATACAATATAATATCATAAATCATACAATATAATATCATAAATCATACAATATAATATCATGAATCATACAATATAATATCATAAATCATACAATATAATATCATAAATCATACAATATAATATCATAAATCATACAATATAATATCATAAATCATACAATATAATATCATGAATCATACAATATAATATCATAAATCATACAATATAATATCATAAATCATACAATATAATATCATAAATCATACAATATAATATCATAAATCATACAATATAATATCATAAATCATCGTGATGTTTCATATTGATAAAAACAGGAAAATATCAAATAGTCCAGGTGATATATCTATTAAACAACCCTTTACTAGAACAGCAATGCAATATACACAGTATTTTTTTTTTTTCTGGCTGTCTGTCGAAATTGACGATGACTCGAATCTTAGCGATGCATGCTTGGGTCAAGCAGTATAGTAGAGTAGAGGTGACCCTGTTCTCTGTATCTACCACTTCCAGAACTGTCAGATTAACCTGAAGGGATGCCAGTGCAACACATCCAGTCTGACAGAGCCAGGTATCCATTTCACTTGCCCAATGTGCGAAAGACAGATATGGATCTTTAACGTGCCCACGATGTCAGTGTGATACACGGGTTTAATGCCGATCTGACAAAAAGCTCTCAGCAAGTTTTCAAACCTAAATTACTTAATCTTTCGAATCTAGACCATAACTTGGAGGCCCCGTGTACACAGTATTAGTATAGCTATAAAATAATTTAGGGGAATATGTGTTTACCATCCATGGAAGCTCAGCCTTAACCAGTTATATCATTATCCTTATTTCCAAACCAGGTCATGCCAGTGGCTATCTCTCACCATAAAAATAGAAGCAAGATTCCCATCCCAAGTACTGAGTAAGAATACTGGATAGGGGAAGCCCTATTACCGCCCCCGCGTATGATCCACAAAATGCTATGGTAGCCAGTCTAGATCTTTCCAAAGGTGGAGCCCAAAACCGCCAAATACCATGACAAGCTGGGTAGGTCACTCCCTGCAAACCATTCAAGAGAGTCATTAACTTGCCAGTAAATCTTAACATCAGCAAAAAAATGATAACAGCTTCAAGTTTGATAAGCTAACAAAAAATGAACTTTTCAATTTTATAAATCCAAGGATTGTTCACAATTTAGGAAGGAAAGTCTGTCTAAATAATTTTGAAATAAGTCCAAAACATTTTTTTATCATTTTAGTTTAAGTTTTTTAACATGCGGTCAAGCTTTTAACTAGCCAGTTAGTAATTTAAAAAAAGGGCAGAAGATGAGAATCTACATAACAAGTCATAGCAATTTTTTTTAAATAACTACTTATCAATAACTGTTTATATTTTTGCCATGAACATAACGCTTTGTGACTATAAAAACATTTTTGTGACCTAATTTTTTGTGACCTAAAAAATTTGTGACCTACATAAATGCTTAAAGTTTTCGGTAACTGCATGTCTAGCAATAAGTTCTGCTTATTCATTAGTTCCTGTAGTTACTGAGCAGCATTGACTTACAGTGATTCAGATACAACCGCAAGTACATCTCTGCATAAGCTTTGTTAACTGTCTAATCATTGCAAACAGACGTTTATGAGATGCCAACAAAGATTTTAGAGAGCAAGATGTGCAATATCTATCTAAACAGAAGAACAGTTTTAGCAAATTTATTATAATTTATAATTATATTTAATACGAGCATATATGCTACAATACTTAATGTGTTGAACCATCAGTTTCTTGAATTGAGTGTGAGTGTTTGTTAAATAGATGTATGTATGTATGTAGGATAGGATAAAGTGTTGTTGTTATAATGCTAGCAAAAAGTTTGTAAAAATGAATTTAGAGTCTTTGAAGATAAATTCAAAACTTTGAGCGTGAAATTCAAATATTTTTCTGCAACATGTAAAGTAACAGTAAACTGTAAAATGGAGTCTAAATGCAAAAGCTTTTATCATTCACTTGTAGATATAAAAATAAATGGGAATTGCTCCTGTATTGGCAAACTGCAGCAAAGAAGCTTGTTTTTACAGAAAAAGTAATTTTTATGGTTGATTAAAAAGAAAACAGATGTTTTAGAAGCTATTAACTAAATAATACTATCATCAAAAGAAAAATAATGTTTGCATTCAAGCATCTAGCACACAACGTGCAACTGCAAGTGAATAGTTTATATAGCTTTCACATCCAATTAATTTGATCAGATCTTGTGAGAGGGTGTCAAACAAAACTCTACAAGTCTCCAAGTACCTCAGATGTTTTTGTGCTAGAGTTTTATGGTACAGAGGTTGAGATTCTCCGTATCCAAATAACAGAGCTCAATAATTTCAAACATGTATTGTCATGCAACTATTACCACAATTTCCTTTTGTGTAATTTCTTGATCAACACCTTACCATTAACAGTATGACTTTGTTGTAAGAAAGTTGTCTTCTGCTTACAGAAAACTATCGCTGCATAGGTGGTAGCAGATCCTTAACAAATAGTTACATGCTGCCAATGATATAGGATGTATGTACAACTGTTTATTTACAATGGTAATCATCAACAAAATTATGTTTTCAATTACATGACAAAAGAAAAAAATGGAAAGGCAGAAATCAGGAATTATTGAGTGAGTTGAACAAAAGTGTTTTAAAAGTTAGTAATCTAATAGTATTGTGGAGTCAGGGTAGTGAATTGTAGGTTGTAGTAACAGAAAGAGATGGTGGATGTAGCATGTCGGTGTCATAAAATAGAAAACGATGTCGGTCATATGTGTGGAAGAATAAATACAAATATTCTGTGAAGGGTGTGTAATGATCATACCTCGACCAGTCCTTGGGTGACCCTCACAACAATAGCCGCGATGTAGCCAAGTTTACAAGCTGTTGGGAGAAACAAATTCAGGAATGCTGATATGGTGATTGCGCAGCCAAATACTCTAAAAAAGTTGCAATGGTTTTCTTTTCCGAAGCAAAAATACATAAAATACGAATTATTTAATGAAATACTGTAGTTTGCAGGCTAAATAGCCAACAAGCGTGAGATGTAACGTGTAACGCATATTGTTTAGCATGTTGTCTGTGGTAAAGAGTTTAGAGTGTGTAGTTACACGAGTGACAGAGTCTAGTATGCTGCGAAAAACGTGTATCATAGCATCGCGCAGCAAAAGTTAAGTAAACTTAATGGTTTTTATAATAATAATGTTTCCTTTGATTTCTTTGTCGATTGGTTTTGGCAAACAGAATTTAAAGTGTGCTTGCAGTCAACTTACAGGAGCTCCTTACCGCTGACCTAGTGATCCAGATCAGTTGCATGATGGCAGTTTGCATAAAGTCAACTATATTATTATTAATAGCATTACATTTGCATCAAGTTATTAATATGAAACAACATAAGCTAGCATAAGACATCAGATAAAGTATTTTTTATTATTATTCCTACTCGTGCCTTGGCAGTCTCATGCGCCGTGAGAGACTGTCAGGTGTAATAACTGTGTGCACAATTATTCTTCAATATAGCAAGGTGATGGAAGGGTGTAGGTAGTATCGTGCCTGGTTTCAAAATGGAATACCCGAGTTTGTTTCCTGTGTTAGGCAATCTTTTTTCCTAATGCTGTTAGTGTTGCTTCGGGCCTTATTAAAGTAAAACAACAGATAAGGCTGTGTTTTAGTACCTGTTGGCAGGTAGGATGCTGCTGAGGTAGCCTCCAGGAACTTGAGTTATTAAATATCCCCAGAAGAATGAACTTTCTATCAATCCCTGTTTAGCACTGCTCCAGTCAAAGAGTGGCTGCAAAAATTGACAATTTCTAAAAACTAAATACATTGAACCAAATAGAATTTACTGTTACAAACAAAAAACATCCAGCGGCGTAGAATGTAAAAAACATTTGAGGCAGAAAGATTTGTAGAACCATTTACATCTCCTAAAATGACGGTAGATGTTCCGTTGCATGAAAAATTGCCAGTTTCATTGACATAGGTAGTGCTATTGTCCAATAGGAAACTCTCATTGCAGTTGCTGCCATTGGTGCTGCTATTGATAGCCGGTTGCTGGGTCATTTGAATTATGGCGATGCCCATGTTGCAACGGATGCCAAATGATAACAGAAAGCCGAGACTGGCTAGTAGTGAAGTCTGATAGCGAACTGGTAGTCCACACTGGTAGCCCAGGTTCTTTGAGGTACATCTAAAACACATTTGATTACAATTACTTGCTTCAGTAGTATGATAGACTGGGATTCACAAAACAATCATGCTTTATGAAAAACACTGTTTTGAGGAGATAACTCCAGTTTTAAATAACGACTTCACAAAGATGGATTCCAAGTCAAAAAAGAAGATGGGGATACAGTTTTAGGTTCGCTTTTACGTTGTCTTCATGTTATTCAGCAAAACATAACATGAAAAACTTGGTACTGGCCAGTTTGCCAGCTAAACGTACATAAGTGATTTGCTTTTGCCAAAATATAATTTTACAACTCTAGTTTACAACAGCTGCTTTAACAATCTTCCACCAAATATCCGTTCTCTTAGCAGAGAAAGGCATTTTAAACACTATTTGTCAGACTATTTATTCAATTTTAATGGCTAACTGTTGCTTTTTTCCCTTTTCTTTGTTTTACTATTGTTGTATGGCCTAATTTGAAAAACATTTCTATTTGTGAAATGAAATTATTGCCAATAAAGTACTATATATATATATAGTTATTTTTTAATAGTTTTTAAGCAATAGTTTACTCTAGAGTCATGGAAAAAGTAAATTGTGTTATTATGGTCTGATGTAGCAAATTGATATATAAGTATTTTTTTAATTAATTGGGCATGAGTCCCTGTCTCAGACCTACAACTTAATTAACAAATTTGGTTAGACAGAAATTTGTTATCAAATGTGAGCTTAGGTATCAAACCTTAAGTCATTAATGCCAAAAATAAAATACTATTTTGTCCTATTTTAGCAATGCTATTGTCAAATGTGGGTAAGAACTCAGCATTTTTTAGTCGTTGCAAGAAGCAAGTCGTTGCAAAAGTGACTAGACATCGTAATAAGACAAACAACTACTCCCCCTATTTTGTACTCTACACAGATTTACTTGCAATTTTTTAATTTCCATAACTAAATAGTGCTAAGAGTCTCTGATCAGTTTGTGTATTTTTTCTCATATCTATAAGAAAATGTAGGCCTAATACTTGATTTTGCAAATATTAAAAACGGCTTGGCAGTACCGCGATATTGGGCACAGCCGCACTATCATCAACAAAATCTTTAGAAAAATAGTATCAGTAACATATTGCACACCATCGGTCACTATATACTTCGATCTCAGACCTGCCAACCTTGGAGTGGGGAAAGGAGTGAGAGTCTATTTTGGGGGCAATGAAAACTCTAGGATTTGATAAGTGGGGTAAATTTTCATAGCGCATAAAAACACCACAGCGAAAGATAATATAACTCCATATGGAAACCACATGTCGAGAAGAAGGTGGAGGTTATTGAAAAATAATTAGAAAAAAATAAAAAAATAATTCAGTTTTTTAGTTTGGAATTTTTATCAAGTTTAGAACAGCTCCTACCTGAAAGATCGCCTGATAGTAGTTTACAAGTACTGCTATTAAATGTAATATGGCTTTTAGAGTGCATTGAGTAAACAGTAATAGATATACTTTTATATTTTTATTTAGGAAATGAGTATAAATTTTGAATTGAGAGCTAAAATATCAAGTTACAATAAGTTATATCAAAGTTTGTCAAATCACTTCAACGTCAGACTGATGGAAACATAGCCTGTGTCTAATTAAGTTACTGTTCAAGTCTGTTCAAGTCAAGCAAGTCATTTGTAATGTTGGGAATCTCTGTGATCAGTTGGAGATTCAATCAGCAATTACAGGTACAAATGAAGAGCCCTTTTCTAGCGATCTATCTTTTCAATATTGATTAAGGGCTTTGCAATTGTGCACTGGCTTGACAAGTTGCACGCGCGAGCTCACGTGAGGGAATAGGTTCATGTGAACGAGGCTCTAACACACGCTATTGTTGACTTTGTATCCACTTAGCAGCCAATTTAACATATGTGAAAATCTCTTGATACGAATTTCCGTATATCTTAGAGGCTTGGTGTAATCAAGCATCTCTTTTGTAGGTGCTAACCTTTCATAACTGAAGCTAGTGCAGGGTGAATAGAAATGACCTCTATATGGCTGACTGATAATCTATGTATATTGTAGAACACTGAAGATTGCTAGCGAGTACGTCAGCCCACCGCTGTAAGTGGTACCAACTTGACATAATTCTACACATTTTAAAATTTGTTGACGCTAGAATTTCTACCCTTTTTCTATGGTATACGGTACTGGACTATATCGAGCTAGATTAGGCTGCACTGTGTTCTGCTACAATGTCACATAGCAGGCATTGTAGGCTGTGTTGTATCAAGGCCTGCTAGGCAATGAATTATCATATTATATATTACACAGACAACTTTTAACAAACTACTGCCAACCCCGATAACAAACATGGTCGTAACCGCTAAATTTTAGAAAATGTAAAAGTAGAATTGTCTGAGATGCAGGTTCTCAAGAAACTTAAAAATGGTATGAATATGAAGTAGACATTGTTATTTGCTATGTTCAAATGCAATTAAAATAATTCCTATTACAGTTACAATTAAAAATACAGTTCAAATGCAGTTAGTAATAACTTGCTCGATCACTTTTTCAGAGAAATCCCTGTTCAAGTAATTTTACTTATTTTCAGAAAGGGTGTCAATAAGAGTCAATACATTACAAAGTTGTCACAACAACAAACTACTGGTCTTTAACAATGTTAGAGTCAAAAAATTATATACATATACATGTAGGTATCGTCAAAAGAAACATTTTTCTAGTTTATTTTTTTAGTTAGGTAAACAATGGCATATTTATTGTGTTTGATATAATATGTTCATCGGTATCTGTATCTCTAACAGAAACTATTGAAAACGCTAGATAGATTTTGCTAAAGTTTCTCATTCTGCAAGTGTTGGAGTTGTCCCTATTTTATGATTTGTATTTTTCTGTATTACTTTGTTGGTATTATTTTTATTTAAATGAAAATCTTTCAAGTCTTATCTGACCATTCTATATTGACAGCTTTTACTGAACCATTGTAGAGTTCTGTGTACATGCGCTGGTCTGAGTTAGTATAACATGAGATGACATGAAAGTGATAGATGTATCAACCATATATAAACCAAGTATTATACAGCCTACTAAAAACATGGAAGGGCAACTACTCGGTTCTGAGGTTTGCATTTGGTAGGTTCTATATGACACAAAAATAGTACGCTATTTGACCCTTTTCTCCATCATATATAGCAAGCATCAGAACTCTGATATTTTTCACTGTTTTGCCTTGTCGAGTCAACAAGTAAAATGTTAAGAGAATTCTTTATCGTAAAACAAGTTATTTGTGTGAAATACTTCTCCAGCCACAGAATTTTTATTAAATATGTACTACATTGTATTGAAACAGTCATCTACAGCCAGCCATAGTTTGAACCAACAACAGAGTGTCTATCAGTATTATTCTACATTGCCTCTAATTGGTCGCTGGAAACGCTGACCCACATTTTTCTTATTGGCTTAGAATGCATATCATTCATAGTTTAGTTGTAGTTAATATGCAGAAGATATCGATTTTCATATCAGGTTTGAATAGATTTGCGGTTGTACTGCAGGAAGCATTCGCCAGAAAACAAGCTTTTTAATTGGGTAAAAGAAAGTAGACAAATTCCACCAAATATGGAAACTTTGATTTCTTACAGGCAGTATGAAGAGGAGTAAACATTTCATGCATGCAACAATACAGAGTATATGTTAATCTGTTTATTTCAGTTAGTTTAAATTGCTTAACTTCCTTACTTGCCACATCTGTCGAAACAGTCGTAATACCGAGGTGATGGAGTTTCCTCCTCAACATCACTCCCATCATCATCCTCATTGTCATGCTTAATTTCTGTATCATCTTGCAGAGTGCTAGAATATTTACCATCTGGTAGTGTCTGGTACTTTACGTGTGTTCTAGATTTTCTTTTCGCTGGCACTGGTTTTGCCTCCTTCTTGGAAACCAGTCTGCAAGGATGACAGACAGACTCTCTTTAAGACTGAGCGTGAACCGTGTGTTTATTAGATTTTTGTAAATGTTTTTCAAGTTAAAGGTACATATAAGATAGCAATAGCTGTCACGCTGCCCATATATATATATACACTAGCTGTGCTACTCGGCGTTGCTCGGGTAATAAAAAAGTCTGGACAGAAAATTGATTTGTATTTAACATATAACAACATTTACTATTCTAACTTTCAAACTACATATCATGAGAGAAGTGTTTTGTGTAGTTTAAATAAATTAAGAGAAAAATGAAAACAACTGTAAAGGTTTTAAAACTTTTTCAATCAACTGTAACTTTCAAGCTATTAGCCTGGCATATTGCCAATGAAAAATTCCACTAAGCTGTTAGGCTTCTAATGACGGTACTCCATGACATTGCGACAGCATTGTTGTCCAGCTGCAGTTATTTTAATAATAGCTATAGCCGGAATGCAGACTGACATACGACATACACACGGACATACTTTGAGAAATATATATATATAGATACATATAATAGAGCTTTTAACTAGTATCTCTTAAAATTTAACTGACCCCTCCCTTTTCTCTTATTTTACCCTCGCTTTGTGCCTTCTACAATTACGTACCTTACAACATAGAAATGTTTTGCTTTTGGTAAACCAAGAGAATATACATAAATTAAGCAAAAACATTCATTTTGAAAAGGTTTTTACGTTATGTTATATATCTAGATAACATTTACAGTAGATGCTGCTCTACAGAGGAGTGTTTAACATGTTAGTAGTCCTGTACTGTAGTCAGCTCACTAGCAGCAAGCTTTAACAATTATGATGACAGCAGCATTAATCATGCTGATTATATTTGTTATAGCTGTAGATGCTGACATCAAGAGTTGAGCTGCTAACCAGTAGTTAAGAAATGCGGAACCTTGTTTGTCTCCAAACTAGAGGTGAAGGTAAATATAGGTAAGTGTTTGTTATTTATTAGATAATGTGTTAACCTACAATCAGAACTATTGCTTTTAACTCAAATTTCAAACAAAAAATATAGAGCAAAGAATTTAATATATCATGATATAAATATATCAATCGTACCGATATAATATATCATGATATAAATATATTAATCATACCAGTATAATATATCATGTTATAAATATATTAATCATACCAATATAACATATCACGTTATAAATATATTAATCATACCAATATAATATATCACGATATAAATATATTAATCATACCAATATAATATATCATGATACAAATATACTAATCATACCAATATAATATATCATGATATAAATATATTAATCATACCAATATAATATATCATGTTATAAATATATTAATCATACCAATATAACATATCACGTTATAAATATATTAATCATACCAATATAATATATCACGATATAAATATATTAATCATACCAATATAATATATCATGTTATAAATATAGTAATCATACCATTATAATATATCATGTTATAAATATATTAATCATACCAATATAATATATCACGATATAAATATATTAATCATACCAATATAATATATCATGTTATAAATATATTAACCATACCAATATAATATATCATGTTATAAATACAGTAATCATACCAATATAATATATCATGTTATAAATATAGTAATCATACCAATGTATAGATAGATATTAAATTTATCCACACTGATCAAAGCTGTTTAAACCAAATTAGACCAGGTGACAAAAAATAATGAATAGTGAAGTAAAATTATGACTATAATGAGATGGCTGATTGCTAGTCCTGATCTGTTAGTAATATATTAGATTCATTGAGTTATTGTTAGTAATATATTAGATTCATTGAGTTATACCAACTACATTAGGATGAGAGCCGAGGAGAGAGTAAGGATTCCTAGCAGAAAAGGTTTGTATCAGACTCGGTAAGTTCTAGAAGTACAAATAATTTATTTGTTTGAGTTAGAATAATTGTGGGCACAATTATTCTATAGTAATACCAGTTGAATGCATAGTATAATAAATAGCATGCCTGTCTGCAGAACTGGAGGTTCAGGGTTCGATAGCGGTGTGAAATGGATTTTTCATTTCTATAACTTTAAAACTCCAGCAATAGCATTTACTAGCTATTGATGGAGAGATTAAAAACTGCCTCGAGTTGACCCACTGATCTTAAAGGGCAATGCCTTAGCTATCAGGGCATATACATTGAGTTAAATGGCTCAATATGTCAAAATCCGTAATTTGAGAAAACCTAAAATCGATTTTATGTCAGACCCAGTGAGAAGCGTTGATTGATTTCAAACAGGCTACCATGTTAATCCTCAGGATGTTTCCTTTTATACTATGGATCTACAACATCAGCACATTGGGTTAATCTTTTGAGATCATTACCGTAATCAATAAAGCTGCAGCGGAGAGTTAGAGACAATCCATTTTTATCATTTTATATTTGCTGACCAAGAGTCATAAAGCTAAAGTTGACTCGCTGCCGATGGACAAAACAAACATTCACGTTTGCTTTGGCCAAGCTTTATGTTTGTTTTTGTTCACCAAAATAATTTTAAACGTTTTGCTAGCATATCCAGTTTTTTCAATAATCTTTAAAACTAAAATAGTAAATCAATTTTTGTTTATTTTTTAGCTTTTAAAAATGCTATATTACTCAAACTTAAAAAAATTTTGTTAAAGGAGTTGCTAAACTTATAATTCAGTTTATATTCTACAAGCGGAGTTTTAAGTTAATGTATATATAACTTTTTATTGGCGTTAATAATCCTCAACAAAATGATGTTTTCAATTACATGCCAAAATAAAAATGAAAAGGCAGAAATTAAGAATTATTTATTGAGTTGAGCAAAAGTATTTTAAAAGTTGGTAATCTAATAGTATTGTGGAGTCAGGATAGTGAACTGTAGGTTGTAGTAACAGAAAGGTTATAAACTGAAACATACAATGGTGGGTGTAGTATGTGGATGTCACGGAACTGAATATTATGTTTGTCATACGTGGGTAAGGATAAATACGACTAGACACAGTTTATGCAGAATTCTGAAACCTCCAACACAAATGCAGAAAATGTGCGCATTGAAAAAATTCTATGTGTAAGGAAATCAACTGCGGTGGCCATCTCGATTGATTCAAGGTAGACTCGGGTAAACTGAATAGCACAACTACCCTATAAGATGACCAATTCATACTAATTGCAGCTGAGCGGTAATTTAGGCTAATGGAGGAGACTCTACTTCTCTGATGAGCACGGCAACGCTAATCAGGTTAATTGCGATGAGGCATTAGTGAATTTCATCAATTATAATATTGTCGTAACCCCAACGGTTGTCAGCTTGTATCATCATCAACCAGCCATTAATCTTTATTAGTTTTCCCTATATAGTCCAGAACAAGTTTAGTCTGTTGTAAAACCTATTGCATATACAAGGAATTTACAAATATTCAAGTGAGATGTGACTAAAATAATTCATATATACATGTAGTTCTATTATTGCAACTCCCAGAAGAGTTAGTTTAAACTAAGTTTTAATTCTCCCTTTGATCAGCTTTCAGATGTTTAGTTAGTGCTAGTTTTTCTCTTTGCGTTTCAGCAAGTTCTTTTACGCGAGGTCAATTTTTAAAACAAACAAGATGCATTGGCACAGACTATTTTTGTATAAATAAATGACATCAATGCGCTATATTCTGAACCCATTTTCACCGCCCAATCTGGCAGTAGATGAGCATGTTACGCAGTCACAATATCAAGTTACATACAACATTGGACACGCTGTAACTCCTGTTATACTTTCTGAATAGGAAGAATGATACAGGAACTTAATTTGCTTTTCAAATAAAAGTCAGGCCTAACTATTGGTATTAGATTAGAGTGGAAAGGATAAATTGTGAACATTGCTGATTTAAGCTTGCATTTTCATTGGTTTTAGATGAAAAAGATTTGAGCGCGCATTTCCTAAGCTTATTGATTGGAGATGGCAAACAAGAGCGGCAGGAGTTGGGTGCTAGTAGGAGTAGGTCAAGCATGCCAGCAAAGGAACAAGATCAATTTACCCAGCCAATTGGGATTCCTTTTACCAAGTAAATCGCCAATAATACAGGAAATTAGGCTATTGTAATAGCAATCCTGATGACACGGTGCGTGTTTGACTCCCACGCAGCAAGAAATATCTTTTACTGTAATGGCCAGTAGTTTTTTCTGTTGTTCTTCTATTCATCAGCCAGATGGTAAGCTGAAGTGTGACTCCGGGTTCAATTCTGGCAGTTTTGTTTCCTCGGCAGCTACCCGGAGTTTAGCTCACCCTGTAGATGTTTGTGTCGAAGCTCCTTCTGACTTATACCCCATCCACCTACCCCGCACTTTAGTCAGCCATGTTCTATTGAAATCCATATCGCACCACTTAGCTCATGATGGAGGGCCGTAGCTCTAATGGCGATCATGTTGTTTAAACATTTTTAATTACTTCACGGATATTGATCGTATATTGTTTGTATGAAATATAGTTTATATCTGATGATCTAAAGTGAATACACTATACATTATTTTTATCTTTGTGCTACAACTACGTACACGATTGGTAAAAGTATCATCAGTTTAAAGCTACAGGTAATTTATTAACACAGCTAGTGTTACCATAGCAACAAAACAATGTATTTTGTTGGCTGTGTGAAATTCTGTATAAGCTTGACACCAAAATTTTACCAATGATTTTTTTTCCTTATAAATTTTTTTTGATGTTTTTATTGTTATATTTTTTATTTAATGTAGATGAAGCAATGTTCTTTTTAGTCGACCACAACTGACCTGGACTATTTGATTAGCTCTGATTCAACTATTCTGATTAGTTTACAGCAAAGTTGGGCTAATTTACACTTGTCCAACCTGCTGATGCTTGCTCCAGATTTCTCCGTCTAATGAGAAGCTGATATGTATTATGGTTGGTACACAGGCTCTCATCTACTGTTGAGCCAAAATTACAATTTCAAATGAGGCATATAGCTTAGACATTTAGTGTTCTTATTGTTAGATTAGGGGCGCAGAGACTGATGATTAATAATATCCATATTTGTTTTTGCTCACACAAAGTTTTAACAAGATGCGCCGTGTTAGGTCCAAAATGAAAGTAACAGAGAAGACTGGATATTCAGGATAAGAAGAAAAGATATGAGAGGGGAACAATTATACACAATAAAATGTTTGGGCATAAACATACACGCTGCCAATTATCTCTAATGGTTTTCACAAAACATCCCAGTTTTACATTTTATGTTTTGTAACTTGATGTGATGGTATAATTTAAAAAAATGTTTCCACAGCAGAAGTTGTCATTTCATTTGAGGCAATTACATTATATATATATATATATATATATCACTTTAATAGGCAATAATTTTACTTCAAACAGAAATGTTTTCTAAATTACTCTATACAAGAATCATAAAACTAAACAAAAAGTTGGCAAATGAAAACGTCAAACTGGTGTTTTATAGTAAGAGGATATATTAAGCGTTTTTAACAAGTCAGTTTAATTCAGCTTACTTTACGATTTGATGACGCTAGACTTTTCACCTTTATTAGTTCTATGTTATATTTGATTATATACAGTACCGTGCTAGTGTATGCCGCATTATGTTGTGCTACACTGTGACATAGCAGGCATTGTATGTGTTTTATGATAAACTGCACAGTTATGAGTTATTTTATGCAGACAGCTGTTAGCTACCTACTGCAATTTTCAAGGAGGTAAGTTTGATTTGTACATAGCCCTTCTTTGCTCCTGCACATAGGCTCTGAAGAAGTCTATTATAATCTACTTTCTATGCATCAACCAGCTTTGTTACAGCAATGTATTTCACTCAGCTTCGGCATGTTACAGATAGTAGTAAGTTGGCATCCATTCCGGCTAACATACCTGCGGCCTATGACATTATGCTGGTGTCACAGGGGAGTTTCAGTCGTGTGCCAGTAGAGTTTAAACGCTAAAAGCTAAAGGTACATCTCAGTGTACTAAGCCTAAGGTCCTTCTCGATCGGTAGTTATTGACAAGGTCATACTAAGGCAGTGCAACTACAACCCTATGTGGGTTACTGCTTTCAGGCCAAGCATCTGAATTACTGTAAACATCTTTTCTCAATGAATGCACGAGCTACCTTCACTTCCTTTTGCTTACTTTTTGTATTTTAGCACTAGAGTAGCCTAGTCATCTAGGGCGTCTGACATGTGCCCCGCAAGTTTGGGTTCATTCCCAGAAAAGCCCCTAGTAGTGAGAAAAAAACATATCTAACTTAAATTTCTCTATGTAAAATGTAGCAGGTCTGAGAACATTCGTCAGAAAACTTCTGACGAATGTTCTCAGATGTTCTGACGAGTGAAAGGAGGACAAATTCTTAAAAATGAGTCAAAAGGTTCGACTGCTGGGCATGTCTCCGATAACTAAGGTTTCCTTGTCACTGCGCTTAGACATGCCGAGCCGATATCGCAGTGTCATCTTTTCTGCAACAATGCTTTCACTCTATGTTGTGCCATCAGATGTAACGGTCAACCTTCTAGGGATTACCAACAACAGTTTCCTGTACATATAGACTGTTTCCAGAAACTTCCCAATTGAATTACAAGCTAAAAATTATGGTTCTAAAAACTTGATGTTAGGCTATATTTAAATATCATAAATTCTATTTATAGGAATTTTTGCTGTTCATAGAGCCAGGTTGTGTTTAAGATAAGCATGCTAGGAGAATTTCCAAAAGTTGAAAGACACATTGGATGAGAGTTGGACTGATAGATGTTATTGATTTCTCTCGATCTTACTTTGTCTCTGAAATCCCTAACGTACGATTGGCCAACTTTTATTCATTGTTTTGATTCAGTTCCCTTCACAGATCAAGCATATTCAACCTTGATACAAAATAGGAACGCAATACTGCTACTTCGAATAGCTAAAAAAAGTTTCTAAAATTATATTTTCTCTTAATTTTAGCCACTATTCTAAATAAGAAAGCTCACTTGCAACATTTTCTCTTTTTCTCAAGCCTATTATGAGCAGTTATTGGTCATGTCTGTGATATATTTATGCTGGAATAGTAATTTAAATGTCCGTCATGTAATTTCATCTGTGTTTCATCAGTTCACCATACGTGTTTTTTCTGTTTCAAATATCATTTGTACCTTGGTCTACGGTAATAGTGTTAAACTGTTTAGGTATAAGTGTTAATAGTATTAAACTGTTTAGGTTTAAGTGTTAATAGTGTTAAACTGTTTAGGTTTAAGTGTTAATAGTGTTAAACTGTTTAGGTATAAGTGTTAATAGTGTTAAACTGTTAAGGTATAAGTGTTAATAGTGTTAAACTGTTTAGGTATAAGTGTTAATAGTGTTAAACTGTTAAGGTATAAGTGTTAATAGTGTTAAACTGTTTAGGTATAAGTGTTAATAGTGTTAAACTGTTAAGGTATACGTGTTAATAGTATTAAACTGTTTAGGTATAAGTGTTAATAGTGTTAAACTGTTAAGGTATACGTGTTAATAGTATTAAACTGTTTAGGTATAAGTGTTAATAGTGTTAAACTGTTTAGGTGTTCAAGTGTTTAAAGTGTTCAAGTGTTAAACGTCTAAACTCTTTAGTATCAATTAGGATGCTTTTATAATACAAAAACACAGCTGTACTTAATTATCAAATATTTAACAAGCTAAAATAATACTTTTGTTTATTATATTACATAAATTTAGTATTACAATAATCTCTACAAATAAAAACTTTCAAGTAGTTATGCAATGTCAGTAGGGGAGTTGAAAGTTCTCCTGTACAGCTAATGGAAACTGTCTGATAAAACAGGAATTGACTTCGAGTTAAACTTCTAAATTCATATTGCTTAGATATGACCGCAGATCAAATCCAAAATTAATAACTATTTGAAATACTATGTCTCTTTATGAAAAACCTGTTGCCAAATGTAAATCAAACTATATTTTAGACTGAACATATTATATAATTTTTGGAATAATTGCGTGGGAGAGGTTCAGAATAAATTTATTAATTTATCCAAACTATTTACAACTTTCAGTCTTCAATAAACTTTAATTAATTTTTAGCATCAGCTCAAAGACCTGACAATGTCAATACTGGTAGCAAATCTGTCAGATGACCAAAATAGTGCTTAATATATTATATATGTATATATTAAGAGTTATGGAATTAATCAAAATTTCGAGGAAGTCAGCAACAGTGAACAGAATACTGTTTTTTTGCGGTCAACTGCGGAAATTTTACAAAAAAGCTAAAATAATAAATTTGATTTAGAGCAAATTATTTTATTTGGCAGTAATTTTAGTTACCTGTCTTTGACACTGGTAACGACAGCTTTGGATAAGTCCTGACTTGGATGCAAGATCTTTTCCTTCACTCTTCCCTGTATGGTATCCATGTTAGGACGAACTGCTGTCGACAATGCGCTGCCTTCGCAATTCCACTTCTGATTGCCCGATGCTGATTACACGCTATGAGAGGCAGAGATTTACACCAAGTGGTCTTGTAAACTCGAGTGTTTTACCGATATCCCTTACGCGCGAGCATCTCATGCATAGCCTCATCGATATACAATGTGACAAGAGGCACTGCGTATCAAATACTATGTATCGCAGTTACCGTGTCTTACCTCGCTGAGCCCCGCCATGTCCTGCCCTCCATTCTAACTCTAATATTCAACACGTGAATCAATAATTCATACGTCTCTATAGGCTGCACTCTGTCGCAATCACTTGACAGATGCTTTGGACAATACAGATCTTTGTGATGTCAGCCTTACAGGATATGAGGATTGAAGTCCCCTGTGAAACCTATGTTCTTAACCTTGTACGCATTATATCAGTGTGATTACAGATTTGTGTGAAAACAAGTGCTGCAGGTGCTTGAACCATAGGAGATTTTAATGCAATCCGTTTGAGATATCTATTTTTTTCATCACGTTTTATAAACATTTATGCCGATGTATTGCGATAAACGTAAAAATAATGTATGTATCATTAGTATTTTTATGGGAACACTCGTAGCAGGGTCCTCTGGGATTTCTACGTCCGAGCTGACAAAGACGTCAAATAATTTAGTTGCCAAGTTGCCAGATATTTTAGTGATGGACAAGGAGAGCAAAAGGGCTACTATAATAGATATAGTAGTACCCAATGACTACAACTTAGATTGCAGAGAAAAAGATACAGTGGAATGATATCTCCCATGCAGAGCAGAGATTTAGCAGATGAAAAATGCTGGTACGTAAAGAACAACTGTAATTCCAGTAGTTATTGGAGCATCGGGTGCAATAACACCTGTACATCAAATGTGACTTGAAATACATGCAAGTCTTGATCAACACAAGCGCATCGCGGAAAAGTGGCCTATTGGGAACTGTTAAGATCTTGAGACAAGTGCTCTAACTTCCCGGTCTCTTAATAGAGACCTGGGATGAGTAGACCCTACCACACGCTAGGGTTAACAGGGATGTGGAAACAATTCTTTTTATTATATATATCAACATCTTTCTTGAGGCTTTCATGCAAGAATATAACAACAAAGTCTCCGCAACTTTAAGCCTCCAACAAACGTTCACAGTAAAAAGTAGCCAATTATAGAGATAAGTAAGTCACATTTATCCAAAAGATTTACCCAGTAAATACACGTTTATCTAATCGTGGTCAATATCTCAGTATTATAATTTTGCTGTCTGACCACCAACATCTGTTACCTATGTTGTTATGTTTGAGAGACTTCAATATTTTGTTAGCTTGCATGGAGTATTAGAGACATAAACAATGGGCTAGCAAAGCCCGGTGAAAGATTTCAGAAATTACAGCTTTTTTTAGATAACAGCAGCCAAACGATCTACATGAAAAGCATATCAGTGAGATCAAGGGATATGCATACCTGCATCATTTAAATATTAAATATTTTATTAGCTTGTATGAAGCATTTGCTTCATACAAGCTTATCGTCATAGTTGAAACTTAGCTGCTGTAAACGTATCAGCCTTGAGAGTGTCATCGAAAGCTACCGCTACTTATGGCTAAGCATACTCTATATTACATTTTGTAACATGTTACTATTGTCATCATGTACTCTTCTCTTTCCGTGTCTCAATATGAAACAGCATACAGTCAAACAGACTAAGACTGGCCGCATAGCTCATACGACTTCAACTGTAACCAACTTACATTTCCAACCCACTAGGAGGAAAGGTTGTTTGCGCTTAAAGTCTTACGACGACACCAAACAAGTCTCTTCCAACCTAAAAAACTTGTTTTATCGAAAAAGCTGGCTAGGCGCTGCAGCCAGATAAGTTGGTTAGTAACAATACATTGATGTTCTCAGTTTATGCCTGTAGCAATTCTCTTGCGAATAGTCGGCACATGTGATATTGCAAACCTGTAAAATTAGCTGTTCAGAAGTATTAACTTTTCTACCATTTGTGAAGATGACCTTGACACCTTGACACCGCAGTTAAGTTTTCGCATTACTAACGCCAGTACCTTTAGTCAAGCCTATGAGGTATCGCATTACATTTCCTTAGCAATTCGAGCTTTCCAGGCTGTGGAATATGGCACACAACCTGCTATCACCTGCTATCACCTGCTATATGGCACACAACCTGCTATCACCTGCTATCACGCGTCTACCGTTCAACAGTTTTTCGATAAACATCTACAGTATATGGCACTATATGCTCATGATCATATTTTAGTTGTTCTGTATATTACTTTTGACAACTTTAGTATGTTTTCTAGAAACAGTCCCCCACTCCAGCTGGGTTGTCTTAAAACCTCCCCATAAATCTAATCAGTACATGCGCAAGGCTTACGCTGTCGCAGTCATTCCATTTCACAAAGAGAAGTGTAACATTACACTTGCAAAATATGAACAAGAGTCAAGAATTTCAAGTTTTACTAGAAACAGTAAATTGTGCTTTTGATTAAATTATTCATTCATTTCAAGACAGGCTACAGCAGTTAGCTGTTATTCCTTTCTTTGAAAAGAACATCTATCATTATTGCACAACTGACTAAGGCTGGCCTGAAATCTTTGGATGTCGGTTCACTTCAAGCTCAGGCTACTTATACTTGTCCGACTAGCTGATGCTCAAGGTCTCTTGGTCTAACAACAAGTTGCTATATACTATCAGCAGGGGTTGTTTTGAAAAATTCTGAATATTGACTCTCATCTGCTGGTGAACAACTTTCAAGGAGTGATGGCTATGTATCAATCTAACTAAAGCCTCCGATCTAAAATCCTTGCCACGGAGGCGTAGTCTAAGTAACGAGAACCCAAGTCTTGCTTCAGAACAGCTTCAGTTAATGGTTTGGAGTAGCTGAACGGCAAACAGGAAGTTGGAGTTTAACTTTGAAAAAACTCATTGAGCTCCCTTGCTACTAAGTTCAGCCAAGTTTCCTTAGCAATTGTTTCTGCAATAATGTTCTTGAAAAAACATACAGCCAACTTTACTGGCTTAGAGCAAGCAAAGAAGACAACTACTAGATCTCTCACAGATTGTCCAAACACACGAGTTGCTTCAGTTAGGTGCAGTATAAGCTCGCGTGTGATTGGGCAAATTATTATTAGCAAATCCAATATTTACTATATTTCTTCACAATAGTTGATTCAGTCATGCGTCAATGGCACAGGAAAATCTGAAACAGTATTCATTGTCCGAGCTCCGTTAGGTCTTTCTGTATACTTTGGTTGGGATATGCGCAATTCAAAAGTCTTCCGGCAGTTGCTGTTTGGCCACTTTTTTAGATTGCTTGCAAATTCCTAATGCATATGGGACAATTGTATGGCCCAGACCTGTTGCATTCAGATGTATTTATAAGTTTCCATTAAATAACGTAAAATAGATAGCTTGAGTTGGTGTCCACAAACTTTGAGTAGAAATGACTCAGCGCTTATGTTTTTAACACTTCTGTTGAGAATGCAATAGGTAATAAAGATTCTCAAGGGCTTTTACAGAGAAGTTCAAAAGCTTTTTTTCTGTTTCAATGTGTCCATTAGAAAGTGCTGCTGTTAGCTACTTGAAGTGCATGTTGGGATAGCTCGGTTATTCACACTAGATGGATGGCTCCCACTAGGTGGGCTGTTTATACTAGGTGGGCTGTTCATACTAGGTGGGCTGTTCATACTAGGTGGGCTGTTCATACTAGGTTGGCTGTTCATACTAAGTGGGCTGTTCATACTAACTGGGCTGTTTATACTAGGTAGACTGTTCATACTAGGTGGACTGTTCATACTGGGTTGGCTGTTCATACTAAGTGGACTGTTCATACTAACTGGGCTGCTTATACTAGGTGGGCTGTTCATACTAGGTGGACTGTTCATACTGGGTGAGCTATTTATACTAGGTGGGCTGTTCACATTAGATGAGTTGCTCATACAGGGTGTTCATATTAGTTATGATATGTTCATATGTATTAGTGCCAAGTGTTTTGTAGCTGAAAGGAAGAAAGAGCTTTCTCTAGAGCTACTTTGAAGCAAACTTAAAATTGCCAAAAGAAGACAACTCTCTTTGAATAAACAAAATCGTCTCACATGTTCATTGACAATAAATACTAAAACTTATACAAACGCACTTTGTTAGCCTTAAAAACATCCATCGCTGTTCTCTACACCCAAGAGTGCTCTGCTGCTAGATACATGTCTAAAAGCAACATCTTCAGCATTTTTATAAAGATCAAAGTTGTTCCAGTCAAAGCTTTTTTTTAGATTGCAAGCTTTCAAAATACACTTTATAAAAGTATTGTCAAATAAGTTTTGCAGGGATATTATTGGCAATAACATATAGTCTTCTAGTACTAACAACTGTTAGTTTAAAAGTGAAGTACTAACTATGGTAGCCTGCTGCTACTTCTCGGATAACTCCTGAAAGGACTTCACAGCTCCGGATTAAAAAACGCTACATATTTAGCATAACCCCTCCTGGTTTACTTTGTGCAGTCTGGTAATAATCCTAATTCTTTTAGCTACCCTCTGTTCCTCTTAATCACCAATTACACATTCTTCTCTTTGATGATTAATAATTAGAAGCACTTTTTACAAGCTAGGAAAGTGTATAACTTTGAAAAACATTTCTTGATGTTTTTCAATAGCGCTTTCATTACTGACAAGAAATACGTATGTAGTGATCTTGGAATACTCAAATTTACGGCAATATTAGCAAAACCAAATCGGCGTTAACAAGTTAGTAAAATCACCCTTAGTTAGTTAGTTAGTTAGTTAGTTAGTTACTACTGAGTGAAACAGCAATAAAGCTCACAATAACAATAATATACTCTGAGAAGAGATCTCAGCAGATTGTCCTTAGAAAGAAGGTGAACTTCAAATACATTGTACACCCTACCATTATCCATCTTACCAATACAGAGAGACACCTTAATATAATTGATTTTATGCAAAACGGTAAAGTTGTACAAAATAATTATTTATTATATTTCATCTTGACTGATTAATGAAAAAGGTCATGCCATATGGATTGCTTGGTACGTAACGTCTTACAAGAGCTTTATGGACATCTATATATTGACTTACGGACTATCAGAAATATTAGCTGGCTCTCAGCACTCCTAACAGTATAATTAGGGTTTAGAGTGGGGGTACGGCGAGAGTATTACCATTTAACTAGAGCTAGATATAATTAGATCTGCGTAGCCTTAGTTGTCTCACAATATTAAAATACAATATCTCACTATGCTTTGTAATCGTGTAGTAAATGCCTTGTACGACCTCGCAAAGTATTTTCATTCACTACTCTAATATTTTTCTAAATTTCACAAGGGAAGTCTTAGTTTTCTTAGACTACCAGAAATCATTTTGGCATAGTTTGATTTGATGAAAGGGCGCATCTAGTTTACATACGCAAATTTTAGCGAGCCATTGCTCAGAGAGTCTAACCGTAAATTTGCTAAGTGACTAGCTTTGGCTTACGATCATCAACTCAAAAGCATTGTGTATCTAGATTTACATCTAAATACTTTTTTAGTTGGTAAAACCAAAGCCAGCTCATTCTAGTATCATTGCCTTCCAAGACCACAACTAATAGGCAGATAAAAACCAAAATACCAACAATTGATTTGATGAATATCTGCCGTGCTACATGTCACACTAAGCTGTAAATAGGCAGCACAGCATGACAATAACTAAGTTTTTAAAAATATTGATTTTAAAAATTTTCATTTATGTTTTTATAATTTTTGAAAAGTATGATGTAAACTTATACATACTTTAACAAATAATAACTTTTTCTTCCTTTGATTACCCTCAGTGAAATTTAGAGTTGCTTCCCTTAGCCTGCCATTTGTTTAATGTTCATTCAGTAGACACGGCCTAGTCATAGTTATTGCTGCCTACACAAAGTTACATAAGTTCAATGAGAAAAAAATTCAAACATATGTCTGCTGTTATAATTCAAAAAATAAAAAATCCTATATTTTTCGTTTGCATAACAATAAGCAGGTTTCCAATAAACGTTATTGATAAATCTCTACACGTAATTATAAGGTAGTTTTTGTTGTCAGTTCTTGTAACAGCGCCCTAATTTGTTTACAAGATGTACAAATCACAATAGGCTTAAATACTTTAAACAAGTTGATGACAGACCATCCAAATTTCTGATAGAAGTAAAAGTTCCTTATTTTACTAGTTATTAAGCATAATTATAACAGTTAGTGCACGAAAGTATCGACTACTAAAGAATCTATTTGTTATATTCAATCACCATGTTCTCATTATATTTTGTGTGTAGACTTATCATTTGATTAGGAAGGGAATAATTTGAAAGCATACAAGTTATTTCACATTATAACACAAATGTCTATAACTACTCGGATTGTCATTGAATGATGGCTGCCAGACAACAAATGAAAATGGCCTTGCATCGGATTGTTTGCAGAAAATTGATTCACAAATTATTTTTCATACATAAGGGTATCGGATTCCTCTCGGTCTCCCTCTCAACCTACTTAGATTTTATGCCAATTCCGATTGCATCCAAACTCATTAATTGATTATAGCCTAAGTTATTTAAACACAACTGAATCATACTTGGGGGTGCTAACATTAACATTAGTTAAGTTTTCTGACTTCAAAAACTGGCCTTTTGTAATTTCCCTGCAAAAATGCTGCAAGTTTAATTCTAGATTAAAGTTTTTCTCTAAAGTTTATAATTTTATGTATGAACTTTATGAAAGATTCAATGCAATATTGGCAATATTTTCGAATTGGGATTGCTCTCTGAGATATTCAGTTTTTATAGCCACAATTGACAATGGTAAAATAGTGATGGCAATTATTTAATGTGTTTTTGTTATGGAAACTGCTCTTCTTATTCTTAGCTGCCATGATAAATGAATTCTGCCTTCAAGCAAGTCGGGCTTTCAATTTCCTGCATAAGATGTATTTTCTTCAAATAACCTTTTTAAGGTCACCAATTTATGTGAGTTATTTGTTCCTCTTATATGTACAAACCGACCATTATTCAGTATCCGCTGAATAATGGTCGGTGTATATATGTATCCTTTTCCTTATAAACCTGAAAATTTTAAAGGTATTCGGTCATACCTCAAACAGAGTCCAGCTCATGTGCACCTATAACTAACCATGAAGTAAAAGAACTTTCATATAACTAGCCAGTGTCTGATTGCGTGACATAAAATATGCTACCTTCCGGGTATTGTGTTCTTTTTTGTTAACATTGAGTATACAACTCCGATGTTATTTTCTTTTGGCAACAGAAATTTTTAAGTGGTTTGGAAGCATCTTAACAACATTTTAGGATATTGTTTAAATTTCTCTAAGAATCTTTCAGCCTGTTTTTAGGCAAAACTAGAATAACAACTAGCACATACACTACGTAAAATTGTATCTGATACATTGATTATCTATATTTGTGAGTGAAAGTAAAATTACAATTTTCTCACAAGCTTTAAATATTTTGTCTTATGACATGAGTAAACTTTGATGTAAATAGTTCATAGTAGTTTCCCAGTTGTTACACTGTATCAGCAGATTCTAGGAGTCGGCGCAATTAGCGCTTGTAGGTCAGCCCTTAGGCATATTCAAACTGCTCAAGCTAGAAAGGCAGCTTTACGTTTTAGAAATGCAGTTTTACTACAGGTTAAATCTTTATCTGAACACATTTCAGTGGAATTGATTATGAGATTATGGTAAAGAATAAAACCCACCAGAGATGTACTATTGTTTTTAAGAAAAGGCATGTATGATTTTTTGTATGGTTTAAGCAATTAAATGGTCATTAATCCTACTGTAGGCCAAAACAAGAAAAACACATTTAATAAATTTATTCTAGTTTTTGAAAGCATCAATGATTACTGCTAATAACTTTTACAAATTGAATTCGTTAAACCAGATGAAGTAGATTAGCAGCAGGTAAATGTGAGGAAGGTAGAGGAGAAAGAAGAGAGCATGGCTAACGGAAGAGAAAATAATCCAAGGTCAGAGTAGTCAGCAATAAGGGCTTCTGATAGCAGATGAGTTAGACAGAAAGGATTTAGTGAGACATGTTGAGGAGGTGAAGAAGACAATGTTTGGTGGGTGTCATTAATTTATAATCTAGCTCTTCATTAATTCTGGTCTGTGTGGTTTTGTCTGCAAAGTGCTTAGAGGAAACAGTTGAGCTAAGCTGTACTTCCTGTATCTGCCCCCCCCCACACGTGTCTTTAGGCATTCGCCTTGAGTTTTTGCAATCTCAGAACAATGAAACTTCTTTACTCAGTGTAGATATTGGATCAGGAAGAAAAGGTGTAGTTGAGATCTGGCTGTACTGCGGGAATGGAAGGTAGCGAAAAGAGTATAAATTCCATACAGGAAGAAGTACTTGGAACTTGAAGGCGTTTATTGGCTCATCCAACGATGAGGTTTGCCGTCATTGGCTGGAATCGTGATGCACCAAGATTGGACAAAAGGGATTGGACAAGAAAATGACTCAAAAGTAAACATATTTCTAAAAAACTCAAACCGAGAGATTAGAAGGTGTTTGTTAAAAAAAATCCAACTCGAGTTGGTCATGTGAATATGTGATGTACTTAGTTCATGTCTAGCTCATATCTTCATATCTTCATGTCTTAGTCATATTGTTTAGCTCATTCCTGATTCAGTTCTAAGACTGTCAACTCTAATAATGCTAGACTCAGTGGGATTTTGAGATCAGCATATTTCCGGGTTTGTGGTCAGTTCCTAAAAAGGCACTATAAAGTGCAAATCTGGAACAAACACAGAGGTTCCATGGTGTAACTATTTGCCTGCTGCTCACATTTCGAAGGTCTAACCATTGCCTTATTATACTAATTGTATTTAGCTATTGTATTTTGTGTGCATTATTAATGAACCCGTCTATTGGGAGAGATAGTTGCTTTAAGCCTAGTGGCTATATTATACTTCATGTGTCGCAATTCATCAATAGCGGAATTATCTGCTCTTTTAATATTTGCATACAATTAATAGACACGAGCTAATGTTCACATTTTATATACGCATAAACTATGCTAAGAGAAGTCCTTATAGTAACTACGTAGTATAATCATGTGTACTTTTAAGTACAAACAACTCCCTAAACAAAGGCTGTTGTTTGATGAAATGTCTGATGTTTGGTCAGAATGCAATCCATCAGTAACTGTGGAGGCACATTTGTAATGCAAATCAACGGCGATTCAATTGAAGCGGTTTTAACAAGGGTTTTTATAAATTATGGCAAAGCATGAACTGCAATACAGTGTCCGATTGTGATCTTAGAGAGAGTGCTGCTGTTCACTGGGTTTGATGGACCGACTGTAGTTTAGAAGTACCCGCGTGTAATGCTGCCTGTAAAAGAAATGCATACACAATTTTAATTACCATTTTTTCTATTACATTAACTGATAATACAGCAGTTACTGATCAATGGACACAAATGTCTTGGTAAACAACACCAGATAAGACCAGATGTGACTGAGTATAACTGAAATTTCGCCTTATGCTTCATTCTTCAGATGCATCTGTTTACTTCTTCCACAGTGTAAGGGTCCTTATTCTGAGTAGCTCCTGCTCTGGAAGGGTTTAGAGCAAGAGCTCTAAATCTCCTCTCTCGGTTTTTGGCGCTCTCTGCCAATAAAGTGCTGATCCTCACTCTCATCTTGCATTGTTGTACAATTTATATTGCATTCAAATGACTTTTATGCTGAATGTGACGCTTGAAGTAGTCCAGTTTCCACTTGCACCGCAACTTACCCTCCAAAAACTTGCTCGCTACTTTAGCTTTGTAGCACACCTTACAGAGTAAACCTTTCTTACTCATAAAATTTTTTTTATTACCTTTCACTAGTTTGTTTTCCATGTGCACATCTCTGACAGCCATCCCATCTTAAACGAACCACATTTCTTCTTTACTGGGTGCCTGGATATGCCCGTTCGTTTTGACATTATTATGATGGGTAAAGAATATCTTGCCTCAGGTCGCGCAGCCTCCACAGCAAACACGCCTCGCCGCTTGCAGCACCTGGGGTCAAGAACACGCAGGCGCAGCAGCCAGTAAACAACGTCATGACGTAAAGGCGTGAGCGAATCGTGTCAAATAACAACCTGGAATAACCAATCACATGTTGCATAATACGGAATAAACTATGTGTTCAGTTTATTTTCAATACTACATGTAGATGAATTTTTACTTTGTTCGCAGCTCAGATATGTTGTGCCAGTGCGCATTTGCTCAAAAACCACGCTTATAGGGAACAGTGGTGACAAGTTGCTCGCTGTCTAGAGACTAGCTTGATGAGTGTAGCTTTCCCATTGAGTACTGTGGAAAAGTAAATGAAGTCAAGTTCTACTGCTTGCAACATCTTATTGACTGAAAACTAAGCACTAGCGCCTCACATTTCTTTGTGCGCAACCAACAGCTTTGTTTTTTACAATGATAAAACATCATTATTGAAAGAATTAATTGAGGTACATGTATTTATAAAATCTCAGTTCTGGTAAAAATGATCACAGGTGAAATTTGGTGTACTTCTGCAATTTGCATTAGAAAGTTTTGGTAAAATATGGCAGAAATAAGCAGTATATATATTGAGAATATGTGGTTTTGAAATGTTCTGAATGTCTGTTACATGGTTACTTTAGATAGATAAGCCAAATATGTTGTTGAAGAATTAAAGAATAGCTATTCACAACTTAGTTACCTTTTTTATGTGGCTTGCTAACAATTTTCAGCTATGAAAACCCATTTGAAAGTTTTGCAATACTCCAAGTTCTTTTATTTTTCCCTTTCTGCTATGTTTCATTGAATGTATTAGAATTTTAAATTACAATCAGTCTTTTAATTTAACTATGAACTTTAGCAACTAAGCTACAGTATCTAGCGATATATTTGATGTGAATGCATTGTTTGCAAGAAACATAGTGTAACAGTTTAAATGTAACTGATAAAACTAAAACAAAATTTTTTGCTGAAATCATAAATATTTGGTACCTGCAATCAGATATTTGTAGCATGTAAAATGTAGTGTTTAGTTTTCATTCTAGTTTCTAGCTTCCAGTCTCTACTAAAATCTCTAGTCAAGTCTCTATTCAAGTCTCAATTTAAGTCTATATTCATTTTTATAGTCAAGTCTTAAGTCTAGTCTTTAGTCTAGCATATAGTCAAGCATTTAGTCTAGTCTCTAATCAAGTCCTTAGCTAAATTTTTAGTCAAGTCTCAATTCAAGTCTCAATGTAAGTCAATATTCAAGTCTCTAGTTAAATCCTAGTCAAGTTTCTAGTCAAGTCTTTATTCAAGTCTCTATTTAAGTCTCTATTCAAGTCTTGAGTCAAATATTTTCCATTTCATTCAATTGTTCAATCATTCCTTCACCTACACTCACTCAATCATTCACCTGATTGCCACCCAATCTCTCCCACTCTGACCAACTCATACATTCAGTTGCATACACCCTCATATACTCGCTCGTGCTCAAACTCCTTCTAATCTGCCCTACTCGCTCATTTCACAACTCATGCCCTCCTTTCTTTCTTCCCTCCCTTCTTTTTTCTCTCCCTTTCTCCTGCTCCACACTCCTGTTCCCTTCTCTATACTTTTCTCTCTTCCTGACTCACTCTGTCAATCAATAATTTACCAATCTAGTACGAATTCACTCACTAAATCACTCAGCTACTCACAAAATTAATCACTAGAAGTCTAAAACTTTAGTTTGACATCTTAGAGAACACTAAACCTGGACATAGAGTGGTCTGTTGTAGTACTCAACATAATTGATGCCTATATTGATAGAAACAGAACAATTACTCACCAACTAACCTCCATACCACCAGCCTAACCTATGTAGCAAATGTCGTTGATCTTGTATTTGAAGGAGAACATTCAACTGGCACACACACACACACATGCAGCATGATGTACGTGACTACTGCAGTGACTAATGGCTATCAGTTCTATATTTGTGTTAATGATTTTCCCATACTAAGAAGCCCTATTCGCTTTTAGTAGATTATCCAGACATGTCTTTCTAATATTCTTATTTCATAAAGTGTTCAGCTGCTTGTCAGTGTATATGACATAGGAAACGCAAAATCTCTGGCTTTCTCTTGACGGAAACCAAGAATCTAGTTTACATCGAAGAAGGTGAACCATGAACTAAGTACTTCACTTTTGTGTTCTTTAGTTTAAAAAGTAGTTTAATCGATGTCTGCGGGCCACTTTTTATTTGCAATCAAAATAATTATCATGATTCAACATGATAATAATAGTCGTGTTCAATAATAATTATTATGCAGCATGTTGTGTTGCATAATAATGTTGTGTGTACAATACAGGCAAAAAGTTTTTAAAATGTTTCTGTTCTTAAAATAATACAAATTACAGTATTATGAGGCTCCCATCATAGTTGAGATGGCACTCTAATTTACACCTTTGCCTTGGAGATCTGATTTTAAATTGCACTGTCGTTGATTTGCATTACAAATGTGTCTCTGCAGTTACTGATGGTTTGCATTCTGACCAAACATCAGACATTTCAGCAAACAACAGCATTTGTTTAGGAGTTGTTTATACTTAAAAGTACACATACGTATACTACATAGTTACTAGAATGACTTCCCTTAGCATAGTTTATGCGTATTTAAGATGTGAACTTTAGCTATCCAAAACTGAATGTAAAGGTTTGTATTTATCAGAGAGAATTATAGTAATCACACCCAGAATATTCGTATTTATCCTTACACACATAATTATGACAAACATCATTTTCTATTTCCTGACACCAACATAATACGTCCACCATCGTATGTTTTAGTTTATAAAATTTCTGTTACTACAACCTTCAATTCACTATACTGACTCCTCCATAATACTATTAGACTACCAACTTTTAAAATAATTTTGTTCAACTCACTCAATAATTCCTGGTTTCTGTCTTTTCAATTTTTTTGTTTCATCTGGCATGTAACGAAGAGCATCATTTTGTTGATAATAACCGATGCTAATAAAACGTTACACATGCATATACGACGTGATATTATTGCAAGAGAAAGATAACTAATACGAGTTAATCCATGATGACCAATGCTTATGAATTATGTAAAATTAGAATTTGACTAATATCATACACTTTTTTAATTAGTGATTGACTTTATATAGCAGCCATACAGAATTGTGTTCTGTCTCTGAGCATCCTAACTCAAAGCTTTAGAAAGAATACATGGATAATACTGAAAATGTTCTGTCAAAAAGATTAACCAAGAAAAAAAGTTTTTTCTAACATGAATGATATTGCTAGCCTTCAGTCAGTCCCTTTACATATTTTGGCCTGTTATCTCAGTATCTAGTAATTTTATTTTCTTAAATATGAATATTGAATGTGGCATTCAACATTCAACATTAATAAAATTCAAATTAAAAAGCAAAATGAGAATCTTAGCCACTTTGGCTTGACAGCATCTACGGCTCATTTCTTACACTTGCCATGTTTGTAAAACTATCTCTATCGTTCCGCCTGCTGAAAATTGCGCTCAGTACAAGCACTTCTGAAGCCTACTTAACTGTCAGCATCCGCTTCAAGCTGAATAATCATATTACTTTCTGATACTCGACAGTAATACTTTACAACAAAGTTCAGTTGTATCCTGATTATAAAAATAGCTCATAGATTCATTTACGTATTAGCTGATAGCATCATCATGAACCTTTCAGTCACTAAGACAATGTGACATACTCGAGTCATAAAAACTTTTCTGTAACATGCTGGAGCAGTTGGTATGGAATACAAAGGACATTGTAGTTGTTTGTGATGAGTGACTTCAGGCAATTAGATTTGTACTCGTAAGTTGTAATGGCTTAATTTTTTTTGTAAAGCATCAAAATATAATATTGAGGGTTTAGTACTTTTTCTTGTGGTTGCTCTGGTTCGTATTTTTTGTTTTTTGTCAAGCTAACACTTGACCTCATTTAGTTTAGCACCGAAATAAAAGAATAAATTTGATATCAAATAAAAATCAATTAATAATGATAATAAATATTAATAATAAATAAATAGATAATAATAGATATTAATATATATCTGAAGCACCAAGAGAATGGCCATTCAACTTCTTTGTCACTTTATTGTTTCTAAAGTGTTCTTGGGCTTTGCATTCGTTCTCATTCTCACATCTCCAAAACTTCACCAAAGTGTCCTTCTTGCTAGCTACCTCTGTCAAACCTAAATTAATATCTATTGTGACAGAATTTTAGTTTATTTCTGTTGCTCAATGTTGTTTCTTCCGTATTTTCAAATGGACAAAAAGTAAATAAACTTGAAGTTCAAGCTAAAAAATTATAAAAGTGATTTTGACATTGAATAATTAGTATTGTCAGCCAGTAACACTAATAAGCAGTGCCAAACAGTAGGGTACCAAATAATTTGGAGGCCAATAGTTGGTGCCAAAAAATGAACGTCAAAGAAACACACTAAATCGATCCATTCCATCAAATTTAGGGTTATGTGTGCTTATAAAGTTATTGATAATAGATAGATAGGTAAACACACAGACACAATGGAAAAAATGGTATGGAGTGGAGTGATGGTGCACCCTTGTAATCCAACTATACTTGGAAGCTAGGTTTGGTGGTTACAATGGAGTTACGAATGTAGTTGCTAGTTATTAACAATGGTTTTTAGAGTTCTGAAAAAAAAGTTTGTATGGTCAAAACAAAAATAAAGAACATATCTTTGTTGATTTCCCAATTTTCAGCTATTGATTTTGGAGATAATAGTGATATGATTTGTATCATTAAAATTTGCAGCTGAAATCCTATCTGAAGCTGTTGTAGGTAAATTCATAGTAAATTTACTCCTTTTTGCTGTTGAAAATAGAGCTTAATTTTATTGCAAGTTACTCTACCGGTAAACGTGTATTTAAAATATCACAATTCTATTGCGCATCACATATATTTTTATCACTGAACTAAAAAAGATCAACAGTATTTAAAGTATACTTAGCGACAAATGACTCAACCTAAAAACATCAGTAATGTATAATAACATATAATGATTTTACTCTCATATCATATAACAAAATAATAATATTATGTTACTGGATTACACGCATGATACTTCAACAAAATAACAAATAAAATAGTTAACACTAAAATAGAAATGATAAGTTTGCACCAAAAAATAGCAAATCACTTTCAGCAGGTTGAATGTTAATAAACTTTAGTCAGATTGAATCCTTATCAAACATTGGAACCATTTTTACCACGGCTGTCAGCTTCCTGGTTAAGTTTCTCCTCACTAGATTTTAGTTTGGCAAGAGGATGCAACTCTGACTGCTCGGTGTGCATCGTTCGCAGACTACTTCGCCTTTTAATTAGCCTCCGCTTGACGCTATCTCTTTCGGCTTTGCTGTGAACAAACAGCTTCATAAGAAGTGCCAAAAACTGCTGCCGATACTGACGGCTCATGATATTGTACAAAACAAAGTTAATAGAAAATGCTGTTAAAGTCGCGAGGTCGATCACATCCCCTAACAGGTTGTACACTCTCATATTGTCAGTAAACTGAGCCCAAAGCACGAAGATGCCATGCGGCAGTTCCACGATAAGAAAAGATGCAACGACTGCTAGAAGCATTCTTGTTGTCTGGTGGTAGTCGTTGCTGCGGTCGGACGCCACGGATTTTCCATTGATAGGCAGCAAAGACTTTTTACGTAATGAAGAACTTGATAACGGAGGCTGTGAATGGGACAATCGTCGTCTATCCCCATGCAGCCTTTTTTGGCGTTTATCAGCTTGATGTAGAATCCTAATGAGCAAAACAGTGAAGACGAGCAGCAGAAGGCATGGAAGAAACTTGCCTAGTATCGCAAAGATCCAGTAGTTTAGATTTGTTGCCCATTCGCTTTCTCTAAACTTGGCACTCGGTAAAATCCTGTAGTACTTTTCTGTTGCAAATTTCATGTCATAGCTGGTCTGATTTGTGAAGTTATATTGGAAAGCTCCTATCTCATTTTGAAGGAAGTTAGGCATCGTGGCTACAATACTTGCGGCGATTGTCAAGAAACCGGCCAAGCTTGCTCGTCTGTATGTACACCATTTAGCGGCGACCAATGGAAACTGAACGAGCAAGAAGCGAAAGCAAGCTGTGCTCACAATAAGCCAAATGGCTGAAAGATGCAACAAGACACTGGTATCAGCATAAAACAGCATATATCTGGCGTGGTTAATATTATTTGTAGCATATCGTGGACTGTCTTCAGACTGAGCGATATTAAAGAGGATGATGTACGGGATGTAGATTGTGAAGAGCAGCAGCTCTACTAGACTGAGAATCGATAACAGCAGGTTAACTGGTGTTCTCATCTTCACATTGATCAGCACAGCCATGTTGAGCATATTGAAGAGGATACCCAGCAAGGAAATGATGAAGGTGAGGATTCCATGTGGATATTGAAATTGCATGGAGAACTTTTCCAAACCTTGCGCCTCAAAAATTTCTTCCGTCGAAGCATTCATGGTCAAGTTTTCGGCTAAACCTTGAACTCACTGTTGTCTCATCTGAAATCATAATAAGCTAAATTTATTTGCGGCCACAATATTTTAGCTATACGCTAATTGTGATTTGTTTTTACAAGCAAAACATAAATTATATTACTACTGAACAATTTATTGTTCAGACTATTCATATAAAATATTACATATTATATTACATATTATACTATATTACACGTAAATAAAGCATTAAGAAAGACATCAGCTTGATAAAAGCTCTCTATGAATGCTGCCAGGTAGTTTTACTGTGGTATTATAGCTGTTTAGAGGTGAAGGCTTGGCAACCAGACTATTACCAAGTTAGGAAACACCATTTGTTGAGCATGAAGATTCTAGGAATCATTTGAAGAGCAAAGGGCAAATTCCCTGATGCACCCATCTACCCTTTTGTCTATCATGTTATACTAATAACCAAAATACAATACAGGTGGGAAAAGCGTATATAGACACAAGCGCGAGTTGGGTCACGGAACTCGCTGTAGGTAGAGCAGCGTTTATATCGCTATTTAATTATAGCCGTGAGGCACTCGAGTGTCACGGCATATAACTCTGACCAAATGCCATTAACTACTCCAATAACTGAGATCAATAACTCACAGTCGCAAAGAGAGGAGTTAATCACAGTTCCTGAATGCTCCAATTATGACTTGAAACAATTAGGTTAAATGAGTTGAAATAATCTATAGGAAGCATGTCAAGGACCATCAAAGCTATTGACCATTCCTCGCAGTAGCTCGTACTCCAAAATTCAACAACCATGTGAGTGTATTTTCACTCAAAGAGTGTTATTTGCTCATAAATTTTTAAGTAAAAAAAATCTAATGACTTATGTAGCACTTGTTTGCATGTATAACTGTTTATTGACATTGGTGTTCATCAACAAAATAATGTTTTTCATTAGATGACAAAAGAAAAAAAACGAAACGAAACAAAAGTGAAAAGACAAAAATAAGGAATTATTAAGTGAGTTGAACAAAAGTGTTTTAAGAGTTGGTAATCTAATAGTATGGCGGAGGAAGCATATGAAAGTTAAAAAGTATGGATAATGTTGTTAGGACACCCATCTGAGTTTTACCTGACAAACACCTATGCCAATAAAATCTGTCAAATTGTGCAAGGTATAACACAAAAAAAACAAAACACACTGAGGTTATCGGTTTTCAAATTACAGATATGTTCCTTCTTTGGTCACTGAAAATACGGTAGGTGAAATCATATCTCAACCTAAATGTACCATTGCAGCCTTACAACTCGTCGGTGTTGCAAGACCACAAAAGAATTTGTGAAGTGTGCTTCTAATACTAGATCGCTACTTGCATAGCCTGAAGCAATCACAAATAAATTACCTATATCGTTGCAAAAAATGAAAAGATATTGTATTTCCCATTATCTGCAATAGCCAATTCCTTCTACAAATGGGATAGTTACTGTGGTGAAACTTGTATTATATTGAATTAGAGAAAAAACACACACTAGCTCTATGCCATTGTTTACTACCTCGTGTTTTCAGAAAGTAGTTTACTGGAGTTGCTAGTTACAACTATTGTGAGGAAGTTAGCTGATGAGAAAAAAGTGAATGTTTCTAACAATAATAGAACATTATTTTATTCTTTTCACCCAACTCCACATTAAATACTAATACTTGACCAATATGATATGACTATTTTTTAAACAAACTTTGTTTATAGTTAATGATGCTCAATATAAAAACAACATTTAGTAAACTCATTATTTATCAACGCTGATGTAAGCATGATTATATAATATATATAATGCTATATCTAAGGCTAAAATAATATTGTTGTGGCACCAGCTATAGCCTTGTTGGTCAATTATATATTCCTGAGGCGTTGATCAAAAACTGCCAGAATTTTAGTAAATAGAACTCACCATTATATGTTTATTGAAGACCATTAGTCGGCAGACCTTCGACACGCAAGTGTACACTTTTGTATATATAGGCATAGTTCAGTACTGGCATCTTCTACACCAGCTCTGCTTTCCACGAATGAGAATGAACAAAATTTTTCATGTAAAATCTGTTTACATGCTCAGCGGTTGGCTAGGCATACATTAACGTATTTCTATTCGCTTGCAGCTAAGGTTATATGCCTCATGCATATTATTGAACAGCAGCATTGGCAACAGATGTAAACTTATGTATGATAACAATAACAAGCTGTGTTTATTTATTTAGAAAAAATATTCTCCAGTAAGACCAAATAAAGATAGACTTCGGTCAACCAGTTTGTTACTCAACATTATATAAAGTTGTCTGCTCTGGCCTACCATGTAAGCACATGCCACGGTGTACTGTATATTTTGGACGATGGTGTACCAAGTGTCATCTACCCAGTGTATTAGGCTTTGTGCACTGATCGGAAATAAAGTTCATATTCATTCATCTATTAACTTGCAGGGTATCACTCAGTTCACTTCAGGAGTTACGAATTCTAGGATTGGTTTCAAATTAATAGACTTTTTGCTCAACTCAAGAAAAGAGCTAGAATAAAACGAGGCATAGAGTGACTAGAATTTAATTGTGCTACAATATTGTTTCAAATGGTTTACAATAAAATTTAAAAGTACAGCTTTAAAACTTGTGAACTTTACATTCTTATTGTAAACCATATGAAACAATATTGTAGTGCAATTATGTTTTAATCACTCTACATTTTGTTTTGTTCTCGCTCTTTTCCTAAGTTGAGTGTGTTATATGTGAAGTCATCACAATAATACCGGTTTTATTGTTTTTTCTATTTACTATATAATTATAGTTTTGGTATAGAAGTATATCGGTAGTGTTTAAGGTCTTTAATGGTAAAACTTCCACAAAGTTAGAACCTCCTTAACTGGCAGTCAGAGCGCAAGTTTGAATGAAAACAAAAGAGCCATGAACGATCGCTGACGATCGCAGAATATGTTATGAATATAATTGAGTAAGATATCTGTATAAATAAATCCCATGTTGCCCATGTGCCTATGTGTGCATCTGTTATTATATGCAATTCTACATTGTTTGGCTGATTTGATTTAAGACCTCAGATGCACAGGCTCCGTACCTTCCACCTGGTCGGGTCATTAAAAATATTTAGTTTCAAACTTTGTCTGCCCCTTAAACATCCCCTACTTACTTACCTACCTACCTACCTACCTACCTACCTACCTACCTGATGGAGCAAAAAAGAAGCTAGTTAACCGAGAGCTAGGACATCAGCAAATATCAGACTATTCAAAACTTTTTCTTGGGGTCAGCAAAAAACAGTGAAGGTGTCAAGCAGTGAAACACCCCTAAAACTAGTTTATTTCAAAAAGAATTTTAACTAAATTCTTCCTGTTGTTGAAAAGTAGTTTGAGATCTTGCACAATGTCACAGCCTTTGACATTCATGACATTCGAGTTTCACAATGCTGCCTCCAGATAGTAAAAACATCGTCGGCTAATCATGCTCTATGATGAAAGAGACTGGAACACGAATGACATTTTGGGCGCAACTAAAAGAGCTGTTTTAGTTAGCCTTAGCACCCTAGTTTTGTAAAGACTTATTAGTGCAGATTATATGGCAACAAGCAGAAAGAAACAAACTCGCTCTCAATGTCATTTATCATCTTCAATCAAGTCAAACATGTCTCAATATTTATTTTGGGTGGGACACTGCTATAGTTAATTTATCTTCTGCTTGAGGAAGTTTAAGGGATGTTCACGGGAAATCACTTGAACCTTTAGGCAGTAAACAATATATTTTTGTACTGAGTGACATTGATTTACATATCCAGAGAAGCTTTAGCCTGAATTAAAGTGTTCCTCAGACTGAATGAGAGTGTTATTAAGGAAAGCGTGCTACTGTATGTGACAAGACATACCTGATTCCTGACAACGTCCAGTCTCCTCATATGGAGACCTCACTTAGCTATATTACGACTTCCGGTCTCCTCAGATGGAGACCTTACTTAGCTATATTACAACTTCCGGTTTACTCAGATGGAGACCTCACTTAGCTATATTACAAGTTCCAGTCTACTCAGATGGAGACCTCACTTAGCTATATTACAAGTTCCAGTCTACTCAGATGGAGACCTCACTTAGCTATATTACAGCTTCCAGTCTACTCAGATGGAGACCTCACTTAGCTATATTACAAGTTCCAGTCTACTCAAATGGAGACCTCACTTAGCTATATTACAAGTTCCAGTCTACTCAGATGGAGACCTCACTTAGCTATATTACAGCTTCCAGTCTACTCAGATGGAGACCTCACTTAGCTATATTGGCCATTATTGTTGTCTGATTTGCGCCTAAAACATTTTGAAAATTTCTTATAACTCAATTCTGTTTATTAGTGAACGTCCATCTTGCACTTAATCAAGCTTCATATTTGTTAGCCATTTTTAAATTATTTGTTTTGTTGTATAATAATTGGAATGTTATCAAGGTCGAGGGAATTTCTGGCTGTGACATTGAACAAGCTTGATCACTGTGACTGGTGGTGGCGCAAGTCTGAAGTATTCAATGAATAAAGCCCAGGATTCATAGCCAGAGCTAGTTATCAATGTTCCTCGTGTGTCAACTGCTCTGACTACGATTATTAGGGAGGAAACAAAGTCAATATACAGCTGGAGCCACTAAAAGGCTCTATTGGGTTCATGTACACATGTGGCATTGCAGTACAAGTGCGACGGGTGTCATTGAACATTGATATGGGTGTGAATAAGTTTATTATAAATGAATTATAGTCATGAAGTATGATATAATTATGATAGTTACAAATACAGAAGAAAGACCGATTTAAGAATAACACACACAGAATAAAAATCTGTAACAATATAATAAAACAAAAAACAATATAATAAAAATTGGTATGAACAAAAGTCATTAGGTGTTGCTCCAAGTAAGATCTAATGGCATTGAGTAAGTATGACACGGAACTCTCTCTCTTTAAGTACAGGCAGAGTAGAATATAATATATGTAAATGCATTTTAGTCTTTCAAGGCATGCAGTTATTAGAGTGCTCTGAATCGTGCTTGGAATGAGGAAATTGCAAAACATCTCTTTTGTCGCTGTTAAACACGATCACCAGCCAAGGTTTAAAATCACTAACTAATCTTACTATGCCTCGATGTAGGGTTAATCAACATAGTAGGCCAGATTTGGACTTCATCTTGACAAATCCATCATTTCTATATCTTTCTGTTTTGACCGAATATGGTCAAGCTAGCCATAGGAAGCATTTAGGTGAAGCATCCATTTCTCACAATCTTTCTGTCCAATCAGCAAGCTGCAAAGTTGAAATATAAACTGCAGGTTCCACTTTTGTAAACTTTCCCACAGTGTCGGCCAATAAAATTTCTCAGGTTTTAATCGCTTTTTTTGTATCAAGCTTGGTGTCTTTTTAATCTTGGTCAGTTCATTTCGTATACAATGTTCTTCTCTGTACATATGTCTATTCATTATTCACTATTCTCACTGACCAGGATGTTTTTCGCCTGTTTATAAATGTTTCTTCTTCACTACACGTATATGATAGGCTTGAGTGACCTACGACCCTCGCTGACTTAAGTGCGGCAGCATTCGCCCAGTCTTTTATTTATCCTGCTATGCTTGGGGGATCTGCACAGCAGTTGAGACATGTGAACTTTGTAGAGAATTGCTAGTCATATGTATCGGTTATTTTCTTTTTTTCAGCTCCAGATCATCAAACGAAAACGGGTTACTGCTCCACTTCATTTCCCAACAACTAAATAACAACTAACACGCAGTGTATTTGAGTTTCATTTAGGGACCGACAACTGACCAGGAAAACAGACAGCACTTAATAAGTGTTGCTTTGACATTTCATATAATATCCTTTACATCAAATATCTCATACCATGACCTAGTATAACTTTTGAGTTATTAAACATGCGACCACTCCAGATAATAACAACTCCATATAGGTAAATCTTTGTATTTACCTATATAGTAGACTTGGTATATGGTAAACTTATGTTGCACATTTGGTGACCCAATATGGTAAACTTTAGTCAATACAATACCCATTGTTGGCTCAGAGGGTTTTTACACGCGAATGCGATTACATGGTTATCCTTAACACAAACATTAACACATCTATCAGTAAGCAGAGAACTGTAACGTTTTCTTAACTTATAAAGCATCATGGTAGATGTGGGTTAATAGCAATTGATCTAGAATTTTAATGAGTAGACAATTCCCTCATGTCAATACACCCGCTGACATAATAACAAAAATTGTTGAGTAGAGAAGCAGACTGGTGACTTTCAAGGGGTGGTCTTTAAGACCACCCGCAATGACTAATTGGTTACACAAAAATTAATTGGTTACAGCAGAGGTGGCCAGACAGGCCATTTTAGGACACCGATGACTGGTAGAAGGCATAGTGCGAATGTATTCAGGCTTTGTAGAACATCACTATTTTTATACTAGCATTAGTTTATATTGATGAACAGCGTTGCTCCTTCAAACCTTTTTTCAATGCTCATTATTTTTTTTATCAGCTATACAAAGATTATCTCAATGGTGGGCTCAGCATTTCCAGCAACTTTCCAAAACAAAAAGGATGCTCGTCGCTACCAGAATTGACCAATCAAACGCAAGCATTACAAAAGCATTCGAACAAGCATCAACATGCCAGATTCGGTGTCGAGGCTACCTCAAACTTATGACAAATACATCAGTACAGAACATGCGCTTATGTATCCATTCCTTAAATTAGACATCTCACAGACAAGAATTTCAAATTTACCAGAACAAGCTCTCTGCTCTTGATGTCATTGAGACCAAAACAAAATATGAACCCTTTCGTAACTTGAACAAAGTATGCCAGAAATCTACAAAAGCGCTACACTGCAATCTAATATAATTGAGTTATGACTATTTGGTGAAAGTGGTAATGACAAACCATTTCAACATCGCCTCTGTAGAGAAACATAACAACACATTTCAGGACAGAAACATACTTTCGTGATGAAAAATCAATCACATGGGACAAGAGTTGAACACAGACCTGCAGTTAGTTTTACTGGTCGTACATAATAGTTAATGACACATGTATTATTATGACTTGCTTTGAACGCAGTTGCTGCATAGAGGCAAAATGAATTTACCAAAAATAGACTCATTCCCCATCAGCCACTGAAATGAATACTGGCATAACCTACGAGACAAACATGTGAACAGGAATAATTCATCAGAACTTTGCTGAAGAAGTCTTTGATTTTAGGATGGTAAATGTTGCAATCAGAAGAATCAACTATGTGTACTTTTGTCAAGCGGAATAAGATTGAATATTTTGTTGATATTACATGTATTGTAATGTTACAGCCATGTGAGAGAGAGGTTTCGGAGTACGGTATAAAAAGAGAAGTACAAGTCTATGGCCACGATATAATTGATGAAACCGAGGCTGGTAAAATAAATAAACAGTAGTCTTATAGCAAATAACTTTCAGAAAACATGCAAAATATTTGCCACACAATTACAAAACGAGAAAGTCCCAGTTCGCACCATTTATTTAAAACGCGTTATGATGTAAAACAATATATAAATGGTTAATGAATCATGCACGTAAATCTCTCACTTGCTCAACTATGTCAGCCAGTAAGCTAAATGGTTGTGCGCTGCCTCTGCAGTCAGCTTCCTTTCCCTCTCAGATAACTGAATATATAAAGAAACACGGTATTCTTCCAGTTAACAATCATTTCTGTTCAAAGTATCAGAGCACCGTGTTGTGACTCACAGACAAAGTGTGCTGTATATGGAAGAGGGCCGCAGGCAAAGGCCTCCAAAAGGCATCAAGAAGGCAGGAGTCCAGATTTTTGGTAAGAATATATAAAGAAAAGTGAGCAAATGTATCTCATCTACAAGATCACACATTTCTTCTTTTTTGTCCTCTTAATTGGCTTGCTCGTTTTGTCGTCCTTCTTGCCATTGGACGATTTCCTATTGCGAATCTCTCTAAGTAAGTCAAAGTACACCTACAACATGAGCAAACGTCATCCGCCTGTAGGTAGAAATCAACAAGCGAAGTGAAACAAGCAAATTCAATTATTGATGAATATGCAAAATTCAAGTGATTGGAAGAATGTTTTTATGACAGAGCGATACATAAACTTTTCCTAAGAAGCAATATTGCGGCTGAACACGATGCCCAAATGCATAATCTTGTTCCAGACTCATGTCTTGCCAACGTTAGCCGAGTAAAAAAAGGACAATTGATGCAAAAGACTATCTGAAACTATAAATACATGTAGTTTGTTTACTCTACACTTGAGCTTATAAAAATTTTAAAAACTGTCTATAAATGCTGGTATACGCTGTATAGCAGTATATCAGCAGCAAACCCACAATGCATCAGTGTTCATATCTGATAACATTGTTCACACTATCATAAACCCATCTGTGTTTACATCAGCGAATAGTCTGTGAGAGTGTTTCCATTACATAATGCAGTGACGAATATCATGAAGGAAAACATGAAGGAAAACCTAAATCAAGCAATCTGCGGCAGGCAATCACCATCATTAAAATGGTGCACATTCCAGACTGTAGCGGATTTATGCTACCATATCGAGAAAGTTTGACAGTTGCAATGTTTCCCAAGCTGTCTGTGTTGTCTCGGTGATGCCATCCATCTACGGTGCAGAGAGGACAACCCCTACATACTGCGATAGTACGTACCGGCCTTTAAATCTGATGTTCACCATCTTTCAAATGACCGGTTACGCTATAGCAATTCATAGCACACTGTGAAAAAAGCACTTTCTAAAACTGGAAAATGTCCGGTGTACGTGACAAAGCGCCAGAAATTCAGACAACCATGAATCGGTAAGGACTTGGCACTAACTAAATGGAGTGACAAAATCTTGACAACCAATCAATGAGCGACGCAAATACAGCCAACCTTTGACATAGTAAGTTAGTCCATTTTGATATTTGCCTGTAGGAACAAATATCAAATATTGTTCCAACACAGTATCATGTGTTGGAACAAATATTCTTATAAGAATGCATTGCGTTCTGTTTAATTCAAACCACAGATAAAAACCTAGATTAATAATTGAGCTGATTATATATAGCATTCAAACAATACATTATATAAAACAATGCAAAATGGCCGTTGTAATAACTAAATTTATAAGAAACTAAATTAATAAAATACCGGTAAATACCAATAACAAAAGGTTTTCCTTGTCCCTTTACCTTAACATTAAAGGCAGGCAAATTCAGACATAGCCTCAGTGATGCGGAAGATGGACAGGTGTGTAGGTAGTCTTAGAACACTTGAATTTTAAACTAACATAACTTATTTATGTACATCCATTTTTTGTTTTCACACTTAACATTCTTTAAATATTTGACTACGTTTGCTCATGTTTTATATTATTGGCAAAAAAACCACTAAATTCTTCCTTTTCCACACCAACTACCACTCGCACTGGTCTTCGTGGGATCCATGATTTAAAAACTGAAAAAGGCAATTGTGGCATGAAGCAATGTTTAATATTGGAACTAAACTAAGTGAAGTAAAACTGCATATGAATGTGCTGATTTACATAACTGCAATTTTCCGAGAGGCTCTAAACATTGTTTGTTGGAAACCATCTCCCATGTCGAGACAAGAGTTTGTTCAAATTGTATGTTACATATAAAAACCTACTACATTAAAGTGATCAAAAGTCAGAGTTTGACTAATAGGGAGCGTACTTGCATTCAGGGAATATAAATGCTTGAAAATCCTAAGGAAACATGCATAATTATTTACCAGCAAATCTGTTTATTGAAAGTTAGAGCCAAAAGTTCAATAGCTGTGAGAGATCATACTCAATTTATCAACCGTGAACAACCTAACCTACACACTTTTTATGTCATCAAACAAGTCATTCAGAATTAGAGAGTTCCTAGCTTAAGGCCAGTAACTCGGTATTTAGTCAGAGGTCAAATAAGTAACTTACTAAGTGCTCCAGTTAGCATATAATGTCTAAAGACACAGCATGCGACGTGTGATGTTGTACAAGTGCTCCAGTTAGCATATAATGTCTAAAGACACAGCATGCGGAGTGTGATGTTGTACAAGTGCTACTGTTAGCATATAATGTCTAAAGACACAGCATGCGGAGTGTGATGTTGTACAAGTGCTCCAGTTAGCATATAATGTCTAAAGACACAGCATGCGGAGTGTGATGTTGTACAAGTGCTCCAGTTAGCATATAATGTCTAAAGACACAGCATGCGACGTGATGTTGTACAAGTGCTCCAGTTAGCATATAATGTCTAAAGACACAGCATGCGACGTGTGATGTTGTACAAGTGCTCCAGTTAGCATATAATGTCTAAAGACACAGCATGCGACGTGTGATGTTGTACAAGTGCTCCAGTTAGCATATAATGTCTAAAGACACAGCATGCGACGTGTGATGTTGTACAAGTGCTCCAGTTAGCATATAATGTCTAAAGACACAGCATGCGACGTGTGATGTTGTACAAGTGCTCCAGTTAGCATATAATGTCTAAAGACACAGCATGCGACGTGTGATGTTGTACAAGTGCTCCAGTTAGCATATAATGTCTAAAGACACAGCATGCGACGTGTGATGTTGATGTTGTACAAGAAAAATTAGAACTTTAAAACTGGAGCGCAATTCTGCTATTTGCTTCGGAAGAGCTACCTCGTGCATACAACTGCTGAGATTTACAAAATTGAATTAGTCTCATAAGATAACTACACCAAAGCACCTGTTAGCCTCGTGATGGCTGAAAATATGTCTAGAAATCAAGCGATACACCAGTTGATTCTGGGTAATTGGTGTGACACAAGTCAGCGTAACAAACACATATAGTCTTAAATATGACACTGTCAGATGTACTAACATTTACTCTGATAATGCATAATCATATTGTAACTGCAGACATTCATTTAGATTCATTTTATTACAATATTTTATCACTAAAAGTTTCTGATTTTACTAATTATAGACGAGAAGATTTCATTCCATAATCTAGGAGAAGGTTGGGGAGCAGCAGTATTTCCAGCTTTGGCTCAAGGGGGCCATACATCATAATTAGCGAATCATTTAGTGTGGACAGCCTTTCTAAAGGCCAAACTATAAACTATTCAGCCCATGGTTAAGACTGCTACATTCATACAAGAGCAAGAAATACTATTATTAGAATGTAATAAAGGGGATGGGAGTTGTTAACTCTACCCGTGGACTGTATCTTATTCCTCCGAGTAAAACGTTCCACAGACCAGTCCCAAGTACTAACTACGATATTAAGCTGCATTCGATCCAGCTAATTAACAAAGTTTTGTGGCCAATCTCTGATCGATTTTATGGGAGTTATCAGCCCGATTTTCCTCATTCACACCAAAACGAGCTTGGACCGAGACTACACGATTTTGCCAATTTTTATTTGCAAGGTCAGATAATTTAAGCTGATATATCTTTTAGTGAGTTTTTAGCTTTACATTTTGTTGACTGTTTCCTACAAAGTTTTCCGCGAATGGTTTTAGCAAGTTCACCGATTATTTTATACTGCCCAGTTCATCACTAATAATGGATAATTATAAGGACTATCTTTTGCTAACAGCATCTGCTTCAATCAATATAAAAACGGCATAATAATTGAAGCAGATGTTTCAACTATAATACCATGTGCTTAGACATGCCATAACAATTGAAAACATGCCATGTTTCAATTGTAAAACCTAAAAAATATCTCTCATACATATGAGTCACTAAACAATCTAATTGAAACTATAACCATATAATTATCTTTTAATTAATAATAATTAATTAATTTAAAAGTTGATTATTAAAGATAATTAATAATTAAAAATGAATTATTAATTAATAATAGTTAAATGCAAGCATTAATTCCGTTCGTTCTCACGCACTCAATTCAATTATCAATAATTCTTATACAACAAAAGTAATACAACTCCATTTGTAAACCACCCACCCTGTCTACATTCTCTCTAGTCTTGGCAGACGTTTCAACATATGGCACACCCCAAGAACTGGCCAGCATCTGAGCATCCTCCTGCGACACCTGTCGCTTCTCCGTCAGGTCACACTTGTTACCAATTAATATGAATGGGATGTCTTCATCATTTTTTACCCGCAAGATCTGCTCCCTGCAGCAAAACATCATCTCAAATAAAAAGAGAATTTTAATGCCAAAAGAATACTCTCCTGGACATCTAACAAAAAACCTAAATAGAAACAACATACTTCGCTTGAAGGAGCTAAACTAACAGTATATAGCCTCTGTATACGAAGTCAGTAAACTCCTCATGACAAACACTCCTCATGACAAACACTCCTCATGACAAACACTCCTCATGACAAACACTCCTCATGACAAACACTCCTCATGACAAACATGCCTCATGACAAACACTCCTCATGACAAACACTCCTCATGACAACTACACAGAACTATACCATTGAGACGAACCTAATGCAGACACCAATATTAATCATACACACCTAATGATTAAAGCAATACACACATTACGAATGTTACTATATACAAATCATATGTAATATTATACACACCCCATGAGTACTATTATACACACCACATGTGTACTATTATACATACCTCATGAATAATATTATTCACACTTCATGAGTACTATTACACACACCTAATGATTAATAGTATACACACCTCATGGGTATTATTGTACACACCCTACGAGTACTATTGAACATACATTATGAGCACTATTATACACACTTATTGTGTAATATTATATACACCTCATGAGTTTTATTGTACACATCTAATGTGTAGTATATTACACACCTAAAGAGTAATATTACACATAGCTCATGAGTAGTATTAAACACACCTCATCAATTGTCTCTCCTCCCTTACTCATTTCACCAAATATAGATTATAAGAAAGCCCTCGTCTTTTACATCTAAGGACACAAGCAGACAGTCCAAACCATACAGTATAACCAGTCCACTCAAAACATTCTTCAAGCTAGATAATACCTGCAACTAAACCTAAAACATTTTATCTATGATTTCCATAATCTAGCGAAGGAATGGCTTAGTCCCAGCAATGGTTACGCTGTATAATGTGTTGGTGTTTGTTTCTAACGCTTTTGTATCATTCGTGCCACAGTGACTAATTCTTTTAGCAACAAAATTTTTTTGTGTGTTGGAAAATCATCAGAAATGATAAGTTGTGATAAGATTGTCTCGACTAATATAGATAGATGAGGAACTGGAAAACAGACCATTGCTCAATACACAACTAGCACTGACATTAAAACATGCAATTTGATGTAAAACATTGCAGATGACACGCTTGTTCTATGTTATTACTAACATATGAACACAATGCCATTGCTAAACATCAGGCTCCTGAAACTTTATTACCTGAATTCGGTTGTCGACTGCAGACTCTCTGATTCAGTAATAGAAAAAACACAAAGGAATCCCTCGCCGCTCCGGAAATAATTGTCCCGAATGGCAACGTAGTCCTCCTGACCGGCCGTGTCGAGGATGTCTATCTGTTCCTCGGCTCCATCTAGCACCACCTTCTTTCGATAGGAGTCAGCCTTTGTCGGCTCATAGTCCTCCACAAACTGTCAACGATTTGTTGTACATGTATGTTATACTAGTTATATGTGTATACACACTCACGCAGTGATGAGGAAGTCTGGACAGGCTGCCTGGTCACGTGACAGCTGCTGCACTTGACTAAGGAAGTAAAGGGTGACTAGCTGCAACCATAGCAATGAGCTTCAGTTTCCTTATAACGCCCAGTCAATTGATTGCCCATGACTAAGGAAACACTAGTATTCTAAAATGCAATCTATAAGATGCTTTGTGAAGTTAGACCAAAACGAGAATTGTATTGGTTTAGTAGCCAACACTAAGAAAACTAGAATTGTATGCTGATTGGCTGCTGCGGGAGAATGAGCGGATAGGCGGAAAGCATGACTCATACCAGCATATCGGAGGCAGGGTTAGTCAAGCCTTTGCAATCTCTTATGTGATATGATCAATGATTTTGTGTAACCGTAGGTCGGATTGGTTCAGTTCCTTGATGGACTTCATCAACTTTTGACTTTATAGTAATCTTTCCAATTAAGTAATTGTCATGCCTCATCAGACCACAAGCTTATCTTTTCTACCCACAGAGCTGTATAGTCATCATACTACTTAGTACAGCGTTCAAGTCAGCTTATGGCCATATGTTGGGAAGCTTGCAGCCTAATAAATGGAAAGCTAAAGATCGTGTTAACGATAATATGGAGCTATATAAAAGGAACCACCTAAAAGTGTATATCTAGTTAAGGCTTTCTTTAAAATCTTCCACTGAGATATGAATATTGCGTGCTAGACTTGCACAAAATATGGATGGTCTGACAAAAAAGTGTTGAAAAAATACTCCACAAATACTCGGCACATCACTAATCCATTCCAAAAAAAATCAACACATTTTTCATGGAAAACAATGGAACACAGAAACATAACCTTGCCAACAAAAGATTTGTTGAGATTATCTGACTTTGGAAACTTTCAGATATCAGCGTGCAAACGCATAACACACCAATTATCTTCAGTTTATTGCAGCTTTGTAAGCTTTCTCTTCTATAATTTTCCCAAATATGATAATTGGATGCACAAGCTGCCATTAGCACTTGTTAGTTTAGCACAAAGTTCTTTTAAAGTGATAAGCTTTCTTTTAAAATGAAAATGTATGAATTAATTATATAACTATTCTTAACAAATGTCCCATTTAAAGCAAATATACACAGTATATTGTATAATGTATACCAATGTATACATTATAAATTTTACGAAATTATGGTAAAAATCATTTGTTTTTTTACACCATTAATGACCTTGTTGAAAGACCACACAACTTATGATGTTCAAATTTTAATCCTTCCTGGTTTTAGAGCCGTAGCTTACTTACCAAAAAACCATTTTACCAAAAAACCCAAAAAACAACTTTATGTAAAACTGCCACAACTTTTGGCAAACCCATTCAAGAACCATGTGTTTTAAAATATATTTCGGAAACCGTTGTAGAATTCACGAAACCGTAGAATCGTTCAGAAAGTGTCAGTAATTGACCAGCTCTCACTTCACTGTAGTGCCAACAAACACTATGGTTCAAAGTAAACAGATAAGAGTAATGCTAAATTGCATAATCAGACCTCTCAACTTGACTTAGTCTTGCTTAATTCTAAAGCTATTCGCTCTTCTACAGACAAAGCTGACTATAATATATGGAGTTGTTGCATAATTAATAGCGACTCTAGTTGTACCAAAAATAAGACAACAAGAGATAATGAATTCGACAGAATGGCAACAGGCATTGAATATGCAACTCCAACCCATGAAGAATGAAAAAAAGAGAACATACCTCATCATACATAAACTGGAGAGTGAGAGCTGACTTCCCAACCCCGCCAGAACCAACCATTATCACCTTATGCACCTGTGCCTTGCCGGCTGCTTTTGCTGACGACATCTCGCCTGCTAATAAAGCCACATATAGCAATAATAAAAAGCACATAATAACAATGTAACACAAGACTAGGTTGAATTTTAAATTTATACTGAGGCAAACAAAACAAAAATTACTGTTTATAGCTTCTACTGGACAAGTTTTTGATTTATTTACATACTAATCTAATAATCTGGAAACTTTTGTTGAACAAGCTCAGTCTTTAAAAGAACTCGAACTCGAGTGTCTATTATAGTGCTATAACCAAATATTCCAAACAAGAACAAACATACTTAACTACTGACAAATACTACTTACTATGATTACCGGAGAATTATTATTACTATTGGATAAGCAATAATACTCGGGTTTTTCTTTAATAATTAAAGATTCACAACACGTTTATATACTGTAGTTGTTTTCATTAAGGCAGGCGCAGTTTTTCTATATCAAACCAACATGAAAGGTTTTATAGGCTATTCCATCATATTTGTTTAATTTTTGCAGTACGTGTACAAGCTTCTCGTGTTAAAAAATTGAATAAACACCAACATTTTAGCTGAACCAGTACACAAATTACAAGGTCCGATGTGAATAAGTGTAAATGAAACATGCGAACATTCCTTCACAGTCTTAGCACAAAGAAACCAACTTAATTTTCATTTGAAATCTAAAAAATCTTTCTTGAAAACTTAACAAAAAACATCTTTCATATAAACAAGTCCCTACACAGACTAGTTGAAACTATAACTATGAGACCTGGGACACATTACGACGCTTTTTAATTATAACGTCAAAAAACAAAAATTAACGCTTATCAATGAATTACGAGATTCTGAGTCTTACTAACAATAAAATCATTCGCTTACCTCCTTTTTGAAACTTTTTCATAATGCGTTTAAGTATTTTAGGTCTGTGCATAATGGCAAAAAACTTGAGCCAAAAACGTCTACATCTGTGGAACCAGTTAGATTTTCACATATATACAACTATTGCGGTACATCTCTTATATCCTCGCAATCCTTTTTATACTTGGGTATACTTGTTTCTAGCACCCTCAATTTTAATGAACACATAAATCGCATCATACGTAAGGCTAACGGCACTCTTTTTATGCTTATGCGGACCCTTAAGAAAACATCTCCTAATGTCAAAAGGACAGCATACTATAGTGTGTGTCGTCCACTGCTAGAGTACGCTTCGGAAATCTGGAGTCCACATTTTGATTATAGTATACAAGATTTAGAATCCATTAACCGAAAAGCTTTTAGGTGGGCCAACAATTTAAGAAAATTTGATAGTATATCATCAGAAATGGTGAAAATGGGATGGCAAACACTTGCAGAGAGAAGACGCATCAAGGACGAAAGCACACTGCAAAAAATTTTAAGCCAAGACCTAATGGTCGATTTTAATAGATTTGTAATTAAGAACTCATCCTATTTTACTCGAGGCTCCAATATCAGACACACAATCAATACAAGTGCAATGAAACACTCTTTTTTTAACCGTGCGATGAAATTTTAACATCTGATTCTCTTATAACTAGACCAAGCGATCTTATACTTTTATCCTTCAGACTTAGATAAATAAGTCTATGCTTATTTGTGATCTTATTTTTATGCCTAATGCACCATTTTATTTCTACAGGCCTAGCGGCCACTTGAGATATTTTACAGAGATAGATAGATAGATAGAGTCTCCTATTTCACACTTAGATTGAATTGGTTCAGAGCTTTATCAACAAACAACGCTTGTTCCCTATATGACACAGCACAGCAAAAAAACTCCCTATATAAACAAACACTATCTGTAGCAAACCAATACCAAGATAACGTAGAAATAACCATTTATTGATACTAAGACTCTATATATAGAATAATATGGTAGAGGAAACGATTGAGGTCATGGAATTGCGCTCGCTGAATGACGAACTTTGAAAGTTTACGATAAATGGTTTCGGGGCGTACAGCATGTTTGGCATACTAATTCAAGGTTACAAAACGGCACTAAACACATTTGCGAACGTAATCCTAGATCTAAATGAAGGCGTGGCCTAGTTTAACGGACCAATAGAATTTTGGCACTAACTTTGGCAATGAAATATTTTAGCGACAGAACTTATTTACGTTGTACGCGATCACGTGATCACTTCTCGCCGGCTCGCCATGATGAATAGCTTGAAAAGTTTTGCTTCTGTTGCTCTGCGATCGGTGAAACCGGTTTGCAATGCTACTAATACAGTTACACAGGGATGCCGAGCTTTGCCAATTGCGCAACAGAAAGGTACAGAATTGTTTGTTTCATCAATTTTTCTTGTAATTAAAAACGAATAATATTTACTTGATTTTGTGACAACCGCAATCGTTGATCGCCGGTTACAAATTACTTGGTGTTGAAAATTTTAAAGACTTGCTGCTGGTTGCAAAAAAATGTTATTGTAAGAGTTTTAATAATTATGATATTCAAGTGTGCTAAATATTATCACAGGTTCTTGCAACCGCAGATCAACCCATGTTCTGCTACTTTGGTTCTTTTAGCTGGTTATGCTGCTGACGCAAAGGCAGCTGCTTCGTCTGCAAACAAAGGGCAAGTGGTCGCTGTAATTGGTGCTGTTGTCGATGTACAGTTTGATGAAGGTTTGCCTTTGATTCTCAATGCCCTTGAAGTGGAAGGTAGAGACACAAAACTAATATTGGAAGTTGCACAGCATTTAGGTAAGCTTGGGGTTACGAATTAATTTGAATTTTTTTGATATTTTTATATTGAGACCTAATATTACTGAGCTCATGTTTTATTTTTGCTGTTGACAGGAGAAAACACAGTAAGGACAATTGCTATGGATGGTACAGAAGGTCTGGTAAGAGGCCAGCCTGTTGTGGACACAGGTTATCCCATCAGGATCCCTGTAGGACAGGAAACTCTTGGTAGAATCATCAACGTCATTGGTGAACCCATTGATGAGAGAGGTCCAATCAAGACCGACAAGTATGCACTTTTTACACCTAAAGCATAGTTGGAACATTATTTTTCAAGATTTTCCATCAACTAAACTTACATACATACTAAAACATACATTCTTATGAAATAGGATCTTTACAAAAAAACTCGCAAAATACGGATACTACAACTGCAAGTTGTATATGTATTAGCAGTTGTTCTTATTTAAATGTTGCTCTGCAAGAAAGTTTCCAGGTGATAACTAAAGGATTTTGGCAATATGAATAATCGTGTGCAAATTTTAACTTACAAGCAAGGTTTTAGGTTATGGTGATTCCCTCAAAAACTCCTTTAAACTTCTAAAAATTATTATTGACATTATTTCTGTAGCCTACCATTATATTATTTAAATACTCGGTGTCATGTTATAAAATAAATTATTGTTTTGCAGCCCTCAGTTACTTAACTTGTCGTCTTCTGTAACTCGTTAACATGTTTGTTTACCTTTCTTTTTACATGCAATGGCTTATTTATAGGTTTCTTCCTATTCACCAAGAAGCTCCAGAGTTTGTTGATATGAGTGTAGAGGCAGAGATTCTGGTGACAGGTATCAAGGTGGTGGACTTGCTGGCGCCATATGCTAAAGGAGGAAAGATTGGTTAGTTGTTCTCATTTGTCACTAATCTCACCAAAACGTAACCAGATAATCCCACTTTTTTTTTCACATTTGTACGCCAAAGTTGGATGTCCTATTTTGTAGGTCTATTTGGTGGTGCCGGAGTGGGTAAAACTGTACTTATCATGGAGCTTATCAACAATGTAGCCAAAGCCCATGGAGGTTTCTCCGTGTTTGCTGGTGTTGGTGAGCGAACTCGAGAGGGTAATGATTTGTACGAAGAGATGAAGGAGTCGAAGGTCATCGATATTGATGGTTCTGGCTCCAAGGTTTGTCATTTCTAAAAATTATCTTGTTTTAGAGTTGCATAAACAGTTTGGATGTTTATTCAACTCGCTAACTGACTGGCATGTGCCGAATGTTTTAGTAGCTGGTAAGATGAGTTAGATGACATATATTTAATAACAACCAGCTCTGCTCTTGCAGGTAGCGCTTGTATATGGACAGATGAATGAGCCTCCAGGCGCCCGTGCTAGAGTTGCCCTCACTGGTCTCACAGTTGCAGAATATTTCCGAGATGGCGAGGGACAGGATGTGCTCCTCTTTATTGACAACATTTTTAGATTCACACAAGCTGGTTCTGAGGTATCAGCTCTGCTCGGTCGTATTCCATCAGCTGTAGGTTACCAGCCAACCCTCGCAACTGACATGGGTACCATGCAGGAGAGGATTACTACCACAAAAACTGGCTCAATCACATCCGTGCAGGTAGGTTGTGCTTCAAAATCTGCATGACGAATATCTAAGGACAGGAGTGGCAATATGAGTTTCCTGTCTCGTTTCAAATGTTTGCCGCAGTAAAAGAGCTTGAAGAGTCAGTTGTTTCTTTGAGAGTTGTAGTTGGCACTTAGGGATTTCTTTTTGTTTGTAGTTTTCTATACATTATTGTTGGTTACAACCTGCATACGGTTGCAGGCCTAAGCTTTGAGGTATATTCTTGTCTTATTGTGTTCTGTTAGGCTATCTATGTGCCAGCCGATGATTTGACAGATCCTGCCCCAGCCACCACATTTGCCCATTTGGACGCCACCACTGTCTTGTCTAGAGGTATTTCAGAACTCGGTATCTACCCAGCTGTGGATCCTCTTGACTCCACCTCTCGTATTCTGGACCCCAGTGTGGTCGGTCAAGAGCACTATGACACTGCCAGATCTGTTCAGAAAATTCTGCAGGTGTGTACAAGGAACCCTTTCTGCAAGATGTGTTAAATTGTATAGCATTGATGGCGTGTAACATAGACAATTGATTAGCCTTATGAATTGATGTTTGAGCATTTTCTTTACTTTTTTTAACAAACTCGATCATTTCGGTTTGTTTCTTAGGATTACAAATCACTCCAAGACATCATCGCCATTTTGGGTATGGATGAATTGAGTGAGGATGACAAGCTAACAGTCGCAAGAGCCCGTAAGATTAGCAGGTTCTTGTCTCAGCCATTCCAAGTAGCTGAGGTGTTCACTGGTCATGAAGGAAAGTTCGTTCCTCTTGAAGAGACCATCCGTGGCTTCAAGGCTGTGCTCAGTGGCGAATTGGACCACCTGCCAGAGGTTGCATTTTACATGACTGGCAATCTAGATGATGTAATTAAGGCTGCTGAAAAGTTGGCCGCTGCCGAGAAGTAAAGCTTTGACACATTTATGCAGTGTTTATTACGGTATTGTGAAGAGGTTTGTGTCATCAGCTAGGATATATCATTATGTCCTCTCGTTCGGATTGTGTCTTGTTGCTTCCGTGGGAGTTTTTTTAATTTATGTGATTCATGAGCTTAACATTACATAGTTTATATACATAGCTCTGAATAAAACACACGGTTTGCTGTTAAGTATTAATTCTTTGTTACCAACGGACTAAACTGCAGTGCTCTAATTTTTAATAAGCAACAAAAAGCATTTGTGTAAGTCTCACTCAAATGATTAATTTGGTATTAAATCTTCACTACAGTAAAATCCATATCTGGCAGAAGCCAGTGTGAGAGGTTATGATATAAGATTGTAATGTACATGTTCATGATATTGAGCTTCTTAGTAGCCTGACATTCTGACACCTGTGCTGATGATTGATCCCCTCATTTCAGGATAATTGTGGGGAATGACAGAAGTGAGTGTAAATAATATCAAAAAATGAACATTCATTGATAACTTCTCACGGCACACCAGATGATCTCTCACAGCACACTAGACTGAGTGGGGGTTAGGATAAGATTATTTAATACAAATTATATTAGCAATTTGGATAAAATTTTGAATTAGTGATTGAATGAGCACATTTTTGAAACAAAAATCGTTTAGTTGCTTAGCTTTTATGATTTGATATAACAGCATAACTTCCTAAGAGTAGGCCTATATCATCTAGGCAGTGCATCCAAGGATTAGCATTCACTTGGCTAAACCTAGATAAAACTAGTGGAATGGATGTTCCATATGTTAGTAATAATCTATTATGAATATTCTGTTGAGTAACTTTTGTTCTCTAAGATGTGCAGATAAATGATGGCGATCTCACCACATGTTCAATCAAAGTTTGAAGGTATATGGGTAAAAGTTTTTATTGAGTCAATACTACAACAGTAACACTACAGTATTTGTACAAGTCGTGAGAGTTGTCTGGACTCATCTGTGGACCGATGCATCATTACATAATGCCTTTTATACAGATCCCATCAACCATTATCTTTCTAGCTACCAATGCTTCTTTGAATGGAAAGAGATTTCTCTACAAATTGAAGTTTGAAATTACTTGAAATAATTCACCCTTCTATTATAACAGATACTGAATTGTAATCAAGTATGGAAAGTCAATAATTACAACACCTCAAAGTAGATGGTAATATGTAGGACATCATTGGTTGTCATTATACCTCTTCTGATTAGCTCACCCGCCATCTGCTCACAGGTGATTTCTCCATTCTACAGAAGATGGTACGACAAGTCATCGTCACGTAGTTGCAAGTCATGCAGTAGCGTTGGATTGAAAAAGTTTGTTTTAAAATTTGATAGCGCATATACAAGTTTCTTTAAACTTAATTCGGTTTACAAAACATCATTTTTACTTGAAAAGCCAAAAGTAGATGGCCTAGTGATCAATTTAAATAAACCCTGCTCCCAAAAGCTGACTACTACAATAAATTGTCAGATAAGAAACATTTTTAGACTTTTCCTTACCAACAATGACTGAAGTCTGTTTGTCCAGTTAACTTCATGCGACTCCCGCACATTGACAATGATATCTATTAAATTTGCGAATTGCCGCAGTTCTTCTGCACATTTCTGGTCATACTTGCTGAGCTTGTCAACCGGCATTACAGCTCCTTCAACAGTTGAAACTAATAAGTCATAAACCCTCAGTAGTCAGTTACCCATATAAAATGAATGCAAGAGACAGAATACAACTATCTTACCTGATGAGATTCTCACGACGAATAAAATCTCTTCTCTAACTAAAATTTGTAAGTTAAAATTAGAAATTTCGATAGACCATTTATAGCTATGATTGCAATTACCTGCTCCCATAATATGTGTATTACATCTAAAGCTGTCAGCTTATCATGGCTTGCATGAATGAGATAAACATTGAAAATGTCCCATATAGCTGGCTATGTCGGTTTTTACTAGCAAGCCAAATGGTTTTTCAAGCAGTCGCTAAACGCCTAAAGTTTATTCTATAAATTTTAATATCCATCTACTTACATACCCCATAACATCTAGCGTAGTTCTATCAAGAAACAGAGGTCTACAATAGCTTCATGTATAAAGTTTTACCTACTGCAATTTTATTTTGAAGCAAATCTGCACAGGCCAATAGCAGTATATCACATTTTAACAATTGCAGCTACGCTTGAAAAGCATGGTGACTACTATTGAAAGTTGCCTGGGCAATCTGGCAGCAAGCATTAGAACAGATTTACCTTAAGCTATTGTTTTCCATGTCTGTTAGCTGTTGGTGTCATGGGAATTAGCTCTTATTGCTTGTATAATGTATTGTGTAAAGACTTATGATAAAGTATTTTCTCATGTAAGCTAGCAACTTATGGTGGACTAATGCTCTAAAAGCATGCATCAATCCCAGTTATGTTGCCAGAGAAAGCATTGAAAGTTACAAAAAAGGTTTGGCTGCTTAAAATAAACTTGTGACAAACGGCAAAGCTTTTCTGTCCATTTATTACAGCTAGTGTACCAGTCTAATGCCTGCCATGAATAATTGTAAGAGAAGTAAATGTTGTGTCTTACAATTTTTCATTGTAATTTGTTTAACAATTCCCATTAGCTATTTGTGCAGTGTGCTTGTACAACCTATGCAACCTAAGTTCTTTTTGATACATAATATTAAGTTTTAAAGTACTACAAGTATGTTGCTTTAACCAACCATAGCTCTCATGTCCAATTTATTTGTGGACTTGTTGACATCAGGACAAACAGGCCGAATTGATAACTATGGCCAAGTCAATTTTCCGACGCATCTGAATACTTATCAATTGTAGCGATTAAACTTACATTGATACAGCGAACACAGTTAACACCTTTTCCTGGCCTACGCATTGGCTAGTCAGCAGCGAACCACTGTATATGTATATGCCTAAATAGGCATATTAGGAGTGTATGCAGGGATATATATACTGTACATGGAAATACAGGGATATAGGCTTATTACCCAAATAGAGTAATATTACCCTTTGCTTGCTGTTAAACGCGAACAGAAACAAAATAATTTTTTATTTGATAAAATGAAGATATACATAGTTATTGTAAATTTAAATCAATTTAGCTGCTGATTACAGTAACGCGTTTTTGTTGGCAACATTGGAACAGTGTCCCTAAACCGTCGTCCGTGGGTTGGTATCGTAGAAAAAGCTTGCTTTTGGTAATTTACATTTGGTTAACTTGAAAAATAATTATTTCTAGCACTAATTATTTTGTATTTAATTAAAACATAACATGTATTCATCTTTTAATGGATTTTCGTGTACAATAGAAATCGTGACCTTTATGCTATCTACATGGAGCAGAAGTAAAATAGATTTAATTTAAATTCAATCGTTTGTTTCTGCTAAAATAGAAACAGAAATACAGTAGAGGCTAGTTGTTGTGGTATCGTATTTATTGCTTTTGTATGGGACAAAATGGGCTCAGCTGTATACTCATTGTCTTTTAGACCGCTAGCTGCAGCCTGAAAGCATTCACTGAAACCAGCTTTCTGTATTGCTACTCTCAGTCACGATATTGACTAAATGCAGCTACATTCAATGCTTTGCATGAAACCAATTGCAGCATATTATTGTGGTTTCTTTGTGGCCGACTAATGATCCAATTTTGTTGTGTTTTATCTTTTGGATAGTAAAGGAAACTGCAAGTACATATATGCATGATCATGCTTACTTGCTTTGACGTCCGCTCATGATCAAATGCCTCTCACTCATGCAAACTTTCTTAAGTTTTGGTGACATACAAATTTTTTCAACTTGGATTCACCAGTCATCGCTGTAATGATATTAGCTAGATATAAAAGTCTGTGATGTAGGCTATCACCAAATATCAACATCATTTTAGCTACTTATCACGCTTTCTTATTTTCCTTAAACATTGCAATTCAGTTTTATCAATTAAAAGAACGATTCAGTATATATTTCTTTATTGTATACTTAAATTTATAAACCAAAATAACTGTTCCTTTAAAACTGGGTGAAAAACATCTTGAAATTTTTTGTAATTGTCTGCATAAAACACAAGATTCTGCTTATAGACTGCTAATTAAACAATGTAATTCTACACATACACAAGTAACCAGAATTTTATAGGTAGGTGGCCATGCGACAATGTAGTTGCAGCTTGATCAAATGATCGCCTTCAACTTTTTATTTAGCGCATTTAAATAACTAGCTGTTTTTGATAGGTTAATATCCTGTTTTTCTCAAACATTGAACCTTTTTGTGTATCAGATAATGGAGGAATCGCGGAAACGAAAGGATGCACCTGAAGACGATTCTGAAGAGGTTCAAGTTGGACCTATGCCTCCAAAACCAGAAGCTCCGGCTAAGGCAAATAAAGGTGAATAATTTTGCGTTTGGAAGAAAACTACTGAAACCTGTCTGGTATATACACTCCCTTGGTCAAAAGTGCTTGTTTCTATTGCAGACACTAAAAATAGTTTGTTATACTTTGCAGTACTGGCCTATGAACATGTCTACTTGAACAAGCTGCCTTCGTCTAGCACTTATGAGAAGAGTTTCATGCACCGAGATGTCATCACTCATTGTATCGGAACAAGGTACTTTCAGTTCGTGTTACTTAGTCATACGTAAGCTGGTATGGTCACAAAAAAATCATCTTGTCTGTAAGACCTTTACTATGTATATACATTTACTTCCAGTTGAGACCTTGCTACAGTATGTGTGTAAATTGTAGTAAAACTGGAGATTTATCAGCTCTTGATATATTGTTATACCTTGGCTTTATTGTCACCTCAACATATCGAAGTTTTGAAAACCGAATGTACATTTTGAGCAGACTCTCGTGTCGACTCTCGTGTGAAACAATATTCAATATACGAAGTGCAAAGTTTCACAAAACATTGCAGTTTTGTAAATCAGTTCATACGTACTGTACACACTTTATCTGTCGAATATTTAGGTTCTACATTGTTCGAATAATGTTAAACAGTGCTTCACATCTTCATTTTTTTATAGTTCAAAACTCCTGAGTAAGTTTTTAACCGCTGTGAGTTCTAATAGGGATGAAAAAGGAATGAGGTGATGCTTTTTTTAGCATTAAAAAGCAAACAATAAAAAAGCATGAACAAATATCTTTGGATAAATTCTTTAAAAACTCTTTGAAGTTGCAAATATTGTGTAAAATAAAGAAAAATAGAAAATGCCATGATTGAGTGAGCAGCTGGTATGGTAAAGTTTAAATTTTAAAAAATGTACAAACAATTGATATATTGCATGGACTCATGATTGACAGCAGTCACCAAAGTGGGGTTCTTATAGTTTATTAATTCTGTCAGCAAGTCAAATAACCTCTGTTTGACCCTGACTCACATCAGGGTCTAGATGCTGCGCTTCTAAGATCGTCGCTCTATTTGTTAGTGTCTACTAGGGCTTGGTTCACTCTCTTTAACTGAGACAAATTTTGTAAATAAAAAATCTAAAAACAAGACAATATATATATACCTGATTGCCTTTAACAGAAGGTGCTCTTTGTTACAAAATATCTACAGCTATAAAATTGTGATTTCACTCACGGCTTGCATATCAATATTAAGTACCATTTACTTGATTGCTGGGTATAGAATCACCTTTATCAAGTCTATAGCGGAAAGTCTTGACATTTGTTTTGTACAGTTTAGCCCAACTGTTGTTGCATTTGTTGCAGGTCAAATTTTTTAATCACAGCCAGTGCTGAGGGCTGCGTCAAGTTCTGGAAAAAGACAAGTGATGAGGGACTTGTATTTGTGAAACTTTTTAGAGCACATCTCGGTTGGTTTTCGCCTCACTTCATTTCATTTCTTTTCATCGTTCATTTGCTAAAATGTCTATGCTGGGCTTGAATCTTGCTACTTGATTGGTCGAATCTGTTGCAGAAAGAATCGTGGACATGATAGGTAGTGCTGGCGGTGAGCTGTGCTGTACTGTCTCCGAAGATAAAACACTCAAAGTTTTTGATGTTACTAACTTTGGTGAGAATAGCGTCTATTCTAGTTGGCACCCTAGTTAAAGCTAGGTTGTTTCCATCTTTTGCAGTTGATGTAAGAAGGTCTTCCTTCTTACTCTTTGACCTTGTCAGTCTTCTCACTACTCTCATTAACTCTTTACAGTTCATTACTCAAGATACATCAGCTTGGGGGGTCTTAGTTCTTTCTGTATATTTTATATTACGTCAGCATATGTTGCCATCTGGTGTTGTGTTCATATCTCTTATGCCAATTTCAGCTGCTTAATTTTCTTAATTTTAATCTTAATTTTCTAGTCATTTTTGCCAAATTAATTTTTTGTTTGTTTTTTTTTGCAAATTCGACTGATTTAGGGAATGCTATTGGTTGACCTTGTGCATGGCCATTCAGAGCTTTTTGATTTTTTGTATTGTTTTATTTGTTTAGATTAGCTAATGCTCATGGTATGGTGGCAGCATTTTTCCAGAAGAGCAGATCATCTAACCTGGCATGTGTGATATATTTGGGCCAGCTTTTTATATATTGAAGGATCCTCAAGGACTTTGCTTGTTAACTATCAGTGCCTGTCAGCACTCTTTATGACAGTTGCAAAAAATAATGGAAATTACTTGACTTATCCTCTCCTGTCATTTCATTACAACTAAAAGAACATCCACCATAATTTGCTTACATAATTGCTCGTATTAAGATTTGTCTGCTCTTACATACCTGTTTTACTATCACTTGTAGTTACATCGCAGCACCATAAATATGTGAATTAACTGCACTAACTATAGCTAGCACATTTTTATAACAAACTAGTGAAAGTTATTGATTTTTAATAGAGGTAATCAGCATTTGCTCCCTAAACCAAGCATAGGCATACATCTATGTTTGTGTGTGTGTCTAAGTGTGTAATATCTGGGCTCAACCTGGCATCTGATTGTATCGCTATTAATTATGCTAACTGTTTCATTTGTAGACATGATCAATATGCTGCGGTTAGGTTTTACTCCACATTCTGCTTGCTGGCTGTTCAGTCCTGGAGATGCTATAGAGGCTGTTGCAGTGTGAGTATTCTTCATATTCATGACATTGAACTTGTCATAAAGCCACTCGGGTGTATTTTACTCCGGAGAAAAGACATTATTTTCTTTTTATGGCTTGTTACTCTCATTTAGGTCAGAGCAGTCGAGTCCTAAAATCTACGTCTATGACTGTCGCAGCTTATCTGACCCCACACATGTCCTAGATAGGATGCATTTCTCTCCCGTGTCGCTGATTAGGGTGAGTAGCTGGTTATGATTTTATACTGTGGCTCTCTGTTGTTATTGAGATTGAATGCGGATAATGAACTAAGGGAATCACTAACCCGCACCTCAAGACAATTGTTTTATATTTTACAAAGATCTATTATCCGTAACAAAACTCTCTAAATTCTTTTTATTTTAGTCAGATTTTTTATATTGAATTTTAGTAACCCTTTTAAATATGCCTTCAGGTTGTAACCTTGTGTTGCTGTCTATCTAACATTTTATACCCTTGTACCTGAAGCTATTGCATTTTACGATATCATCAACTTAATCTAAGGTGGACAATACTTTTGACTATATGTGGCTAAGTTGGATTTGTCTGCTCGTGGCAATAATGGCAACCTAACAACTTTAGCCATCTTCTTACCAAGATTCTAGCAAGCTTCTAACTAGTTATTCTGGCTGCATTTTTAATACACAATACTTTTAAACAGTATGTGTAAAAATCAAAATTTGTCAACAACCCTTTTTAAAAGTCTGTTAGCTTTACAGTAGTAATAAATATAAGATATAAGATACTCCTGTCTTTTTGTGTCAAAATTACTACTGCGCGTCTCTCAGCCACGAATGTGTTTATGTTGCAGTACAATGGACGGTATGACGCTGCAGTGTCAGTTGATGTGGGTGGACAAGTCATGCTCTGGGCAGGTCCTAAGCAAGATTATAAGATGCCAAAGTCTCTCTCTTTTGACTCCATAATGGACACTGATCTTCTTACTTATATGACAGTAAGTAGACACTAACACTTTAAGAGTGCAAAACTTTTCAAAATATGTTAGTATCGGTTCTCACGTCAGGTTCGACCAGAAATGATGACTGACATGATAAAACATGCTTTTACTATCTAGTCTTATGGACAGGATGAGTCGTTGTATCTGATATCTGGAAGCTCAATTAACCTAGACTATTTGTGTGCATTACTAACTTGCAGTTTTCTGCTCTCACAAAAGCATAACTAAGGTGTTATGGAGTAGTAGCGCTTGTCTAGTTCACCGCTTTGTTGTCTCTGTTACAGAACAAGGACGAAGTCTTGGACATGTCTTTCTCCCCTAATGGGAAAAAAATGGCTGTACTTTCGTCTGATCGGAAGGTGATGACGCATTTAGACTAAAGTTTGTAAGCTTCAAGTAGCATAGTTTTCTATGTTTTGGAAGGGTGATCAAGACTGAGTCTCATAACTTCTATATCTATTTCAGGTTCGGCTGTTTAACTTCTTAAGTGGGAAAATTGTAAAGGTTATAGATGAGTCATTGCAGCAGTACACAGAACTCCAACAGGTGGGCCCCAGGCTATGTGCTTCATTTACACATTGGCCTCCAGCTACTATGACCGTGAATCTTTTCAACTCATTTGTTCACTTAACTATATGTAGCCGAATCCACTCGTAATATGACATAGCATACAGTGTACTTACACGTAATATAGCCTAGCATACAGCATACTTACATTTGATATAATATAGCATACAGTGTACTTACATGTAATATAATATAGCATACAGTGTACTTACTTTATAATATAACCTAGCATACAGTGTACTTACACATAATATAGCTTAGCATACAGCATACTTACATTTAATATAGCCTAGCATACAGCATACTTACATTCAATATAATATAGCATACAGTGTACTTACATGTAATATAATATAATATAGTATACAGTGTACTTACTTTATAATATAACCTAGCATACAGTGTACGCACACATAATATAACCTAGCATACAGTGTACTTACACATAATATAACCTAGCATACAAGGTACTTATACGGAATGCAATCTAGCATACAATGTTTAATGCAATGTTTAATACAATATTTAATACAGTATTTAATACAGTATTTAATTTGCTCTTGCCTACACTATCTCCATGAGTGTGGAATACATGGTTACTTATCACCCACTTGTACAGCGGTATTCAGTCTAGTTGTACACATCTGTAGGCCTACTGACAATATAGCTGACCTTGCTCATGCTGTGTTCTAGTTCACTTGCTATATAATCAACAAAAGTTTATGTACGTATATGCAACACTAGCCAGGTAAAATTGATAGGCACTATTTTGGTGTTGTGTAGACGACTCCACAAGTACCAGTCATGGAGTTTGGAAGGCGACTTGCTCTTGAGAGAGAACTGGCCAAATCGGACAAGATGAGTTACTGTAATTTGGTTTGGGATGATAGCGGCTACTTCCTTCTATACGCCACCTTGCTCGGCATCAAAGGTCAGATCCTGGTTGTGAGCTGGTCAGTAGATGCAATGATAAGGGTAGTCCTAAGGCTTACTGGTTTTACTTTTCTATTTCTAGCAGTCACTACTACATAGGGTAGTGGCAGCATATGCCTTGGTGCCAATTTTCACAACCAAAAAGTAAAAAATGAGATGTGGCAAAACAAAGCAGCAATTGGTTTGTTTTATAAAATATTTATATCTAGTTCGTTTTATATTAATTATAGCTTAGTTGTCTTCATAATCAGCTGTCTTGAGGATGATTCTTCACTTATCTTCAGTAAGTCTAGTATAAATTGTAGCCATTTGATAGACTTAGAGAAGGCAGTGTGACTGCATTGGTGCTTTCTATTCCATTTGTTCTAGTGGTTAACCTTCACACCAATAAAGTCTCTCTTGTCCTCGGAAAAACGGAAAATATTCGATTTCTACATCTAGTCTTACTACAAGGTAAGTAGCTTTACTCATCGTAATTATACGGACAAGTCAAGCGTTAAGTACATTTATTACAAGTTAGTGTGTTACATATAGCTGGTGCACAGGCTAAGCATGTTGCATCTAATCACTAATATTATTTGATCAATATAAAACCAACGCATGATTTCCGTATGGGCTCATCATTGAGAACATAGAGCACACTGTAGTTCTTATAAATTATTAATCCTGTGAGCAAGTCAAATAACCTCTGTTTGACCCTGAGCTATTCATCCTTACTACGCTACACTTTTGAGATCATTTCTCTATGCATTAGTGTCTTGGTTCACTCATTTTAATCAAGAAAAACATTGTGAATAGAAAATATAAAAACAACACAAAATATACCTGATTTCCTCTAACAAAAGGTGCTCTTTGTTATAAATGTCCACAGATATAAAATTGTGAATAACTTTAATAAAACATAAAGAAGCTCTACAAGTTTTCTTTTTTGCTGATGATGGCATAGCAGAACATAGTAAAAACCTAAGTGAATAGTTTGAAATTATTACCATACTAGCTGAATGCCCGGCATTGCCTGACTAATAAAAATGTCTTTGGACAGAAAATTTATTTGTATTTAACATATATGACATTTACCATTCGAACTTTTAAACTTCATATCATGGAAAAAGTGTTTTTGTGCAGTTCCAATGAATTGAAAGACAAAATAAAACAACTGTAAAGGTTTTCAAAATTTTTCACACAACTGTAACTTTTAAATTTCATATCATGAAAGAAGTGTTTCGTTGAAATAAATTAAGAGGAAAAATAAAACTAAAGGTGTTTAAATGTAAATGTGAAATAATTAGCAAAAAATTGCTAAATATAGTCTGTTTTTCTATGATTACAATGAAAAATTATTTTGTATACGATTATATTATTTTAGTTCGTTTCAGTGTTGGCATCATAAAGCGAAATTATCGTATAGAGTGGTATAGAAACCCATAGTAATTATCCAATGCAAACACCTCCTAGTAAAATCATCAAAATCGTCATCATTAATATTGAGTAACAAAACAATATGTTAATCTTAGTAACTGTGGTTACCTACGATAACTTTAGTGTATTTAGTGGTTATGATCTGCCAGAGAATGTAACATTACAATTTACTACGTGCAGAGTTCTTACTTTTAAGACAATGTGAAACATAAACGCTGAATCTAACTCACCGTAAACCGGGGTTACTTTGATCCATTTCGGACCTATTTTTGGTATTCCATCAAAAGTATGAAGCTGCACGTTGCGCTTTTTGGTTGCTAAATGAAGCCTAGCAATGTATGAACGTAGTACACTCATTAAAAGTCTCAAGAAGTTACTAGATGTCCTTATTTTTTATTTGGGAACAGGTGGCCAAAGTAACCCGGCTTGCGGGGTTACTTTGGCCGAATTATTAATTTTCATTAGTGGCTAAAGTAAGTGGTACCGAGGGGTTACATTGACCATCTACAAAGTTTTAAAAAAACAATATAGTTCACAAATATGGAAAAAGATTACAATGAGACATATTATGCACATATAGGAAAAAAATTCAAGCTAGTCTATATCAAATGTCAAGAAGGTACTTTGATGCCCAAGTAGGCCTACCATCACTGAATAAACATTCCACTAAATGTCAAGCTTCAGCAAAATCTGCTCGTTTGTGATGGTGTCCACATCAGCTGTGGGTGGGAAAGTAAATCTCCTAGCAGACGATGGACATTTTCGCAAGTACATCATGCTATAACAGTCATCTTTTACTTCTTCAACTTTTCCCACATAATTCTTAGTTGACTTTTTTAACTTATAGGTGATAAGAAGAAAATCTCCTTCCTTCGGGTCGCTCAGGTCGACCTCTTCATCCGAAACATTTACATCATCGCACTCGTCAGAATCTGTTAAGTCCGTGGCCGACTGGGGCTCCGAGTCGCTCTCACTGGAAGAGGGTTCTCTCTGTCGTTTCTTGCGCTTTTGCAACGTTGATTTATTTGAAGGCTCTGCATTGCTGCAGCCCGGGTCGTCTGTTAGATTCGTTTCGTTGTAATTAACAATATTTCCTAGAGGAATATCCTTGAGCGTTTCTTCAAGATTTTTGAAATATTCCTTCACACTATCAGGATTAACCCCTGCACGCTTTGGTGAGATGTTCTGGCATAATCTGTGAGACAATCGATTTTTGTGTCGGGACATAAAACTGAGACACCATTCATCCCCGGGATAGTTATTGGTGAACCTATTAACAATCCTGCCACACTTATCCAGATAAGTTTTTACTAGCATCTGGAGGTCTGTAACAGAATGCAATATAATATTTAAAGGTATAGAATAGTGAGGGATTAGGATATAATTTCTGCTAGGTCTACAATGTGTGTAAAGCAAACAAGTTTGATAAGTAGTGATATGGAGAGGGCCTGCAAAGCCAACCTGTTTTATCCAATGGAAATCCCCATTGAGCAATCTTCTCAACATGGTCCACAATTGTCGTCTCTTCTACTGGTGTCAATACAACTTGGCGCCCTGGCTTCAACTTATGTTTCCCTGCTGCTTTGTTTTGCAGCGTTCCTCTACAAATATTATATTTCTTGGCAACATCGCGTTGGGATTTTCCAGCTGCAAAATCTCTTAACCCCGCTTCAATGTTCTCCTCTGAGTTCCCGTATTTTCTGGACGATGGGTTTCTCTGATATCTTCTTGGCATGTTTGTTTCTGTAATATATATTGCCCAAATATTACTTGTTTGATCAAACATACACTAGTCGTATGTTAGTTAAATATATCATGTAATGGCAATGATATGTTGGGCAAGTACCGATGGGGTTACTTTGGCCGTGGCCAAAGTAACCCCATTTGACACACAAACTGGATATAATAAATACCAATTTTTTTTTTTAACAAAAATATATATGTTTAAAGCTATTGTTTGCAATAATATCTCTGAAAACATACCAAAGTATCCTTATGTACTAAAAGAAATGGTCTGAACCTCTCTAAAGTCTGAAAGTAGATAAAAGTTTCCAGAGCATGAAACCCATGTGCTCAAACAGGAAGTTCCAATATGGCTGATTTCAGGAATGCAGTGAATGAGTAACCAAGTTTTATTTTATGAATAATGTACACAAATATACACTTAACACATACATATAATTAAAATATGCTTAAAAATTATAATAAATTCCTCAGAAAAATCTGTTATATTTTTTTGCAAATGGCCAAAGTAACCCCGGCTGGCTAAAGTAACCCCGGTTTACGGCATATGAATTTAGCTTACTAAAAACATACTTGAAAGAAGTTTTAGTGAACTTTTAACCAAAACTTTTATAACTTATCTGTTTGCGAACCTGTCTTTACCATAAGAGATGACGCTGAACTGAGATACAATCGTCAAATTTTAATTTCGAAAGGAATTATTGCTGACATTGTTTTGCGAGAAAACAAATGATCCTTAGTACGGCAAGGGCGCAAAAAACTCTATGAAACTCTATCATGTTTCATAGAGTTTTTAAAATCGGAACAATGGTGTATAAAGTATATAGTAAGGGCTGTGAATTGTAAGAGCTTTCATAGTCTTGTGGTTAGACCATTGGATTGAAAACCTGCAGTTGCAATAATCGTGAGTCCAATCCAGCAGGATGGAGATTTTAATTCCAAAATTTTAATAGCTATAGCCGGACAGACAAATATCCAAACAAAAAACGGCAGACAGACGACAAACTTTGAGATATATATATATATAGGTTTGATTAACTAGGTTTTTCATACATACTAAATACTAGACTTTGCTAGCAATGTACTTGCAAGCATTTTATTGTTATTACTCCTGACATATAAATGAGAGGGACTCTAGCATTGTGACTGCAAATCTATTTCTGCTATATTTTAAACTAAACGTTCCCATGAGATTGCTTGTCAACTGGCATAGGCACCAACATGCAAAACATATAAATAGATTATAGCATATGCTTTATTTATTCTCATGTTTGGGGCAGCGTGGCACTTCGTTAAGTTTTTCATCGTGCCAGTTGAGAGAGACTTCAAACTGCCTCGTGTCACCTCACTTAACTAGCATGCAATTTCCTTCACATCAATCTTGTTTACAAAATGATTCATTTTAAGACATTTGGTTGTTATATCGCTGCACATTGTTTATTGGCTAGTAAATTGCACATTTAGCTTTAGTTAGTATGTATCTCTTCGCTTCATACAGGAACGGTCACTAAGCAACCTGGCTCCTCGGTGGAAATGCAAGCATCGGACAACCCAATACTCAACTCTGACCAAAATGACCCGATGCTCTTTTGCACTGGCTATAAAAAGAATCGTTTTTATATATTTAGTCGTCGGGATGCTCTGGATACTGGGTATGTAGATGGAAGTGTTTTGCTTCAAGTCATATTCTCTGACTTCTCCAAAAACAAACTGCTGCTGAAGAGTCTGCCATAAAAATCTTTATTCAAGTCCTGTTTGTAGTTTGTCACGTAATTGTCTAATTGGTCACGTAATTGTACTCGAAGGAAGAGAGTGATATTGGAGAAACACTGCTTGCATAGGCAGCAGTCAGCCTCCATCTTCGCTCATTGCATACACCGAGGCCTTGGAGAGTGTAATTAAATTTCCATTAACTAGTTTACAAGGAAATTTACTTACTAACAGAATGCGTCTGCTAATAATGTCAGTCAATACAAATATTTGTCTTAAATCTAAGTGCTTGTTTGTCATATGTTCAATTATAGCGATGAAAATACGAGCAGAAAAAAACACATCGCACTGGAATTGAACTCAGAAACACTGGTTTTACAGAGAGGCGCACTAACCACTATGCCACCTGGCCACTTTGCCAAACTATGGAATAGTGCTAGCATGCTTGAAGATCATGATTGCGTGAGAAATCAGGAGCGTAATGATTACATGTACAATTATTCCAAGCTATGGCAAGCTGGCTGTGTGGCTTAGTGGTAGCACGCTTGGCTTCACAACGGTGCATCTGCTGAATGTATGAGTTCATAGCCACCCGGTGCGCTACCACCCGGTGCGCTACCACTCGGTGCGCTACCACCAGGTGCGCTACCACCCGGTGCGCTACCACCCGGTGCGCTACCACCCGGTGCGCTACCACCTGCACCAATCATGTGTAATTATTGTGCATACAGTATAGCTATTCTCCGTGCTTTACTGACACCCATGATTACCTCTCATGTCCCTCGAGACTTCCAGAGTCCTAGTTAGTATTATGATAGCAATATATGTTTACAAGTATGTTCAAAGTTATTAGCTAATAGCATGCTCCTACTTCTAGAAACAATGCGTCTAGCTTCGGGTCACACCTTTCACTAGCTGTTTGCTCAGTTTGCCAGAAGCTAGTATAGGTAGGAGCTAGGAATGTACTATCAGCTGCACCTTTTAATATATAACCATATTGCTATGTTAATAATTATTTATATTTACCATATTGTTATGTATTTATATATATACATGTATATATTTGTTTTATTTGTCATACTTATTTTATTTATTATATTTATTTATATATTTGTATGTTATTTTTATATATTTATTTAGAGCTATCACATTTATCAGATAAATATGATTAGAATACTATCATCATATCGGCTGTCCGCTTGGGTTGTTCTTTTATTGAACTATGGGTTCTTCTCCAGGAGTGTTGATATGGACCGAGATATATGCAATGAAAAGCCAACAAAGGAAGAGCTTGTGTCACAGACACAGGAGACTACTGCTACTCATCTTGCAAACACAGCGGTTATCTATACATCTATGGGAGACATTCATTTGAAGCTCTTTCCTAAAGAGTATGTACTGCGCACTTGTGTACATATTTGTGTATGGTTGGTCTTTAATGTTCCTGGCATTCTTACAGCTATGCTCACTACCGATGTGTTTTTATTAGGATCCTCCATCTGCTTTAGTCTGTTCATAGATGTATCAACCATCTTTCTTTAGTCTGTTCATAGATGTACCAACCATCTGTTTTGGTCTGTTCATAGATATACCTACCTTTTACTCTAATCTACTCATCAACATACCCACCATTTATTCCATTTTGCTCATAGCGTCAAACCACTATTTATTTGACTTTGTTCATAGATGTACCGTACCCACCACCATCTACTCCGCTCATAAACGTACTCACCATCTACTCGACCTTGTTTGTAGATGCGCTGACCCGATACTCTCCCCTTCTTATAGCTATAAAAATGGTCATCTAGCAATATATTGATTTTCAGTTTAAACTGCAGTGGTTATGGTCACATGATAAATTGTTTAGTATTTAAACAAAGAGCTATTAGCCCTGGTTATTCACGTACCTATATTTTGCTAATAGCCACACTTGAATCACCAAATTGTTATTGTTTGCTATGCAAAAGTTATTTGTTGTTGTGATATGCCTTGAGAGCCTACGGTAATCAAGTGGATCAGGTTTGATGCTAAAAGTAGATTCATTTTTATCCATGTTGAAACGTATTGCAGGTGCCCAAAGACAGTTGAAAACTTCACAGTTCACTGCAGAAACAGTTACTATAACCAGCACGTCTTTCATAGAATTATTAAAGGGTTTATGATTCAAACCGGTGATCCTGAAGGTTTGTTGATTGATACTTATTCGCTGCTTTGTTTTTTCTAGCTGTCTGTTGCTTAACGCATTAACTATATTGTACGCATTTTGTGAAACAGGAAATGGAACAGGCGGAGATTCCATCTGGGGGCGAGAATTTGAAGACGAGTTCCACCCGACTTTGAGGCATGACAGGCCCTACACCTTGAGTATGGCAAATGCTGGGCCCAACACTAATGGCTCCCAGTTTTTTATCACGCTCGCACCTACGGTAAGACTTGCTGCATTGGTTGGCCGGCAGGAGTATGTTGAGCTCGTTACCTTTGCTATTAGCGGAGAGTTTCTTGGAACGGCAAAATTAACAGGATAAATTACATGGTTGCACTTACCTGGAGTTTAAACTTGTGGCATTCCACACTATTACAATATTGTTGCACGCCACAATGTTAACGTTCAACATTCTTTACATGTAATATTCACATGTGCAATATCAGCAACGCATGCCATAGTTGTATCTTTACAGCATCTGAACCATTCTCTCTCATACATTTGAAACACATCTGTAAAAAATTTAATAAAAACTTTGGAACAAACTAGGCGTCTATGGAGTTATAGCATTGAGATTGCTATGGCCAGTTTTTCCTCCGAGTCTGCAATCATTTTTTGTTGTGCTCTAATAGCTATTTTTTCACTGTGTACCTATGTCTCTCTGTACTCATGCTTGTCACACTAGCAAGAATGGCTCCCGAATGGCTATCATGTTCTATGACAAAGCCTTACCTTATACGGACTTTCACTAATTCCTTGTGTATACTTTTAAATGGTAAATACTCGGGAAGAGTTACAGTGCAGTGGGCTAGAGCGAACAGATTGTGGTCCAATTTGCCAATTTCTATGAGAGTTCTTAAGCGGTGAATTGATCATACCCTTCCTTATAGTGGAGTTAAATTAGAGGGTGGCACTCAATTTTTAAACTAACTGGTCAGAATTTTAGGAAGATAAATTTAATCGATGATAACATCTAATATGATACAAGAAATACATTACAAAAGGTGATTACTGGTAAGTAATCAAAAATTCGCTGGTGCAGATTAAGTCACGCGCTATTGCAGCCGTCCTCGTCATTTTCAAGATCTTCCGTGTCAGTGTCGAGTATATGTAGTTCAATAATTTGATGTCTATCGGCAATGCCGGCATTTACTCGCGCTTGTTGGAGAAGTTCTGGTCCAGCCGTTATCGGGCCGTCGGACCTGAAACAATGGATCTTGTGATCCTCCGTGCCGTCAAGAGCGGTGGTCAGCCCACACCCCTTGAACGACTTGATGATTAGATCATTCGGCAATTGGTCCCAAGCATCGACTATCCACTTCAAATAAACTTCCATCGATGGCGCTCGCATGTTTCCGGTCTGTGTATATGTCGTGTCGCCGTGCGCCATCCAATTATCGTAGAAATGTCGGACTTTACTTTTAAATAGAGCGTTCCAGTAGACGTCGGGGGCCTGTATGAACTTGGCGCAGCCTCCTGGAATAATGGCCGTATCTATCTGGAGCCTGTTCAAATGTTTCTTTGTGGCATCGCTAGTATGACATAGACATGAGTCCCAGACAAGGAGACGCTTTCCAAACATAGAAGAACCTAAGATGTTCTGTAAAAAATCAACAGTCAGGTCGTCGTTGAAGAAGGAATTGCCGGCCCAGCACAGATGGAGAGTATTCTCGAACTTTGTGGCGATATCCTCAATTGGTTGCTTTTCGTTAAGCAGAATATATGGTCGGCATTTAAATCCGTCAGATCGAGCTGTCAACATGACAGTAACGTTTAACTCGTCGTGACCAATAGTGTTCTCGGGAACATCTCGGTCTCCTTTATTTTTTACAGTTATACTGCTCGAGTAATCTAAATAGACTGTCGTTTCGGCTGCAGCATAGATATATGGATAGTTGGAAGCTCGACGCTTCTGCTCGACAAGCAATAAGTAATCAATTATCTTCTCGACATATTCCGCTGGCTCCTTTTTGCAAGCCGTCGTTGAGCGACGTGAGATCAGGTCGTGGCGAATTAAAAATCTTTCCAACCAACCATTGCTTGCCTTGAAATTTTGGTCTGTCGACAAATTGAGCGCCTGTCTCTGGATAATCGTACGGCTGACACGGTGTTTATTATGCCGTTGCTGGCGAATCCAGTTTATGAGCTTCTCGTCGAAATCCTTGTCATGTAGAGGACGTCCACCACCTTGGAGACGCTTGCTCGATGAGAATGTATGTGAAGAAGACGCATTCAGCTGAGTCTCGAGTTGTAATTTTTGTTTTGACCAATCATGAACACACGATCGAGGCACGTTCATGTCTTTTGCAGCTTTTGATTTGTTGTATATCTCAGCGTACGCAACAACATCCAGCTTAAAGTGCAAGTCATATTTCATTCGTTTCAAAGGGGGTGAATCTTCGGATTGGAAACTGCTTGACATACCTTCCAAAGCTTATACGTTCTCGAAGTTGAACGCAAATCTTTGTATATTTTACCAAGTGCTCATTCTCGTAGAGTTAGATACGCATAATCAATTAACCTTTACTACGCGTATGGTGCGTGATTAATGCATGACATGTTTGGTTAAAAAAACCTAAGTATCTGAGGCTACTTGGATCGCGATAGCGACTGTCTTCTATTACAATATATACGATATATCTCTCCTTTTTATGTTGGAATTGCTACACCGGTAAATTATGATAATTTTGTTATGTGGGGAAATCTGTCATTACATATAAGCAAAATCAATGCCATAGTTACGGTTTATTGGAGGTTATGTTCAATTAGAAAATGTAACTCAATTTTTCAACTCCTCTGGCGTTCTATAGAAGGTGGCGTTCAAATGAAGTAGGCGTTCAAATAGAGGTTTTATGGTATTAAAATTAATTGTTCTTGAGTTGGGCTTAAATTGCTCCTGCTAAATCAACTCTAATTTTTTAAATTAGTCTATATAGTCTTTCAGAATAAGGACTTAGGTCATCGAGGCATTGAAAATATGTTTGCCATTTTTGATCTGAAATCTTAACATTAAGTTTTACTGTGATGAACTTTTAACTCGAATTATTGGTTTACCTTCAATAAAGTGATATCATTAGTTTAGTGGCTGTCAATGAATACATGTCTGGCGGCGTAGCGCTTTTCTGTTTGGTAAGGTAGTGTGTTCTTTTCACACCTAATATTTTTGACAGCCCTGGCTGGATAACAAGCACACAGTCTTTGGCAGAGTTGTCAAAGGAATGGAGATAGTTAACAAGATCGGAGCTGTTAAGACCCACCCTAAAACTGATAAGCCAACTGAGGATGTCACAGTTATAAACATTAAGGCTAAGTAATTGCAACTAACATTAACTCATTGAAAAATTAATCTATAAAACCTTAGCTGTTATTATATATATATATATATATATTCCCTGTACATTTTAGTGGTTACAAAGTTTTTTCTATACTGTATATAATGCCTTGTATAAATATTATTGCAAAAACTATTTGCCCTACCTAATAGTTATAACGAGTAATTTTTTTGTAAACAAGAATTAGTGGAAGACTCTATGAGATAATGAATGCAGGCAAAAAGACATTGCTGCTAAACATGGCAGTTTTCAGCTTGGAATAAACAACTTCTAACCATTTCATACAATTCTGTTGAATCTGTTACATCTCTCATGATGACTAGTTCAAAGGCTGGTCAGCATAAATATTGAATGAAAAGTATGCTGATTTGTTAGTTACTGCAGCATCGGCCGTTTGAACTTATGTCTTTTCTAGATCTCTCTGTTTTTGTTTGTATAAATTGCTAAAGTTAAACCATTCATAAGAATAGCTTTTCTATCTTCTGAAAATGCAATATTCTTTATGCAAGTAGCATCTTAGTAGCAAATTTAAGAATTGCTGATGACAAACATATACTTCTGACTATATGTGTTATGCATGCATAGTAGTATATGTCTACAAAACAACAAATTTAATTTGACTCTGTTTTTTTTATATTTTAGATCGATGAAAATGAATTTTCTTTTGCTGAATATCTTTTATTGAAAGTAGTAAAACCAGCTAGAGTTCAAACGTTTCGAAAACAGTTTTAATTGTAATAATAACCATATAGGTAAAGGCATAACAAACCCTAATACTTTAGAAATACTATTAAACATTCAACCAGTATTCATTTTATAAATAGTTTTGTTCAAGTAACACAGAAATACAGATACAGTTTTTAAATGTGAACGAATAGGAACTAAAAAATTTAATTTGATATATTTAAACAGAAAGAATTTTCCTTTTGAGCTAGGTTAAATTAATAGCTGACATCTTAAAGTGTATCCATCTCAATTGGCTTGATTTTCAGATTAAAAGTTATCTTGTAATCTCAGACAAGGCTCTCGGAGAAAATTAAATACAACAATAGCCTAGCTGTTTGTGTGAATACCAGTAAATAGAATTTTTCTAATTTGTCTTGGTGTCAATATCACCTCCAGAAATCTTTTTTCATACTGTACCATTAAAAATGTGATTTAAATTAAAGAAATGTGACAACAAGTTTGAATTAGGGATGGGAAGTTTGTCAGAGTAAAGATATTCTTATTAAATTAAGTTGTTTGCCATCAATAGATTAGGCAAATGCACGTGGTGTCATGCCTTCAGATGAACATAGCAGTCAAATGTTGAGTAGACATTCTCTATTATATATGATTAGGGAGTCACCATCAACATGACATCAAGCTCTCTTCAATGAGACTTCAGGATGTTGGTCATTTAAATTATCAAGATTTACTACGCATTGAACTTTTCTTATAACAGCTGTGAACAGTTGGTGGTCTTACATATCAATAACCAAAGGTATTTGTGTGAATCAGTTGATAAATACTATATTTTTAATTCATATCACTTGACCTTTTGCTCAAAGCTGTTTTGACGTCAATCGAGCAAAAGATGCCAAGTCAAATGCCTTCACGGTGGCAACCTTATTCTGCGGAAAAGGCCACCCATAATCATGTAACATTTGGTATATTCCTTATTTATTGTTCACAAAGGGTAAAGCATAAACTAGATTCCTACCATGTATCTCATTGGAAAGGGCTTACCAGATTTGTAAGCTGGTCCTAGTTGTCTTGATGTTCGCATTCATGCTGCTGCTCAATGCATAAAATTTCCAAAACAACATTGTTACAAAATATTTATTATATCGGATAGTTATGCTGTATTACTAATAATGTGTAGTATTATATATTATGTATATCCATATATGTTATTTAGTAATTAGCTTGTAAATATGTCCGTGCATGTATTGGTTTTGACGTTAAAAATATTTGAACTATCGCTATCTGAAGCAATCAAGGCAACACATGGAGAGCCTGAACTCTAATTATTAGGATGTCAAAAACTTTCAAAAAATTGAATACAAGTGTGCTGGACACAGATTATATCACAATCTTTGTTGGTGAAAAAATTTTGTTTTATGAAATCTGCGTCGCTTCTAGACCAAGTTGGTTTTGGTTATTTTTACAGGTGTAGATAGGATTAACTGCCACAAGTTCATCTATACAGATCTCTCAAGTATTTCATAGTTTCAATAATAACAGAGCCACTCGCTTTATAATTTTTACTATAATAAGAGCTGTGTTCGTTTGTCCGAAGCCGTTGTCAGAGTTTGAGAAAAAATACTCCATCGTACAGGATTCAAATTCACTACTTTCGACGTTACAGGCCAACACTAATGACTGCCGATCGACCACCCATTGGCATTCCAAAATTAATTGTACATATAGTTGTTGCACATGATGATGTATCACAGCACACTAGTCTGCTAGGGTTCTGGTAATAATAATAATAACATTTTTGCAAAGTTAAAATCCTAAATCATTACTTATGCAAGATTCAAGTACAGTCAAACATGGATAACTCGAACTTCACGGGACCGAGCAAAAGTGTTCGAATTATCAGAGCATTCAAGTTATCAGAGCACTGTCATAAGTCCATGTATTTACTTATTTATTAGTAGATACATGTACATATGCAAACTATAATATAAATCAAAAGCACAAATGGCTTGTTTCAAATTAAATGCTTCTAATGTAAAGTTTAAAACGTTTTTATCAAAAAGTATAGAGATTTTTCTATCACTTGAGATTGGTTTGTTGTTTGAGGTGATGTTATTGCCAGGACGTTTTTTTAGATTGACATTGGCAAAACTTGATCGTTGTTGAAATGCTCAAAAGAAAAGACATCTTTTTCTTTTGAGCGTTTTACCCACGATCAATTTTGCCGATTTTTCTTGAAGTTTATGCAACTTCAAGAAAAAGTCACCAAAGAAAAATCTCTTACTTTACCTGGGATTCGTTAAGAGCAACACTCCGAGGCAGTTCAATTAAAAGTTTTACGAGGTTTAACGGTACATTGTATATCACTCACGCTTTTTGAATGGATACTTATTGAATGTACACACACGTATTCTGTGTTTAGGTCAAACGATGAATAGTTTTTTTTAGCTAAGACGACGTATACGTTTAATAAAAACAATTTTAAGACGTTTTAAACATTCAACATTCCGACGTTGATTCAACACGGAATCAACGTCGGAAAACTATTCGTCACGGACTAGCCGGGTCACGCACTCAAGGATTTTCGCCACGCACATACAAAACAACATGATGTTTTTGTTTTGTATGTGCGTGGCGAAAATCCTTGCGCCCGTGACCCGGCAAGCCCGTGCTATTAATCGTATAGCAGTACACAATTGTAAATCAAATTGGACCAAACCTTTAGAAAAGTCGTTGACAAAATTATTTTGCCGATGGTGGTAATAACAACGCTTATGAATTACGAAAAGATGAGGTTTACCTTTATGGCTTTGAATAAAGTGATTTTCTAAAGCGATAACAACCGTTTCGGTAGCCGTTGGGCAAAAAAACAGTTCGAATTAACAGTGTTGAATTCGAGTTATCTATAGCAATTTATCATTACCTGGGAACGGACCAAAGAAACTGTTCGAATTAACCATGTTTTCGAGCTATCCGTGGCCGAGTTATCCATGTTTGACTGTATATTTCTTGACTAACTCAAACAATGAGAACTAACAGTGTTTCCATAACAGTTATGTGAGTCTCATGGATTTGTTATGTCCAAGCAAACTGTAAATACTCTCTCAGTAAAAGAAATAAGGTTCATAATACTCTCTCTGCCTATTCTCATTTGAAAATTCAACATTTTCTCATTTCTTAAACCTTTGCCATCTTTCTTGATCAGGTGATTTAAGATTTTTATTGTGGGCACATGTAAACCAATATGGTTTTTAGTGACACCAAGAACTGCTCTTGTAACTTTACCATAAATTACTTTCTAGAAACATAAAATCTAAAGGTTTGAAAAAATGATAACCAAATGTATAATTCATCAATTTTTTAGAATTTGCTACCAAAAGTGAAAAAGCTGAATGTATTTCTGAAGGTGCAGCTGCAAGTTACCAACCTATGTATTCATCATGAAACTTCCCCAAAATTAAGCTACTCAAGCTTTAAGAGACCATTACACAACTATTTTACAGTTCATTGCAAAAGAGCAACATGTATATATACATGTATATATATATATATATATATATATATTATATAGAGAAATATCTCCCTCTTGGAGAAGAAATTGAAAAATGCTGGAATGTAAGAACAACTGTAATCCCAGTAGTCATTGGGGCACTGGGCGCAATAACACCGGCGCATAAAATGTGGCTTGCCCAAATACCAACAACAATCAACTCAGGTGAGTTGCAGGAAAGTGCGCTATTGAGAACAGCTAAGATCTTGAGGATAGTGCTCAAACTCCCAGGTCTCTAGTAGGAGACCCGAGTTAGAGCAGAATTTACCACCCATACTGGGTATCCGGGGTGAGGAAACAATTTTTATTTTATTTTTATATATATATATACATCTATATATATATATACACTATATATATATATATAGCGGTCTGCTATATATCTATATATATATATAGTGGTCTGCTATATATATATATGTATAGTGGTCTGCTATGTATATATGTATAGTGGTCTGCTATATATGTATAGCAGACCACTCGAGTCAAAAACCAGACCAAAGGCTATAAATGAGTGTTTGTCAAAGTCTCCAATTACTTTATGGTAAGGAGAGCAAGCTGAAGGAGGTTTTGCCATCATTGTAGTCGAGTGAGTAGTTTATATGTTATACTAGTGTTTTAAGTTCACAAGAGCTTTAGATGAGATAATATGCTACATCGTACCGTGTTGAAGTAATATCTGCCTTTTGGCTGCTCATGGAATCCGGTTTTGAAAATAGAGAGAAATTTTCATTGATACTATAGAGATGATGGATTAAGTACTGCAGTTAGAAATCCTAATCATCTCATCAGGAGAAGACAATTTACAAAAGACTACGGTAGACTCATACACAAAACCACTGGATTCAAACAGTCTTATATTTAGCAGAAGTTTCATGCATGATAAGGAAATCAGTTCAAAGCAGTTCAGTTTGCCAGTTCAAAACATTTTATTAATTGTGTGAAGACAGCTAGTGTATAGTATTAGTCGCTTTTCGAAAGTTTAGAACCGGATAATTGCAGCAGTTTTTATTCATGTTCTAATAATATTTGTGTAAGTATACTGTCCAAGTCACCATTTCAGCGCTTTGTTGTACATAGAAATAGTGTGGCAAGATTTTGATGTCATATGTTGTCAGCTATGGAGGAGAAAAACGATCGAAAGTTATCTAGCGAACTAAATTATTTGATATACCAAGTTTTGTTTCTTAAAGACCAGCGTTGGCAAACTATCTATAGAGATGTAATAAGGTTCACCACAGGAAATGCGGAGAGTCATTAGACAGTTATTTATAAATCCGAACTACTGCTACTAGCTGCGCATCGCTACTGGATCGAGGAAGAGTCACCTGGTGTCAGCATCTGTATCCTCCGCTTAGATAATTTTTAGCTAGAATTCTGTTTCCAATAATTGATCATTTTTTTCTCTGAAAGCTGTTTAGCTTGGTTTTGTAGTCATATGATTGTAGGCTGAATTACTTACCTACGGTGTAAATGTCCAGCTGCCCATTGCAGGTACTTTAAAACAGTAAATCAAAGTTTCCACGGAGCACTTTTCTAACCTATGCTGATTAAAGGCTCGCGAAGGAAGATGTTAAAAAATATAATGGGTTGACTGACTCTGTTCAACAGAGGTCACTACAGGTATCTTATTGAGTCAAGTAGACATGTAAGATGTGCGATATTATTGTCAATAAAATGATTTGTAATGTCACAAGTAAAGATTACTAGTGCCATGGCAATCTAGTGAACCCTGAGAGATCGTCAAGTGTACATAATAACCATAAGTATTAGGAACAACTCTGGGTGATCAATTGGCGCAGATGGTAGAGTGTTATGTTACCAAACTAAATGCGGTGAGTTCGATGTTCGTGGAAAGCAATATTTTTCTCAACCTTATAGTAAAGACTGCTTGCCTTCTTGTTCACTTGACCAGTTTCCTTACGCTGGCATCATTCAAGTATTGCGTTACATTGAGTAATGTATGTCTGATTATATTTACAGATGATAGAGCGGTAGAGCCAAGAAAAGGCTGTGTTTATCCGACCTGTTTTATTGGTGTCCATTAAAACTTTGCAGAAATACTGAGGCATGCACTTGGCTTTCTTGAATAGCTACAATAGAATCTTGGTTTCGAGACAGCTCACAAGTTATTGAGCTGTAATAATTATCAAATCCTAAGAGAATTTGATGAGGTTTCACTCAGTTTCACTTATTGACTGACAGGTGCGCAGAGTGTAACCTACCCGCTGCCAGCCTAGTTAAGTGTGATGCTGCTGCCACTTTCTCATGTCTTCCATACCGCTATGTAACTATTATAAGCTAGGGGCGAGGAAAAGATGATGTCATTGGATGTAGTGAAATTTTCAAACTTCCCGTGTCGCTGAGTGAAGACATTTTTTTTACTTGTTGTTAATTAGCAGTAGAGTTTAGTATAGTATACTGTATCACAAACCTGCCTGAAGGTTACGGTAAAAAGCTACAAGCTTTAACTGCTGTCGAGTGCTATTGATTATTTGTTTAACTTTTGACACTTGTAGCAGACTTTTGTTTCTGTTTCATTAGCGGGAGTAGCTGTTATAAACTATCTCATATGCTTTAAATGAAAACCAGTTTCTCATTGGAGGTTCAGACTGAGCTAGAAGTTTTTACAAACTCAACTGGGATTCCACGTTTCAAGGTATGTATAATTGATGAAAATTTTGAATTTTTGATGTGATCATCTCATTAGCAAACATTTTTGCTTGATGAAGAGAGTAGATAACTTCTAATGTTTATTTCACTTCTCACTCATACACGGTGTACCTTGTTAAAGTTATATTAAACCACAAAGGTTACTTGTCAAGAATTTTTGAAAGTTGTTTATAAATTGTTAATAGCGCAAGATTCAGTTTTCAACATCAAGCTTGTTTGTCCCTTCATATCAATACTAATAATATGATAACGATGCTCATTATTCCAATCACCCAGGCATGTGCCAATCAGCTACAGCGATACATATCTTAATTCTTAGGCCTACGCTTCCAAGAAAGGTTGTAGCAAAACCAGTATTGACTTTTATAGCAGTCAGACTGCTGGGCCTTCACCAAGTGTTATGCTTATTTCTCTTACAGAACAAACCTTCTAGAAGGTAAGCTTTATTTTATAATATATGATAAAATTATAAGCTTGCAACAGGTTTATAAACTTTGATTAGACACCATACAGTGATTTAGCCACAGTAACTCTCTTGTGCAGCTGTTGTCAGCAGCAGCTACATAGTACCTTCTGACCCTAAAGATATCAGAACTGAACATTGTCAACAACATTCCATAAAAATACTATTTTCTTACTTCCTTGCTATTGCTTCAGACTTAATCATTCTTAGTAGCAAATGTAGACAAATGGTTAGATAAGAGTGGAATGCTATAGCGCTTGAATTATATTTTTTTAAATACTTCTACATTTATTTAAAATATAAATTAAATATTTTATTTTTTTATGCGCTCGTGTGTGGGTTAGTCCACATTTTCTACGCTTCCACATTTTTTGACTGATATAATTGAAACCTCAGATACATAAGGTCTATGCCGTCCTCAGCTAGCTAAAATATTTGGGTTTAAAACTATGTTTGGTTTCTGAGAACCAGTCTCTTGAACACCCACCTCCGGGCTATCTGATTAAATATGAAGGACATCACGGGGATAGCCTGGCTTACTGGTAGTCGATCATATGGGGTGTCAGATGTGAAGTTTGGTGAACTTCAGTAAAGACTAACAATAGATATATTACCAATTCGGTACAATAGCTAGGATCACATGACCAGCTAGGTACTTGAACATAGCTATTAATGTTGAAGGGTGGTAGACAGCAATGCGTCAGGAAATATTGGGTGTTGACTTTGCATTATTTATTTTATTTCAATGGACTATGTATGTAATTCATGCATTCGTCTAAATTAATAATTCAATAACTGGAAAAGAAGAATGCCAATACTGTCACTGTTGTTAACCCAAGAAGCGCCGGAGCATTGAAGATCTTTTTAGTGAGTTTGTCATTTAATTTGCTTTCTTCTTTTGCGTATTGATTATTCACGTAGACATTCAGTTTAGCAAAAGGATAGCTGGTGTCAGTGTAACAACCCATTCAGCTTGCTACTGGCAGTAGCAAGTATGTGCAGCGAGACAGAACCGTCTGATAAAACATGTCTGACTATGGTGAAGTCAGTCAGTCATGGCTAATAGTAAATGCTGTTATGTTGCTAGCAAAGTAAAGCAAAAATATGTCACCGCTTCTCATATTTTAATTAAATAATTTGTAAATAATTGCTTGGTGCTGCTGAAAAAAGCTCTTGCAATATTTAAGGTTTGGTTCACAAGCACTTGTGTTTTTTTTGGGTCTGTTGGCACTGTTGATATTTTGTAGTCGTGGAAGATGAGTGGACAGATGGAAGCCTCCAATAGCACCACGGATCAGGTGCTGTTAGGAAACATATCGATGCAACCCTATGCCGTACAGCTAACTGCATTCGTTTGCTATCAGGTTCTTGGAATACCGATATCTCTCTTTGGCATCATAGGAAACATCGTCTGCATCTTTGTATGGACAAGAAAGCGAATGCAGTGGGGAGTGTGTTCAACTTCTGATTATCTCGTTGCTCTGTCATGCTCAGACCTCGTCTATCTGCTAGTCATTAATATTGGAGTCCTTATGCCAAATTGGCTCGTGCCGATCCAAAACCATTTCCACTATATTTTTCCGAGACTTGACTCGTTACACAAGATGCATGACATTGCCAAACTCATCACAGACGTGTCAGCAAATATCGGTGTGTTTGCTATGATGGCCTTCACCATAGAGAGATATATCGCGATCACCTATCCAATGAAGAGATTAGCTTTTTGTACGCCAAAAAAGGCTCGTTATATACTTTTAACTGGAACTTTGGTAGTTGTCTTACTTCACATACCCAACACATTGGCGGAAATACCAAGCATGACAAACAAGCATTATAGTGAGAGCATCGTCTTTCATGTAGTCTATAATTGGGGAGTTATGGTTCTTCTCTTTGTGGTAGCCCCATTATTTGTTCTCTCCATTTTCAATTCATTGCTTATTCGATCAGTTTTCATCGCGGTGAAGGAAAGAAGAGCCATGGCGCCATTTCGTCGTTTCAGAACACACCAGCAAGAACGTCGAAGCTGCGCGATACTTACTATGACCATAATCGTTGTAGTAATGGTCTTCTTCTTGTGTCACAGCCCAGCAGCCGTAGCTTTAATAATATTTACATATAATGGAAATAGCCTCAATTCCAATAATTCCAAGCATGACAGTAGTTGGGATATTATTTTCACTATTGTAAATCTACTGATAATTTTAAGCGCTTCTCTCAACTTCCTGATATACTCAGTGTTATGTGGAACCTTTAGAAAAACGGTGAGGAGTTTGATGTGGGGCAGCTGTTCACAAATATCAATCATTTCAAGAGGTAACATGAGCAGCAATCCATGGAAGATGACGACAACATCAGCTGACGAGAGTTTGTATAAAAAGACACAACGATTACATGTTGTTAAAAGGAGCATGCTCGTTTTACCAAAGCTTCCTGCAGAGGCGAATGTCTAACGTAGGAAATGGCTACCATGCCATTATAATCATTTTGTGTAGAAACTCACAGCGCTATCTCAAAATAAATCGTAGTGTTATCAGGTTATTTGTGTAAGAACTTCATGTCTAGTGCCAGCTAGTCCTATGCTTACATAATTAGCTGCAATGTGACAGTTTTACTAGACAATTTATTGTTATAACAACCTACCTCATGTCAATAATTAGCAGACACTTTCCGCCACTGCAGAGAATAAAACTGCTAATAGTTAAGTTCGAAGAAAAGAAATCTGGAAATATTTGTCACCTAGACGATTATATAACAACATTTGACAAATACTTTAATGTTAACTAAAGCTGTATTAATATGTATTAGCAGCTATGCTTCTATTCTGTTCTAATTTTATATATTGTCTACATACCATGCATTAAAAATACACCATGATGAACATGTTTACATTGAACCAGCAAAGATTCTGTTGGTAGTGTGGTAAAGGGTCCCAACACAAAGAAAAAGTTTGCCCCAAAACCTACACAAACCAGTTCACAAAGTCTATTTCAACCATGAAATATTTTATTAATACTTTTCCAAAAGGTGAGATGGCTGTAACAATGTGAAATATAAAACCATTTATCTAAATCTAAGAGCATTCAGTTTCAACCATTGATCGTCATACACATGTATAATATGCATAGCAATACAAAACAAACTATTACAATTGGAATTAAATATAAATAACCAGAACAATCGCAGCTAAGTTTCTATGGACTTACGAGAACAAAACGACTGTTATCACTGTTATCTTGAACATCACTTGTTATGTTATTTAGTTTTTATTAAACTTACTTAAATGCTGGTCTTCAAATGGGTATCTTTCCATCAAATGTTTTGCAACAATTGTATTTGTTGTCAAAAACTATAAAACGCAATGAGATGGAGTTTGTAGTTTATGAAAAATGACGCTTATCCTACATATCCGTTGCAAGTAATTCTACTATCTAGTGTAGCTGGTTTCAGGCTCAAAAAGTTAAAGTGTATATTCTTGTCTAACACGTAGATTATTCAAAGTAGTAGCTTGTTAAAGCTAGTCGATGAAGCACTCAAAATATGCTGTACAATTTACAGGAAGACAATAAATAAGACGAAAGAGATGAGCAAGTCGCTAGCACCTGTGCTTCTCGCCATGATTTATTAACCCTATCAGCTAGAGTTATCAATAGGCTTGACAAGTTCGTGCGATGCTGCTGCCTCGAGAGCTGCTTGCGCGCATTCCCTGGCTCCAGCCATCTCTGCGCCTTCGACCTTGCTGATGGCCATGAGCACCTCAAATAGCTGACAGGAAACAACCTGTTCGCAAAAATCTTTGTTTGTCAGCATAAGATTTGAGAGAAGATGAGCGGCTCTATGACGAACTCCTGGTTCTTCTGACACCAACACTTGCAGCAAGCAGTCTTTCCATGAAGATACCTGCAAGAGGGAGACAGCTTTAAGGCCAGTGGTAAGCAAAGCTATTGCAAAAGAAACTTAGAAAAAAGGAACATTCTAGAACATAAAGGCTAATTGCATACGTTATCACTAAGAGCCTATTAGATGACGAGTGACAGCCAGTTGAGCCCGGGCAGAGATGTTACATGAGCGAAGATACTAAAGTGAACATTTCACTTTTCCGCAAAATCTATGAGTATTGAATAGTAGTTAACAAAAGCAGCGTGAGCCCATAACCTTATCAGGAAATTCATAACAAAACAAGCAACCTCTCGAGAGCATGTTACACTGCCATAGACATAGGCCCTGCATCACCACCTAATGAAACACTGGCTAGGGTATCGCACTACCCAATGGAACACTGGACTGAGCATCACTATCCAGCAAACGCTGATCGAGGTATAACTGTCTGATAAAACACAGGCCTTGAATGCCATGAAATGCTTGTCTTGGCGGATATTCCAATGAATAATGGTAATCCAATGAAACATGGCGTAGATATTACTACCCAATGAAACACTGGCCTGGGCATCACTATCCAATAAAAGACTGGCCTATTCAGCACTATCCAATGAAACACTGGCCTGGGCATCACTATCCAATAAAACACTGGCCTATTCAGCACTATCCAATAAAACACTGGCCTATTCAGCACTATCCAATGAAACACTAGCCTGGGCATCACTATCCAATGAAACACTGGCCTGGGCATCAATATCCAGTGAAAAATTGTATCTACCTTTGTGACTTTCTCCACAAGTTTCTCAGGATAGTCGGAGGAGAGGATAGCGAGGGCTCCGCATGCCGCCCTTTGAACAGCCTCATCTTCATCTCCGCAATACAAAGTTAGCAGTTTAACTTTGTCATTCTCACCAAAGTGGGCCTCTGCAACCTACAGACACAGGGGATGGTCTATAACTATTCACTCAAGCTATTTGCATAATTTTAAAAATCAAAAGAATATATTTCAATATCCCTTTCTTCTTCCCCCTTGCTTCCCAACTTTTACTGGAAGAAATGTAATCAAAACTGCAGCTGTTACAGTTCTGCACGTGTACTGCTGGCCCATCATCGATCTTAAGCAGCAACATGGCAAGAATTGAATAAATGAATTTTTTATGGTCTAAATTATTGGAAGCAGAAAATTATCAGATCTCAAACAAATTTGTTCAAAAAGGTTTTTGGGTTTAAGATGATCATGTGTGATTACTCCAGCCATCTAAACAACAATCTAAGAATATACTCATATTCTTATCTAACTTATTTGAGTATAGAAATCTCTATAACTAGGCCGTCAAACAGAGGCGCTCACCTGTTCATTAAGTACGAGGTTGCACAAACACTCCGTAGCAGCTCTCTTCAGCATCTCATGGTCATCTATCATGTACATCTCTATATCAGCCACACCTCGTTCTGATACGACCCTCTGCCTAAACGACACATTTTGGTGATGTGCTACTTTAACAAAATCTTTGCAAGTTTGTCGTTAGCTAATTCAAGTCCTCAAAATTATACGGTCCAAACCAGAAGCCCTACACCAACCATCTCCTTAAGCTTATATGCAAGAAAAACTCTATTCATAGCAAATTTGCCTAGCCAACAACTGTGTTGTGAACATCAAATTAAATCACGGAAACGTAAGTCCATCTGTCTGTTCGAAGCTACACTAAGAGCTTTAGCAACAAATATTACCTCACACAAAAATTAAACACAACTACTCAGCTTTGCAAACAGGAGCACTAACCACTGCGCCACTCCGCCACTTTTTCCTATGCTGGAATAATCATGGATATATTTATATTACATGATGATCTCAAACAGGACTGCCAGGGTACTAGCGGACATAAAAATTAATGGATACACATTGCTGTAAGGATGCCTACCTGGCAGAATCACTAGCAGATGTGATGTTGGTTAATGCAAGGAGGGCTTCAAAATTTTGCAAGGCTGTTCGATCTGGGTGGAGAAGCTTAAGCAAAGGTCGCACGACCTCGAGAATGCGCTGACCAGGAAAAGCGACTTCAGGGTTCATGGTAATCGCCATCTTAGCCAGAGCCTGAGCTGCGAGACCTTTTCCAGTAAGCGAGTTATCCAAGGCGAGCTTGATGAGCACCTAGAGAATACAAGCAGGACTGTGAACTGCTCTGGCCGCAGTAAGATACAATCAGTAAACTCTCAAGATTGACGCACACTAGGAGCAAGACAAGTGAGATGACTTTTCATGATGCAGAGGTTCCTTGCTCCACAAACGAGCAGGCTATGGAAACAGCTGAGAAGCTATGAATATTATCAACATCATTCAATGAGCAGAATTAACTAATAGTGCTTGGTAAATATGTCCTGCGATGCTTTCATTCAAAGCAGGAGGATCTTAGCACTTACGAGCCAACTTTGCTTCATTTTTATTTCTACTCGGATACACTGTGAAAGTGGCAGTCTGCGCAGTTTTATGGGACAGACAACATTATTCTAATCCCGGAGTTATGCACTCATGGAACAAATGTGCCCATGCAAAAGTAATATTCTCCATATCCTTTGTTTTCACAGAACCTTAGCTGCGATAAGTAAATATCATTAGTTGTTAACACTTATCAAGATGCGGATGCTCTGCTATGAAGCTGTCATGTGTTAGCTTTGTGAAATCGAATGGAATGTGAGAGCAATAGTTACTACAGCAATAGTTGTAGCTCTTTAGCAAACGCAGCGACAGTTAAATCACATAAACCGCACACCTCTATAAGCCGCATCTGTTTTATTTTCAAAAAACCGATAATAAAACAATACATAGGCTGCACCTTTTGTATAGGCCGCAGAATTCATAACGGTGCTTTTTAACACGGCAGCAACTTTGCTGGTTAAAACGGAACAGTGCCTAACGGCACTGTTCCGTATTAACCGACGCTTTGCAACCCAATGCCTAACGGAACAGTACCGTTAGGCATTGTTTCGTTTTTTCTTTCACCGCTAGAAGGGCACTAATCGGAGATTCCGATTAATGTGCCCTAGCGGTGAAAGAAAAAACACAGAATAGCCGCACCCTTATATAAGCCGCATGGCTCAAAACATCAGAAAAATGTTGCGGATCATAGTCTGAAAAGCACGGTACATATATTCCGCACTATCCCATAGGCAGCGCAACATTAATGTCGCGGGTGCAAGCAACTTTTTTTAAAGGTTGGCTTGCAACAAAATTCACATTATAGTTATTTGGTATCAAAATATTCACCTGTCCTACTCTGCTGCGTTGTAGGTGCAAAATACGTGGAAATGTGCTTACAAGCTCTTAACAGCTCAAAAACGAACAGTTAATGGCCGCCGTCATGAAACTGCCGTAGATTAGAATTTCTTTCCAAAACAGCTCAAATGGGACGTAACTGAACATGATGGCTTCTGTTTACACTTTCATGCAACCTTAATCGTCAAAATATTTCACAAACATACTTCACGCATTCAATAAAAATATGTCTATTGTTCTTACGCGTCTGTTTCATTATCATTGTCATGCTGTCACTTTTAGCACTGATATCTTATAGCCTAGGTAAAAATTCGTGTAATTTGTTAACCTTGGTTCGAAGAAGTACATATCATCCTCTGATAAACATGACAAGCCTGTTGGTCACCTGGAATAGTCGAAAAATGCTGCAGAAGTTATTCGCGCTGTTTGGCAGGAAGTGTGGGTCACATGATCAGATTACAACTAGACGATTAGACCAAGCCGAAACAAAACTGTAAAGTAGCGAGCATCTATATTTGATACGGGGTCTTCGGTAAAACCCGAAGTGTTTGTCATAAACTAGTGCTATGATAAGTTTTATATTGAGCCTTTTATTGTTTTTCATCGCGTGAGAACATCACGTGACAAAACAATAAGCAAATGTAATGACAACGTCAGAGAAATATACTGATTCCAATCTACAGCAGTTTCGTGATGGTTGCGATTAACTGTTCGTTTTTGAGCTTTTAAGAGCTTGTAATCACATTTCCACATATTTTACATTCCACACATTACGCTGTGAAAATCAGAAAAGTTTATACTTTATTGGTTCTTGACCATTCTTTAGCAAAAAAATTCTATTGTCAAGGAGTTTAAAATGCGCTGTCATATAGGTTAACTTTGGTTATAATTATAAGCACAGAGTAACTATTGCATAAACAACTGTACAAATATGAAGTCAGCGGCATTTGCCTGTAGCTGTCACACTTAGCTCTCGCATATTACACAAAACAAGATCATCTGCAGCCAATGAGCGTATAGAATTATATCAAACTGTTAGCTCGGCCTCCCTTACCTTCCCACCTCCCTGCTGCACGAGCTTTCCTCTATCTTTAGCATTGGTAACCAATGCGAGGAAGACCCGAGACAGCAGTTCTTTGCATCCATTACTCTCTGTAACGATGCTGGCTAAAGCTACGGCAGCACTCCCTACTCCATAGCTGATCAAAGTATCGATCCTCTTGGATACATATTCTTCCTTGTCCTGAAGAGAGAAGTAATTGTACTTCATAAGGAACTACAAAATGTACTTGTAGACAAGTATATCATCGAGTGTGTGAATTAGCAATACTTGGTACTCGGAGTCGCTGATGACTAATAATAACAGGCTCCAAACCCCTGACTCACAGTCACCTCTACATAACAATTTGTTCAACGTCGACCACAAAATTTGAGCTAATTTTTGTCGCAATACTTGACATAATTTCCAACCGATGTATAACATCTAAAATTTCTCTAAAAATAATAATTTTGTAAATAAAAGTAAAAAAGAGGGCAGAATTAAAAATATGTACAATCAATTAAGGAATAAATAAATTAAACTGATTTAACCCGTGCACAAGTGTAAGTTAAGTAAGTTACGCTATGCAAGTCTATCCCTCACTCTATTACCAAAACTTACACATTGCTTAGACTACATTTACAACTGACCTGTGTCTAATAAAAACTTCATTGCTTTATTTAGATTTTACATATAATCTAAGTTTTTAATTCTAGTTTTTACATAGTTTTACATAAAACACTCGACTTCATTTTAAACATAATTACTTAAACTATTTGTCGTTGTTTCTAGCTCTAAAACAGTTAAAACAAAATACCATGTATTCGTATAAAAACATCGCTGCTACATACAAAGGTTTTGACATACAAAGCAAATATCAGAACTAGTATTAGTAGAGCATCATGTCTACTTTCAATAGATGAATGCTAAATTGCCATAGAATTACCCTTTATTTTAAAGATAGCGTTAAATACCTTTGGGTGATCTTCTGGAACTTTCTGTTTAGCGTACTCGGCAAGTTGTTTCATCTCAGGCATGATTTCTGGTTTGTCGTAAGCATTCATAAGGTTGACAAATACTGTGGCAGCAGGAAACATAACTGTCTGATCTCCTACCTGCAATGAGAACAGCTTATGAGCACCTTGCTTAACTTGACACCCTAGTGCAAACCTAACCAAATAGTATTTACAAGATCTTCATTGCCATAATATAAATTACTTTATAATTTAGTAGTAAAAGTAAAAAAATCTTTCACAGAACTCTCTTCAAAGACCTGCAGAAACATCTATATTCCTCATGAAGGAAGGAGACCTGACCTTGGCGATGTCGATGAGTGCCTGAATAGCTGCCTTATCTGTGACGAGTTCCTCCTTGATTTCAGCATCAAGGGTAAGGTAGGCGAGGCCTTCAACTGACCACTTCCTTAAATCCACATCCTTGGACTCATTTGCGAGGAACCTGAGGAAATAGCACAATGCTCTAGTACTTTGTTATTCCGGTGTATGAATGCCTAGAACTAGCTCTTCCCACGGGCTTTCATTCATCAGACAGAACAAAGACCTTCTAGCGATGCGAATGACCAGCCATGATTAACTATTCAACAAGAGTTGGTGAAGAGGCGACAAGTGGAGCCTATTGAGCTATGGACAATCGAGTCGTCTCTAGGAGTTAAAAGCAGCGGCAATTCAGGATTGTGTGTAAAAACAACACCCACTTCAAACACACAATTAGAAATTTGACTAACTTTCTGCAAGATCGAGAAAGCGCCAACTGAGAGTCATCAGACACAGTTTTATCAGCAGCATCTGTTCCAGATGAAGATGAGATTTTACACATGCCCTGAAATATATAGCGCATGTAATAAATCATATGCACTGAAATATATAGCGCATGTAACACATCATATGCCCTGAAATATATACCCCATGTAACACATCATATGCCCTGTAATATGTAACACATGTAATACATCATATGCCCTGTAAAATATCATAAGCCACATAATACACCATATAAGTATAATACACCATATGTATTATACTTACGTGGTATCATGCAGTAAATCATATGCTTTTTATTTCACCTGCCCTATGTAAAAGTGTCACATCAAATGCTCTAATGTAATATGCCATATCCTTACATTATTGCACATCATCTGCAGATATGTGAATCAATTAATCTAACACAACATCGTATCATAACAAAGGATATGTACTGTAACACTTCCCAATAACAAGAGCAAGATACAGGTCAGACACAAGTGGTGCACATCTCGTAGGAAAATACAAAAACAATTTATCTAATTTTGTGTGAATTTAAAACTTTGCACAAATTTAGACACTTGTAAAATCACGTGAACCTCTCAAAGCTACTAAGTTCAAAAACCATATCAATTCTCTCTCGCACCATAGAGTTGTGCACCCTGTCCGTGTATTACTTACCACAAGAGCCCGAACTTTGATGTTATCACTGGGTGAGTCCTGGTAAAGCTGTTTAAGGACTGGAATGGCCGTGTCAACTATCCCTACGCACTTGTCCTTCTTAGATGTAGCGTGCACGAGAGCCTCCACAGCTATCAGCTACAAGTCAGCATAAAAGTATTAATGCTGTTTACCATGTAAGTCACTCACAAATGACTATATTTAAATATAACCAGGTTGGAGGGACCTGCCCATGCCCCAAAAATGGTTCAGAAAGCTGACTCAACAAAATGAACAATTTTGGCTTGGAAATCATTAATGTGTTGAAGTAGTCATTTTATGGTCTAGACTCTAGAGATACCAAACCAGCCAATGAGACTATTAACTGAGAGTTGTCCACCCACCTGATGAGCAATTTCCTTTGAACCAGCGAGAGCAAGCAGCATATCCATAATACCTGGCTTAGCAAGCACCGAGTTGCCCAGCTCGGTGGGCCCCTGCAGTAGAGTCGACAATGCCACTATGGCATCTAGTTTACTGTCAAATGAAGCGTCTGCAAACTGCTCCCTGAAGGACAGATTATACGAATGACACCTCGGTCTATCTCTAACAGACTACAGGTCAGACAGTTATAATAGCATGACCTAATACTGATAACAGTTATGTTACCAAAGTCTCTCACTGATGGATCACAACTACCCTTAACAGGTTACTGTTATGATATAATAATCTGTCACTAACAGGTACAGTTACGATAGCGTTAGTATAGTTTGTGGCTGACAAAGTACAGTCTTGGTCTACTATGCAGCAGTAGAGGGCTCTGATGTTACAAAAATTTCTAGGATCCGGACAAGCAATAAATCTATGAAATTGAGATGAATGCAAAAGATTAACTGCAAAGCTATGCTTTTCAAAAAAGCTTGTTATCGCATCCTACCATTAGGAGCTTCTGGAAACTTTGTCCTCAAATTGAGCACTGAAATAACATACATGTACATATGTCACAGTGCAACAGTTTGTGAACAATCCAATCAACAGATCCTCATGTATTTGCTGCTGAACTCTTGTGATTGTCTGTCATTGGTTAAACTCACACATAGACTGTTAACAAATTGTATGAACAAGCACAAAAATAGAGGTTCTATTTGTGGAGTTGGCACTAACAAATAGCCCATGCTTAAAAACACAGTAGCCTGCAGTAAAGGCTAGCATTTGGACAAGCCAGACACCCCAATGTTCCCAGACTATAAATTATTTCACACTACTACTCTTTTGCTAATGTGCTTTAACAGGCGAGCAAAAGCATCCACCGATAGATCTATTCTTTACATTTTTTCAGATTTCAATGGAAATATGATCCAAGAGGAGACAACTGCTATAACTCACACAAAATACTCATCAGTAAGCGTACGGATCTGTTCCCTCTGCTGGTCTGTCATCGTATCGTCCCAGATCTTAGACATGAGCACTGAGCAGTGCAACCGAGTGCTGCTGCTCACTGGAATAGTTGATTTACCAGATGTCATTCCTGCAATCTCCATCAGTCGTGTCGAACCTAGCAAGCAGTCACAGATAGCAGTAACTATACGCTGACTTCTGACCTATACACTGACTCATGCTATAACTTATTTATAACTGATGCTAAGAAAACAGTCACACTCACCATCAGTTTCAAGAAATCGTTTGGTCCAATTGAGTCCATCAGAGGAAGTCACATTCCTGATGATAAGCTGTATGATACAGTCTCTGCCATAAGCTGACACTTTATTACTGTTTATATATTTGACTAGATAACGCATGATCTGGTCAATCAGATCTTGTTGATAGCTGGCTACAAACAAATAAAAATTTAAAATCTAAAATGCGAGTGATAGAAAATAAACCAACAGAGTTACATAACAACAATGTGAGCCAAAGTCGACAGTGTCTACTAAGACAATTAGAAAAGCTTAACATTTAGTGACAATGTGCTTTTGACACTTCAAAAGTCTTGTCATCTATTGACTGATTCACATTTCAAACCAACATGAGACAATAACAATAAGACAATCTATATACAGTGGAACTTTGGTTTTCGAACGCTTCAGTTCTCGATCAATTCGATTTTCGACTAAAAAATTGAGATCTGTTCGTCTTGGATCTCGAACATAAACTCAGTTCTTGACCAAACTAGAGCATGCGCATTAGAATTGAACGCTCGGAACAGCTCCGGAAACAGCATGGAAACATTCGTTAACAAAAGGAGAAGCAAGTTACGCTTCATAAATTCTTTACAAAAAGGAAGGGACTATCTGGGACGATGTCCCTCTACAGAAGAGATTTGCTTGAGAGACAACTCATCCAGTCAAGTTACCCTAAATTGTTTTGGAGGAGGATTCTCCTTTAAAGATGTGAAGTAAACGTGCCATTGCTGTTTATATATATATTTCACTATATATAGATTTCAACGTTTGTGTGTACTTGTGTAGTTCGGTATGTCCAGTTCTAGCTATTGTAATCTTGAAACGAAGACTCCGTACTGCAGAAGATTTGATCTCGGAACCTCTTCTTCACCAGACAAATTCCTTACCAATTTAACTATGCAAGATTGATGGATTCATTGAGCGATATATGGCACTACGTGGGTGAAAATACGCTACCGCTCTCCGTTACGGCGCAACATCATTCTATGTATTAGTGAGAGCTTACTTAAATTAGTCATTGGCACTGTGCCAGGCTAATGGCAAGAGGCATTGTTTATAAGCTGAGTTTTATAAGTGTGGAGTTGCTGTCACTGTTTATAAGCTGATTTTTAATACCCGTGCAATGCCGGGCATTCCACCAGTCTTTACTATAATAAGAGCCAAGCCCATCCAAAGCCATGGTTGAATGTCGGAATCATAGACCTATTAATTATACATATATAATAGTATATATACTATTATTAACTATACTACATACGTATAGTTAATAGGTCTATGGTCAGAACAAACAATTGCATCACATGAGATTCGAACTCAGACATTCGGCCTAGCAGCCGGGCACACTACTATCTGCACCACTTGATCACCTCGCTGCACTTGGGAATAATTGTGCACATACTTATTACAGATGATCTCTCACGGTGCGCGAGACTGCCTGGTACTGGCTATAATAAAACTAGTGTTGGAAGGACATAAAAACCACCTACATAATTTAAGAGGTTTGAATTTAGAGCCGTGAGGTGTTCCCGTCTTCTCCTTATGTATCTCATGCTTGGCTTTCTCTTCCCTGAAGATGTGCAAGTCTGTGATACCATTGATAAGTGACTGGAAGAGGTTGCTCGTTGCATTGCACGCGTCCTCACCCGGCTGGCTGAACAAGCTGATGAGCAGGGGTAGTCCCATAACATCAAACACAGTTTCTGCCTAGAGGACAGACTTGTAAATGTGAGACAGACCGCATTCAACCAAAATAATGCATTACTAAAGCCTGTTTAATAAATGACTTTGTAAAGCATTAGACATCATTTTATACCCTAATTAATATATTAAGACAGCTGGTAATATATAAAGTATATTCAAGTTCTCATGAGTACTCTATCAATAAAGCAAGTTACAGAATGTACTATTGCAGCTTGGTTTCCTTCTTATTTCCTCACATGCAGTTTGCATGTCTTATTATAATGAAAGATAAAATAATATGGTACAGTAATACACAAAATGCAGTCAGTATTTCATGATGACAATGGAAATGTTTGTGTACAATAGATGAACAATGGAGATGTTTGTGTACAATGGATGAACACTAGAAATACTGAGAGGCAGTCTGCAACTGGATAGTGTCGGGTCCCTAGTAGACTCCATATTTTTTTATTTCATTCCAAGTAAAAGAGCTCTAATTTTTTGTTCTAATTCAAATTTGTTTGAGAGAGTTGAAAACTGAGGTTGAACTGTATATTAAGAGGCTCGAAAACAGCTCTAAAAACCAGTGCGTTTAAATAAGGAAAAACTGTTCAACTCCGAGACAGCCTGGAGCTAAAACACTCAAATTACAGTTTAGTACTGTCGCATAAATAAAACTGCTTGAATCAACAGTTTGAGATGCAATAAAAAAAACTGAATTTACATTATGTCTCGAGAGCAAAAGTTGGCAGAGGTGTATAAGAAAGATTTGAGACACATCGGTGTTACCCGGTAAATATGTGTCCGTAGCGACATAACAAACCTTTTCAATGCTGTGAACGGAGAGGCTAGCGAGAATTCTAATAACATTGAGCTTCATGTTTCCTTCTACCTTCTGCAACAGAGCCTTAAATTTGCTCACAAGCCCCGCCTCCAACATTTTAGTTGAGCCTGCCTCCTCTCGCGCCAGTACAAGAAGATTGCTCAGTGCCTACAAGGTCATTTCACAGTAAATTACTGAATGGTTTGAATTTTACTCAACATTTGGGCTCAGGCTATAGCCAAAGCGCCACCAAACCACCAATTTGTCGCAGAGATATACATAACATTGATTTCACACAAATCAGATAGGATGGTGAAAAATAATAATAAAATGAAAATTAATAAAAAACATAAAAATATTGTGAATAGTTCTTCATTCCATCGACAGTTGCAGCAAGGTCCATAAAGCCTCCTAAACACAAAAATGCTTGGTCTAACTAGCATCAGATACCAAACAGATAGGGAGGAGAAAACAACTCTCAAACTGCAGATAGCCAATAAGACGGTACAAACTTATATAGAAACTGCTAACCTGTTCTCGTTTCTCTTTATTCCCTGATGTGTCAAAGAACACTAACTCCACCATCTGAGACACTTTACTTTCTGTGCTGTCTATCCTGTCATTCTAACATGAAGTAAAAAGTTTGATGTCAAGCGGCTGCATAGATTGTTCAGAATAACATATTAGGCAGCTAAACTATACACATATTATATAAAATCGATAAACAAAGCAACCAATATGCAATGTGCCAATATATGTATTATCGCCCCATTTTATCAAAGCTTTTTACTTAGTTTTAAGAATTTTGTACCATTTATTTGTCCCCATGAGAAACTGTGTAAATAAATTTGAATATATGAACTGACAACCTAAATCCTAGAAAGTTAAACAAACAAATCAAAGTAGAGTTTTAGAGTAAGTAAATGCAGAGAAATGATGTTCTAGTTTGTCTACTATATATTTCTACTAGGTGAATGCCCGGCGTTGCTCGAGTAATAAAAAAATCTCTGCACAAAAATTTATTTTTGTGTAACATATAACAACAGTTACCATTCTAACTTTTCAACTTCGTATCATAAAAAAAGGGTTTCGTGCAATTGAAATAAATAAAATAAAAAAACAACTGTAACGGTGTTTAAATGTAAGTGTGAAATAATAAGCAAGTAATAGCTAAATATAGTCTGTTTTGCTACGACTGCAATGCAAAATGATTTAGTAATGATACAAATAATACGAACTGAGAAAACCAAATAAAAATATGTAAAAAAATGTAATTCAAGTTTTTCTTGAAACTGGCCACCTCAATGTTTTTATAGTATTAGGAAGTTGGTTCCAAAAAATGGCCTGTTGGTAATCCACCATGTGATGGCCTGCACGGGAAGAAGATTGTGGGAGATTTAGACAGAAATTTGAGAATTGAGTTTGATATAATGTGCGAGAAATGTAATTACAATAAAATTTATGATGGGCTAAAAGTATAATGCAGTATGAATATAGTGAATGATAGGTAGTATGGATGATGACTTGAAAAGAGGTTTGGTGTAAGTGAGGCGGGTTTTTTGTGAATGGTTCTTATCATGTGCTTTTGAAATGTTATCAAATTTGTAAAACGTGTGGGAGGTGGGTTGCCCCATGCTTCAATGAAATATGAAAGTTTGGAATTAACCATAGAATTTGATTGTATTAAGAATGGCTTAGCCTTGTGGTTACACGCGCTTGTTATTCAATGGTTATGCGCGCGGTTATGCATGCTTGCAGTTGCAATCTTTGTGAGTTCAAATCCAGTATGAAGGTGATTTTTTATTACTAAAACTTCATCGCTGGACAGACGAACAACAAACTTTGGGATGTATATAGATGAACTTTTCTTAGATATGCATGCAGAAATATAAACAGCAGCTAGCACATACACTGAATGAGGAACACATTCTACAACAGTTCACATTACCTTCTGCTGGGCCCAAGCAGACAATCGTTGCAATACAGAAACAATAGCTTTATTCTTAGGATCCAAATTCCTTAATTTAACAGCATCCTTGAGAGCCTCCTCCTTCCTGTCCAGCAGTTCTAAGGCTTGACATCTTCTAAAGAGTGCCTTGACATCATTAGAGTTGTATTCAAGAGCTACAAGACGAGCTGGTATGACACGACTCTACGACAAAAATAGAGAAGGGATTCTAGGTTTCCGTTAGGAGTTGTTTTTTTTTACTAGTACACAATACCTATATTAAATGAGAGCTTTACAAACATATCATTCAGCAGTTCTTGAGAAAATAGGATCTCATATCATGGATACCTTGCTATCTACAGAGATAAACAAATGATGAGAATATGAACAAGCTATCATCTATCTGAACTATAACAGAGATATACATCTCTTTTATTCTCTCTCTCTCTTTCTAACTGTTGACTTAAACAAGAGAAAACCCTCAACTACAAAGGAACATATTGAGAAGACATGACACATCTGTTTTTTTCTTTAAAATATTTTGCTTCTTTACGAGTGTGCTGAGGTTGTCAGGACAAATTCGACGATAATACCAACGCATACAATTAAGCAAATTGTATAAATTAGTCCAATACATATTGTAGCTCCACTGTTTTCAATGAATGCAAATCTTCCAACACAACACAACGTCATGCTGCAGTGTCCCCCGTTGGGTACAAGAGTTGCCTCTCCCTAGAAGCCAACGAGATGACCACAGTGCGTGACACAATCAACAGATAAATGGGAGAAAGAAAGGCAGGTACCAAGTAAAAACTGCCACAAAACAAACATTCATCAAAGAGCATATGATGTTTTAAGATTAAACTTAAAACATCATATTTAAGCTTTTTTATAGCTGTTTTAAGGTTTAAACTGGGACTACAAAAATAAAAGTATTATGCAATACAGGAGTTGAGATTACCATAGTACTGTCTCTCATAGCCACTCCCAAGCTCTTTACAAGCTCATTACTATTACCTTTGCTAGCCTCTATTTGGGCGTGTTTTGGATCCTGTAGTTTCAGATAGCAAGCGGCTTTATTGCTGTGTACTGCTAACTGAAAGGCAGCGCTTGGGGCTTCGCCGCCGATATCTAAAGCTTTTGTGTAACAGACCAGAGCTTCTGAGTAGTTCCCAGATTTAAAGTGAGAATTTCCTTCTTCCTTCAGACTTGTATGGTCAGCCATCTATTTAAGAGAGAGAGGAGTTAACTCCTAACATTATCATGTGCTTACCTAAAGGGGTGTTTGGATGCTACTGACAGTAGAGGCTAGCCAGACCTTTACAACTCCAAGGAGACACGTTTGCATAATGATGCATAATCAACACCATGACAAAGTGTTTTGCAGTCCGATTGTGTCTGTTCAGTGTAGAATTACAGATTCTAAGAATATCGAGCAGTTTCCTTGCAAATTTGTGCACTTTATCTGAGCCAACGTATGAAGGTCATAAAATTTTTAGCTACCAATACACTCAGAAAAGCTATTTAATGTTGTACATTTTTATTGTAAAACAAGTAAGAACTGTACACCACAGTCCAAATGTTTACGTTGTTGTACAATAGACCGTATTTTAACCATAGCTTGTTTCTCTGCCCAAAAGAAGATGAATTGTTAACTTTCCTAGATCTTATACATTTTCATTATGAGCAAAATGTAGAAATGCAGTTTAAGAATTAAATGTAAACCGTGCTGTAGATCCAATGTTAGTCAGGAGATTAACACAGGGAGCTTTTTAAAATCTTCATTAAAGCCTTCACTTCCAAGTCTCATGGACTGCAATGATCATCATAGTTGTGATAAACTCAAACCCGCAGAGGATCAACAGTTTCAATAGAAAATGGACTTCGGGATGGCACGCAACTCCCTCTCAAACATTTAGGGAAAATAATTATTAAATTGTAGGCTAGTAAAGTCCATTACCTCCAAAATGGGAGGCAATGAGCTCAGTTTACATACTCTGGTGCCAGTCTAAAATCTTCTATGTTTGGGCTTCACACAAACAACTACCGGCCTTTCACAGCAGCATATATACAAGCTTCATAAAAAGGATCACAAATATAATACAAATAAGGTTGGCTGAAAGAATATCAACAATAAGAAATGACTAGAAAGATACAACCGCATAAAATGAAGGGCATACAAGTAATTCATAACAAAGTGAGGAAAAACAGACCTAAAACAGCTTATAGTTAACAGACTTAGTTACAGAACAAAAAGTGCTTATCACTGGTAGAATGTGAATTGGAACCTAAGGCTTTTCGTCCCCTCCTCTACCCCCTACTGATACAATAGTGGTGACAATGTAGTTGTATTTCATGCACTCACCCCAACTATGACACCCATGCCATGCAAATATTAGACACCCGATACAGAGATGAGACCTGCTTACTGCTAGTATTCAAGTGAGCCAGCGATTGTGAGTTGCTGATTAAATACACGGATAGCGCAATATTAGCAGAATCCTGCAAGCTTACACCTTGATAGAACTTACTAGAACAAAGGCCTAATGATGTCCTAGCATTACTCACAGACACACGGGCATATTTATTATCTACCAGCGCGTAAAGGGACACAGGCTAGAATATTAATAAGCTGAAAGTACCCTAAATAGAAACGCATATAGAAGCCTTGGACAATGTTTAATAACTTATACTTGTAGATATTAATATGGTGCTCTCAACAGAGTAGCAAATGTGTAAAGTTTGATGGAAACTTACTTATTTTATGGATCTAAGATCAGAATGAACTATACTACCGTATCTTTTGTCAATGCAAGAAGTTAACACAGAGTTGTATGTAACATTTAAAAGCGTATTGATTAACAACTATGATACTAACAACGACTGCATTTAACAGTTATACAGAGGCATCGCTAGACAGTTCAAAACGTAAATAAATAGATAAAATTTAAAATGAGATGCATATTAATAAAACAGTGTGTAAAAGCCATACAAACTTGCGATTTTGTTATCATGCTGAAGAATGACAAAGCAATTAATGTTAACCCGATTACTTCAGTAGAAACTAACATACCAGTATTTTAGATAACTAGTCACCACAAAAACAAAAGGTTAGGTTGTAGTGACCAGTTCCAAAGTTGAGAGTCGGGTTGCTTTTGCAAATTTAGTATTTCTATAAATAAAACTTTTTTTCAGCCTTGATAAGTTAATAAAAAAACTTCTGAAGATAATTATATATGTTATGCTTCATTTTATCACAGCTTTTTACTTAGTTTTTGTAACTATTCTATACATTCACTTGTTTTCAAGGACAAGGTGTTGCTGAATTTCTTGATGATCTTGAACGCCACATTTCGTCTTCTCACGCAAGTAATCACATCATTGCTGGTGATATCAACATTGATTATTTAGACAATTCAAGTGATGACTATGCCAACTTGTTAGCAACTTACTGTTTTTATAACACTATAACTATTGCAACCCACCATTTTAAGCCCTCAAACAAATGGACGTGCTTGGATCACATTTTGACAAACTTTGTTAGTCCGACAGTGACATCTGGAACTATAAGCGCAGACTTTAGTGACCACTTGCCCACATTTTCATTTTTTCACAAATTTAAAAATAATCAACCCATCTCCCGAAAAACTACTAATTCATATCCTGTAATTGATTATAAAAGTCTAAGAATCATGCTTGAAAACACTGATTGGGACAAAATCTTTTCAAATGATGTCGATTACTTCTATAACGCTTTTTTTGACAAATTATCTGATTGTTCCCAGAAATGTAAATACCAAAAATCAGTAAACACTAAATCTAATCAAACTTTCTTAAAGCCATGGATGACTGAAAACCTTTTGTTGAGCGTTAAAAAGAAATATCGTCTTCATAGAAAACTTCTATCTAACCCACTTAATTTAAAATTGAAGTGCCAATATAACAAACTTAGAAACGATGTTAGCAGGAATTTGAGGGACTCCAAATATAATTATTTTTCGCAAGCTTTCAATAGCTGCACCAGCTCAAAGCAGATTTGGCAGCTTGTAAACTATGAGCTTCTAGGAAAACAAAAGACAAATTGCCATAAACAGCCTTCTAAACTGATTTGTTATCTTAATCCTGATGAACTAGCCATAACGGATGTTGAAAAAGCTAATGAGCTCAATTCCTTTTTTAGTAATATTGGTAAAAGACTGGCCTTGAAATTTGTAAACTTAGTACCTCAACCCCCTATCCAAAATCAAGCATTGTGGCTTGAAAATAATGCTGGTGAAGTTTTTGAATTCCAATACATCGATATAACTGGTTTATTAAAAATTGTAGATACAATAAATTCAAACAAAGCCTCTGGCCTAGATCAAATTACTGCTAAATTTATGAAATCGGTTTCACAGAGTATTGCTTACCCTTTATGTAAGATTTTTAACAAATCACTAGAGACTGGGAAGGTACCTGATGCACTTAAAAAAGCTAAAATATTACCTTTGCACAAATGGGGTTCTTTAAATGAATGCGGTAATTTTCGTCCAATTTCAATTCTACCAGTCTTTAGTAAAATATTGGAAAAACTTGTTAATCAACAAATTGTTGATTATTTAGAAAATAAATCACTTTTATATAAAAACCAATTTGGATTCAGAAGAGCTAGAGGCACATCTGATGCCATCTCAACTTTTACTAACCAAATTCTAGAATCGTTTGACCGAAGTGAATGTGTTATAGGAATTTTTATAGATTTCAGGAAGGCCTTTGATACGATCGATCACGTAATATTATTTAAAAAACTAGAGCAATTTAATTTTAGTGAGTTAACCATCAGATGGATACAAAGCTATTTAACCCGCCGAACCCAAACAACAAAAATTAATGATACTTTTTCTAACGCTGACAATTTGACTTGTGGCGTACCTCAGGGCTCGGTGCTAGGCCCGACTTTATTCTTAATTTACATAAATGATCTTTGTGATTGTTTAACTCATCTAACTCCTATATTGTATGCTGATGATACCAATTTGTTTATGAGTTCAAAGAACCTAAATGACGATTTACCTAAAGTCCAATCTGATCTTGAAAAACTAGCTGATTGGTGTCAAACGAACAAATTAACCATTAACTTTGACAAAACCTGTTTTACTGTTTTTAAAAATTACCAGAGCAAAATTAAATTTGATCAGCCTATTCTTTTTAATAACACTTTTATTAAAGCAATTGATGAAGTCAAATTTCTTGGAGTGTCAATTGATAAAAATTTGAACTGGTCTTCCCACGCTCGTAAGCTTTTATTAGATTTACGGCCTATATCAGGCATCTTTTACCGCATAAGTGCTTTCATTCCAAAAAAATTGCTGATTATGCTTTATTACACACTTATTCACTCCAAATTATGCTATTCAATAGAAACTTATGGCAATGCATCCAAAATTCATCTTAGCAAAATAATACAGTTTCAAAAGAAAATTGTCAGAATCATTAACCGTAAGCCATTTGGATTTCCAACAAACGATTTATTTAAAACCTCTGATATTTTAACTATTGATAAATTGCATAAATATAAGTTGCTTATTCAAGCCCATAAATTATTTTACTCAAAATGTGATCCAGCACTACCATTTTATAATACTCGTCATCAATTACTTTCTCTTCCCGTACCTAATCATCTAACTTTAGCCGGTCAACGATCCTCAAACTTTGCAACACCTGCGCTGTGGAATCGACTACCTAATTCAATAAGATCAATAAAATGTCTCGGTAAATATAAGGTGGAACTGAGGCACCATCTCCAGTCTGGAGAGTGAGTGTTACGGTCTGGTTTTTGTGCTGCTGACTCGGGCTCGCGTACCACTGGCTTTGCCATTTCGCAATGGGCCCCATCATCATTTCTTACTTATTGTTATTTTTTCACGCATTGGTTAATTATATTTTGTCTCGAGTATTAATTCAATTGTGTAATCTTTAAAGGTGAAATAAAACACACACACACACACACACACACACACAAGCTATGTAAATGAACTTGAATATGTGAAATGATAATGCTAACCACTACAAGGCATGACAAATTAAGGAATACCGAGCATGTAGCCTAAATGTAGAGAGAGATGTTATTATAGTTCATCTGCAAGTTGTATGATGCAGTCATGATGGCAACTGTCACATGATGGCAACTGTCACATGATGGCAACTGTCACATGATGGCAACTGTCACATGATGGCAGCTGTCCGATGATGGCAACTGTCACATGATGACAACTGTCACATGATGGCAACTGTCACATGATGGCAACTGTCACATGATGGCAGCTGTCCGATGATGGCAACTGTCACATGATGACAACTGTCACATGATGGCAACTGTCACATGATGGCAGCTGTCCGATGATGACAACTGTCACATGATGACAACTGTCACATGATGGCAACTGTCACATGATGGCAACTGTCACATGATGGCAGCTGTCCGATGATGGCAACTGTCACATGATGACAACTGTCACATGATGGCAACTGTCACATGATGGCAACTGTCACATGATGGCAGCTGTCCGATGATGACAACTGTCACATGATGACAACTGTCACATGATGGCAACTGTCACATGATGGCAACTGTCACATGATGGCAGCTGTCAGATGATGACAACTTTCACATGATGACAATTGTCACATGATGGCAACTGTCACATGATGGCAACTGTCACATGATGGCAACTGTTACTGGCTCGATACCTAGCTGGGGAACTAAGAGAGATTGTTACTACAGCAGGTAGGGGTTGTATACAGACTTTATGTTGATTTTATTTCATCAATCCAACAAAAACTCTTTTCAGTCTTTTAACAGTTTCAAGAAGTTTATTGTTGTGCTGACACCAGAATAGTAACTTCCATGTTAAGACTTTACAAGATGTAAAATCAGCGCGATGAGCAATATAATCACTAGATGACCTACATAGTGTCAGCACAGTAGGGAGTGACAGCGTTGAGGGCAAGGCATGATTCCTTTAAGGGGCTGCTTACTTGGGAAAAATGCAAGCACAAAAATAAACAGAATACCCTAACTACTGATAACAATAAAAGAATTAAATGTATAACTATGTCTATGAACTATGTCTACTCATAAAATGTTGACTTTAATAAGGATTTAGAGTTACTTCCTCATGTACTTACTTTTCTAAGCACAGCTATGTTGGCAAGTTAAAGTTCAGCACAAATGCTAAAAGCTAGGCAACCTGAATTCCCATAACAAAACAGGAGTTGAATAAACTCAGTGTCTATAAACTGATTTCATGTCAACTAAACCTGCTTTTAGAAGATTACACATGCGCACATATTGCTTTGAAAGCTGTGTTAAGAAGAGTCAAATAACACCATGTAACATACTAATTGGCGTAATGATGAAAATGGACGCCCAAATTCAAAGTGCTCAAGCATTAGGGAAATCTGTGATCCATTTACTGAATGTTCGATGACCGCTTTCTTAGCAAATTTAGGTAGCAGTTTGAGGACTACATCAAAAACAATTGCACAATCACTTAGGATAGAACAGATAAATCTTTCTGTAATATCATATACTGTAATATTATACTGTAATATTATAAACTGTAATATTATATACTATAATATTATATTCTGTAATATTATACTGTACAGTTTGTAACATAAGGTTGTTCACCAAGCAAGATGACAAACCAAAACAACTTCTTCTAATATGTAAATATAAATAAATATAATAATAATAAATAATAAACTTTTAATAATAATATAATGATAATGTTACCAAATTAAGTTCATTTCAAAACATAAAAAACAACTTTTTTAAAGCAATTCTACATTGTTATAAACTATAAACTGTATATTTAGTGAGGAGTATATAAAGTACACTGAATTTCACATAAGTACTTTATTAATAAATAAGGGAGAGTTGAGACGTGTGTAGCCTAATCTGTAGCAGCTTGTAGCCTCACTTCCTCATATTTTTATTAAAATAAATTTGTGTCTTATTCTGACAAACAGCTAAAATTACATGCCATACAAAAGACAAAATAGGCCTATAGTCAGTACTTCGTAAACCACAACGCTCATATCTGCACACAACGGATGAATAAAGAGAGAGAAAAAAAATTGAAAGTGCTCAGGCTTCTTCAGTACATATATCTAAGTAATGTTAGAGTTTCAAATTCCAAAAAGTTCCAAAGTCTCAAATAGTTTGTTTGAATTCCAATTTGTTCCACATCTGAAACATTGGAAACCGGAGGTCGTCCTGTAGCTCATCAGACTAGGATAAGCACTTATCTAAACTAATATTCTAACAATCGTTTGATTTGCTGTCCTGATCTTTAAGGGCTTTGAGGACTTTGATGGGCCTATTTCAGCAGTTTAGGAGAATGTCTAGCAGCAAAAAAGTGATTGGTGCAGGAAGCTTACAATTTTATTTGTTGGCGCCAGCACTGATCTATATAACACTCAAATTTGTATCTATTCATTCAAGACTGGTCAAAGCAATAAACACACAACGAAAACTTTTATGATGAGCCGATTTTTGTGCAGAACTGTCTAACATTTCTCCATAAGGTAAAAAGGGATTTGTTAAAAAACAAGCCTTAAGCTGTTTTATGTGCGACAGTGTTCAATGTAACATATTGCACTTACCATTATTTCAGCACCTGCCTCTTTATACGACTCTCATTCGAATTGACAAGGTAAACATATTCCAGATAGGTATGCTTTAGACACACTGACAGTATCACCTAAAACAAAGAAATGGAAAAATACAAATGAGAAGAATTTGCATGTTCATAAAAGCACAAATCAACCAATAAATCAAACATTCTTTTGATCATGTATGAAGACAATATATAACGAAGTGCTAATCTTCAAGGAATAGATTTATATTTGACAATCTACAGCTAATGCATAATTATACATATTTTGATAATAGTTTTGACCGCAGGTAAATGGGTTGACCAATAACCATCAGGCTAAAACAATCCACAAGGACTTTATTTATTTACCTAGTATTGTACAATCATGACTAAATTCTTAACATCGCTTGCAAGGAAATACAGCTGAACATTTTGAATTAAAAGATCAAGTGCTCATTGATAGCACCACCAAGATAACTTATTTGTAGACCATAATAACTGTAAATTAAAACATGAAAATAAAGTTGAACGATTAAACGCTATTGCTATCTTTTGGTGAGACACATACGGGGTCGTACCCTAAGGGATCGGTATTTAACGGTGACTATTTAAAACTTCTCAGCTTTATCGTAAAGCTAGCTACAGTGCTCACTACAGCCCACCAAAAAACTTTCAAATATGAGCATTAGCATAAAAATTACACAACTAAATTTATACATAATGGTTTAGTTCTACTATGTATTACATAAATCCAGAGATTAAAACGGATTACAATCAATGCAAAACAACATAAAAAGTTACTATGTACTAAATACTTTAAATGACATGTGTAACAATCCAATAATTTAAAGATATAATTTTATAAGATGACACTGATAATTATTTAATTGGTAGCGAAATAAGCTACACAATGTAATTAAAGAACCAAATACACGTCATGGGTGACCCTATGAAGTATAAAAACTAGCGTGTTACTTAAATCAACGAAACTTTACACTGCAATACATACTGCATATTTTTGTTGGTGGCATTTTTAGTGATAAATATTGGTCACTTCATCTGATAAACTAGAAAATAGTTTGCTTCCTACTTAAAAATGCTAAAGAAAACTAAACAGCTCCAAAATTAAAAACGTATTTTTTTACAAAAATTGAACTAAAATGTGATTTGTATGATAGATGGTACTGTTTGGATAGAACGGTTTTTTGTAAAGTTACACCGTACAAGCAGGCTCCACAGGGCCGAAACCAGGTTTGGTAAGAACGGTCTTGATAGTTCTGTGGATTACTTTTTAGGAGGAATAGCGTTAGAGAATGTATCAGCTTTTAAATATCTTGGAGTTGAAATTACTAGTGATTTTAGTTGGGACTTGCAGATTGATTCGGTGACGGCAAAGGCTTCTCGGAGGTTGGGTATGATGAGGCATGTGCTTTTTAAGGCCCCCAGAAAGGTGAAGAGGGTTGCATACCTCACCTTGTGTAGACCTATAATGGAATATGCAGGTGAGGTATGGGACCCTCATTTAGTTAGGCAGATAACATCGTTGGAGAATGTGCAGCGAAGGGCTGTGCGTTTTATTTCAGATTTGAGGGGAAAACAGAGTGTTACGGAAGCAAGGCAGTTTTTGGATCTAGAGCTGTTGGAGGCAAGGCGTAAGAGTGCTCGCATGACATTGATGCTAGAAATTTTAACAGATAGCAAGCACAGTTCTTTTGTTGATAGTTTTAAGCATTTACAAGATACAACTCATGATCATAATACAAGGTCAACAACTAACGGGGAACCCCCCGCCATTGAGTCAAATTCGAGTTTTTATCAATATAGTTTTATGCCCAGGACTTCCCGCAACTTGCGAGGAAAGCCATGAAATTTTATCGAATTTTTGACAGACATTTTGAAGGCCTTCTTTTACCCGCGAGCGGGGTCTAAAGGCTCGAGTTTTACCTAGACCTAGACCTAAACACCCCTAAAAAGATCAAATTTGAAAGGTGCGTATTTTTAATACGTATTTTTGTACATGTATAACAAATTATGCAATAAAACGTTCCAACTAAGCACATATCTATATGACATATAAGGCTTAAGATGGAATATAATTAAGAGCCACAATGAATGAAACAAGAAATATATATTATCCGTGACATAGTTGTACTTTTGCATTATTCAATAGAATAAAGCCAACTCTTTTCTAGAGTTTCCGTCGGGTTCTTCATAAGTTACTTTTGATTAATAAAGCCGGAATATTAAATAGTTTTATGGTGAAGATAGTTCTATAACTCAGTCTAGTGGTACGTATATAAAAAAAGAACTGCGAGCGATTGTCATTTTTTGTGAGTAGACAACTCCTCTGAAAGATGAGTAGTTTTTGTAATAAGAAGTTCAAATCCATGCATTGTGTGTATACCTTGGGCGCTTAGTGAACTGAGTGATAAAAACTGCAACTAAGCAATCTGTTATTAAAAAATATTTCCTCTTTGGTAACTTAGCATGAAAAATTAATCATGTTGTCAATTGTTAAGAAGCTACTTTTAAATAGCTCTGCTATGCTGGAACAGGATAAACACAGGTTGCAATGGATGCTCAAGGTTGCATGAGACATTTTATAATGTACTTTAAAGTCTGTCTATTTCCTTAAAAATTTCATTTTTATTTTTGTAGTTATACATTCATAAAAGTAGGCTAATAACAAATCAACACCCGAGCGCCAGACATTTAAAGATTAGACTGATAAATATCCTTACAGCCAAAGCTAAACAATGTTATAACAATAGAGTAATGATTTGCAAAATAATATTTTTACTAGGATCAAACTAAGTTCAAGTAGTTCTGGTAAATAATTGCACAGTTACAAGTATAATATAAACAAAAAAAATGGCTGCCTTACCGCCTTTCACAATGTTTTATTCCAATTGGACTTATGTAATAAAAGCTGTAAAAAACCGATTTTATTTTACTCTTTAGGCAAATTGAATAAAATAATTATTAACAATGTTATTTATTCAATCAGTGAGGTTAGTGTGCAATATTTAGTTGTCTTTTCTATATTGGGACAACTCCCAAATTAATATTTTTACTTATTGCCATATTGCTGTTACATTAAAACTAGCTATAAATAGTGAATAACAAGTGACTTAGCAGCTTTTGATACCTTCATTAGATAACAGTGAATGTGGCTAGTTTAACTTCTTCTTTCGGCTTTTTCTGTTTAAGAGCCAACACCGCAAATGATATACCATATCCTGGTACAGAATATACTGTAACCATTTGCTCATCAGATTTGGGACAGGAGCAACTGTGGCAGAATGCTGTTCCTAACACCACCAACGGTCCTTCTGTGATTTGAAACACTGACCTACTGATTGTATACCAGCGTACTAACCACTGAACCACGGCTGTTCCCTAGGCTGTGATTAGTCTGACTAATGAGTTTTGAAATCACTGAAAACTTTCAATTCTACATTCAAAGTCAGCATTACTTTTTAATCATTTTAATCAATGCATATGTGCATATTAGCTATATTATAATTAATTAATAATACTCACTAGTAAACCAGTTTAACTATTTTGCTCTGAAGCCTATTAGTACCAGATACTTTTTTTGGAAATGACCAGTAGCTACACTTCTAGTTGTTAGTAGTTCCATATGCATCCAGTAATTCCATACTTTCGTGTATCTTGTTGTACAGAAAAGTGCTCTACAAAGCTGTAGTTATGAAAGCGTTTGATATACAATATATTATAGCTTTGAGATTTGTGCAATAATAATTTTTTCATTATCAACATTCTGAAAAAAATTCCTAAATAGAAATTTAGGTCTACTATGGGTTCTTTTTTTTGTTCTTGTTCAGAAGCATAAAATACTTGTGACATGTTTAGCAGCAATAATTTAACTCGTACTTAATGAAATGGTGTATCACCTAGTTGTGCTGCTGACAGAGTGTGAGAGACTAGGAAGAAACTAGGGGGCACTGAAGCGGATTCATAAATATTCCAAGTCTGTCACTGCAATGATAAACCCACTAAAGCTAATCTAAGAGAAAGCGCATTATTTTGATGTAGCACTAGATTATACGGTGTCACAGTGAGTTTGTATAATTATTATCTCTATGCATCTATAAATTTATTAAGCTATATGATTATATATATATATATAATCATAATTATATATATATATAATCATAATTATATATATATATATAATCATAATTATATATATATATAATCATAATTATATATATATATTTAATCATAATTATATATATATATTTAATCATAATTATATATATATATTTAATCATATATATAATCATATATATATATATATAATCATATATATAATCATATATATATATATATTATCATATATATATATAAATTTAATCATATATATATATATAATCATATATATATATAATCATATATATACTCGTATATATATATATCTATTCCTGATTCAGCTTGATGTAACATACATGCCTGTGTGGCTGGTGTACAAACAAAGACTCATACACAAAGATTCCACAAAACCAACTCTATTAACATGACATTTTGAAAAGGTTTTACACATACTGAAAAGAACATTGTGAAAACTGTTGGATAAAAAATGGGATGTTTATATAAACTGAAGCATACAAAAATGCAAAATTTTAGCTGAATCTTTAGTCATTCAACACTATAAAAACCAATTTTTTCCCCAGTTTTTTATGATTTTTTTTGATAATGGCAACATCTAAACATAAGTGAGTGAGCACAATCATTTCAATACTTTCAACCAAATAAATGTTTTATTGTATGTGTAGATAAAGAAATGAAATAAATTTTACCTTACCTTCAAAGATACATTCAAATGAGTTTTTCTGTAACACTACAAATATGACCACCACAATTTTTATTTTAACATAGCAGCTTCAACATAGCATGGATGTTACTATGGCATTTGTATACATATTATAGTTACCCAAAAAGGTGAGAGTGTAACAAAGCAGTAAGCTAGCAATTTAATTTGGAAGCTTTTTGTAAGTTCCATGAAAAGCTAGAGGTTATATACAGACTCTCTAACTAGCTGCTACGTGTGCTCTGATTATACTCTAAAGCTGGTTAGCTTGTTCAGGTGTTCAGCTTCCCATCAGCAAGTTTGTCATCAGTCTGCCAGTCCAGTCTGTCAGTTGTGTACAGTTGAGCTAGAGGGGAACAATAGCTCTAAGGTAAGGTAAACACTGTGTGTTTAATAAACAGCTGTATTTCTGATTAAATTGTTTATATTATATCTGGTATTTATTGAAAGGTTAATGTCCCTGAATATAATTAGGCTACCGTTAAGCTTAGCTCCTGCACGGTTCTCTTTAAGTTGGTTAAGGAAACTGTTGATTTACATGTAAATGTGCTGCGGACTTACACATTAAGAATTAAGTTTGTGTTCCCATGCAATATCGAACTGATGATGCAATCCAATTCTACAAACTATTCCAACCTTGAAGCAAACTGATATCTAGCCACACTTGTGTGATGCATCCTGACTATTGCTCAAAATGGTTATAAGCTGACTTGTATGTATTTGTTGTAAATGCTTATGAATCAGTTTTATGGCCTCAGGCTAGGGTAGAAAACTTAGTAGCTGTACTATGGTACTTAACAAAGGTAATTTTATTACATAAAAACTTATCAAAGATGTGGTAGATATGTAACTCAATGATAACTCATGTCTGCAATGATTACAGACAACTTCATAAATGATGTCGGAACAAGTTCTTACATCTACCCAAGATGATGCAAACCCTGCAACTATTTTAAAAATGTCATGTGAGTATGCTAAATCTTTAGGATTAGGTGGTGCTGATCTATTTTTCTGTCTGCTTGTTTATTCATTTGCTTGTTTGTTTAGTGGCTTGTTTTTTCGCTTAGTGGCTTGCTGGTTCACTTTTTTGCTTCTTTCAATTGCTTGCCCTTTGATAATTATTTGCTTTATTTGTTCAGTTATTTGTTTAGTTGTTTTATTTATTTGCTTGTTTGTTTGGTTGCTTGTTCATCCGTCCATTTGCTTGCGTGTTCACTTGTTTGCTTCTTTTAGTTGCTTGTTATTTCATTTCTGTTTCTTTATTTGTTTAATTGTTTGTGTAGTTATTTGTTTGTTCATCTGCTTACTGGCTCATTTGTTTGCTTTTAATTTGTTGTTTGTTTATTTTGCTTTCCATCTTCTGTTTACTTAAAAGTTTCCACAGTTTTCTAAACAATACTTTGCATGATCTACTCTACAGCATTTAATGATGAAAGAAAACATTATCTTTTATTTTAATTTAATTATCGAGATTTAATCCCTTTTTTACTGCTTGTATGGCACTTGATTACAAACCAGATTTATCCTGGAACTAAACATACTGTGACCATCTGCACATGGGATTAGTGACTGAATGCTCTTCCTAACACCACTAATGGTCCTTCTGTGATTCGAGCCTGTGACCTACTGAATATATGCCAGCGCACTAACAACTGAAGAACGGTCGCTCAATATTTTCACACAAAAATTATTTACTAGTTGAATTCCCGGAGTTGCACACATACTAAAAAGAAGTTTTGCTTAAAAAATTTATTTTTAATGGGCTAAATTTTTTTGCCCAATGAATTTGAGTAACTTAGCTCTTAGCAATAAGAGCCTTTAGTATAACTTGAGCCAGCGTTAAAGAAAAGATTGCGCCATGATCTTAAGCGTGCTACTGAAACAGGAAGCATAGGTATTTCACTCAATCGTCATTAAAGATCGGCAAGTGTAATAAGTGTGACGTGCGCAGTTATTTCATTGTATAGTCTAGTGTTTTAGAATGCTTGTCTGCAGACCAATAGGTTTCTGAGTTTGAATCAAGTGCGAAGCTCATTTTTCGTTCCCAAAGCTTTATCGCTATAGCTGGACCCACGAACAGCAGACACTCGCATTTATGTATATAGACTAGCTGTATGCCCGGCGTTGCCCATGTATTAAAAATCAGCTTATAAACAATGAGAGGTAATGTAGTTGCCTGCCACTTGCTATTCGTCTAGCTGCGCAGTGGTTCCCAACCTTTTTTACTCCTGCACCCCTGAAAAAAACTCGTTCCAACCTCGCACCCCCTAAAAAATAAAATACCCCATAACTCGCACCCCTGTAAAATAAATAGCAAGTATGTAAACTATGAAATGTTGATGCGACATATATATTTTAGTAGCTTATATAATCAGTACAAAAATCGCCAAATTTCAAGTTCGAGATGAACTCTTAGCTTTAACGAAAAAAGACGAAGAAGCATGGCGTTGCGTATACTTATGTTCCAAAATATTTTAATGGAATTGTCTGTGCGAGAAAAATTGGCCTTGACCCCAGATATAGTAATTGAACCTTACGAAAAATAGTTCTTAACAGGGGTGTCGTAATGCGTGGCGCATCGGTAAAATAATCAGCGTGCGCTATATCTATAGCTGGACGCCCACACCAACGCTTAAAAATATATATATAGATAGATCATATGATGAATTTTTGTACGTTTGGCAGTATCGCACTTAAACGCGGAAAAGTCGTTCAGCAAGAACTTAAAGAAGCAACATCTCAAGAATCTTTTTTTTCTGTTTGGTGTCATGGCGTTCTTATCCGATTAAGATCAATTCATCATCAATGTACATATGAAAAAGGAATCAAAAATGAAAATACTATTTGCTTAGGATTTCTATGATGTTATCGACCTAATTTTTTGAAAAATTTCTTAGAATTTCTTCAAAAGGTATCATATCCTTTAAAGTGCAAAACAATTCATTAAACTAACAAAATTTCTTAGAAGTTGCAGCCCTGCTTCTCGTACCCCTTGAGATGATGTCTCGCACTCCTAGAAGGTGCAAGCACCCCTAGTTGGGAACCACTGGTCTAGCACATTGTCAATGGGTAATTTGTGTAAGCTTACTAATAAGAGCTAACTACTTGTTATAACGATTGAGCATGCATAAAATTACTCTACTCTCCATTACCCCACGTTGCGCCATCACGTTGCGTCGTAACGAAGAGAGGTAGTGTATTTGCTCCCAATAGAGTGACATATATCGACTTGAAAATCCATCAAGCTCGTGTGGCTAAATTGGTAAGGCATCGGACTGGCAAACGGGAGGGTCCGAGATCAAATCTTCTAGATTCTTTATTGCAAGATATCAATAGCTATAGCTGGACAAACACAGACACAAACCTATGCTTGACCAAAATTTAAATAATAAAATAAATAATTTATCAGTTAGTTGCTTTAATAATAACCAAATTAACTTTAAAAACAGCTGTTTCATAATAGGTGAATGAGCGGATGCAAGGTTTGCCGAGTTATTAAATACTGAAACTGAAGATACATACGGCTCGGAGGATTCTGAAAACGATGGTGATTGCAATGACGATGATGATGAATTTGAGGATGAAAATACTGAGGATGAAGACCCTGATGAGAATGATTATGTTTCGGGTTTTTAATTTAAACATGCTCTTAAGTATATCATTATCTTTGTTACCGCGCAAATTTAAAATGCTTCTTAAATTGCTACACATATTATGAAATGATGAATAAATTACTCCCAAGAATGCAATTATTTCTGAATGACTTTGAGCTATCTATATATACATGCATATTTCTCAAAGTATGTGTGTATGTGTATATGTATGTGTGTCCTTCCAGTTACAGCTATTATTAGAATAGCCTAGCTAGACAATGCTTACGCACGCACATACGTAAGTACCGTCATTACATGCGTACCGTCATTAGAAGTCTAGCGCTTATTAACTAGCTTACTGGAATTTTTCTTTGGCGATGTGCCAGGCCAATGGTGGTAAGTGAGCAAGTGGTAGGCAACTCTTATCACTTTTTATTGTTTATAAGCTGATTTTTAATACCATTTTTATTGGCATTGTGCCAGGCTAATAGCAAGTGGTAGGCAACTCTCATCATTTCTCACTGTTTATAAGCTGATTTTCAAAACCTGGGCTACGCCGAGAAGCACTGCTACTCTCAACTAAAACAAAGTATATTGTACTAGTGATGTCAATACCTAGTTAAATGTGTCATTTAGAGAAATAAATTTGAGAGTACCCTTTTATAATGAAACTGCTTGTAGCATCTATCAGCTTGAAAAAAAATTCCTAAAATGTCGGTAGTTTCGCAGATTTCAGTATTGATCAACCGCTTATGTTGTAGATGATGAATTGGCACAACAAGTCGAGGAGTTTGGAAGAAAGATTGTTGAAGTATCGAGTGATGGGGACTGCTTATTTCATGCTGTTGCCCTGCAAATTCCTGACGATGTCATAGACTACCGTTACCTTCGTCAGGTCGTCTGTAGTCAAGGATTAGCCAAAGCTAAATATTACTCACTATTCTTTGAAGGAGGAGAAAGTGCTTTTGTTCGTCTCCTGATCAAGTGCCGGCAAGACGGCTATTTTTCTAAAACCGTGAACTACTTAGACGCTGTGATTACAATTCTGCAGCATGCTATCGACAAGCCAATCTTAGTGCTTAAAAATGGGAAAAAGATTTGGTATCCGAAGAACAGCCAAAATATGTCCATAACAGATAAAACGATTATAATTGTACAAAATTACGACCACTTTCTAGGCACAAAACCAGGTTAGTTACATTTAAGGTTACTTCATAATTCAGTATAATCCACATTTTATCAATAGATCCCACTTTGTCATTGTGTGTATGGGTCTACGTGTTAGTGTGTGTTTCTACATATTTTGGCTTATTCTATCTAAACTTTACACGCATATACTCGAGGCTTTTTGCCGATCACTAAAAATATTTGTTTGTGTTAGGTTTATAGAGTCTGGAAGTTGATAGACTTAATAATTTGTGAGACAGTCGGCTTATTATGGCGCCTTACAGTGCCTCGCGTTGCGTGTTCGCAACTCGAGTTGTACAACTCGAGTTGCCGTGTTGTACAACTCGGCCTGGGTTTTTGATGAACTCGAGTTGTGTTACGCAAAACCAACACGGGTTTGTAAAAAAAGCAAAGTGAGTAATTGGGGTGTCTCATTTACAGAACATTTACAGAAATTTATTAATAATAATTTAAATATATATACACATTTAAATTATATATATTGGCGATATTTGCGCATATTTATTTCTATAAATATAACGAGACAAAAACAATTGTAGAATGTAAAAAGCAAACTAACAAACAATCTATGAGGGAGCCGGGCAACTTCTTTTTCAAATGAAAAAAGAGTCATCTCTCTAGAACCTGACAAGAAACTGAATGAACACCGAAAATGAACATAGAAATTATTTCAACGACGTTTAATGATGCACCAAAAAAGTTCCATATAGCTAGAGAAAATGAAACGATGAGATGTTCTCAAGCCGAGTTGTTGAACTCGAGTTGCTGTTGAAAGAACTCGGCTTGGGTTTTGATGAACTCGAGTTGTGTAACTCGATTTGTACAACTCGAGTTATATTTACAAACTCGAGTTGTACAAACTCGAGTTGTACAACTCGAATTGCAAACTCGGCACACTATAATTCGCCATTAGCTCTAGTTTTACAGTACATATTACGGTAATAGTTTAAATTCTATTAGCTAACGGGTGCCTATCGATGTACCATTGTTAATATAACCAGATATACGGTTATGCTACCGTAATACCAATATATTGCACTTTGCTTTGACAAAGTCGCGTTGCGTGTTCACAACTCGAGTTGTGCAACTCAAGTTGTGAACACGCAGCGCGAGGCACTGTAAGGTGCCATAGCCAGAGGGTATGGCGCCTTACAGTGCCTCACGTTGTGCGTTCACAACTCGAGTTGTACAACTCAAGTTGCAAACTTAGGACACTATAATTCGCCATTAGCTCTAGTTTTACAGTACATATTACGGTAATAGTTTAAATTCTATTAGCTAACGGGTGCCTATCGATGTACCATTGTTAATATAACCAGATATACGGTTATGCTACCGTAATACCAATATATTGCAACTTACTTTTACAAAGTCGCGTTGCGTGTTCACAACTCGAGTTGTGAACACGGAACGCGAGGCACTGTAAGGCGTCATAACCTCTTCTAAAATGAAGATTAGTGCATTTATAAATAGATAGGTCATCAGCTGGCATTGCACCAACCAGGAGTAAACTGAGGAGCAAGCGAGAGAAAGAAATTGGAAATATTTAAATTAGAGCCTCATCGTGATAGATAGAACTTGAAAAGTATAGCAAAAACATCATTCACACAAGTGGTGACTAAAAGAACTGCACAGGAGACGGTGCAGGATTAACAACTCCAAATATGAATACTGGTGTGTTTTGAAGGAAACATTTAAAAATATTATATGGCCTTTGTGCTTCTTTAGCAATAACTGCAGCTTCAGCTTCTGCATGCTTCCAAAAGTACCATAGCTAGAGAAACAGTTATGAGAAGAAATAATTTGAAACACGTTTATTTGTATTTACCTGTATCATAAATGCGTAATACACGTTTACAATGTTATAAATAAGACTGTATCAGGGATTTTTTTTAATTGATTTTTGAAAAATTAATATGCCCAGGGGGTCTCAAACAGCCCAAAAAATTGCCTGCGAAGCGCTTAATTTGACAGGTCTAATCTTTTTGTGTTTTGTTAAAAACTATCATAATTACCTAAATTAAAAATATAATCTATCTCTACTGAGCAGTGGTTGATGTTTCAAGCCCACCTTCATATTGGACAATTAGGCCTTTAATCTCTAACTGCTAGTAAATTATACCTCCAAATACACCGATGCCCATAGCCATCTGAAGCTTATTCCTTGACAAAAGCTAAAGTTGAAAAAAACATATTAAACTTTCCATTTTATTACAACACTTCATTGCTTTCCATATCAAATCAAACGTTTAAACTTTCTTGCTAACATCGAAGAAAATTTCTACTTCATGTTCATTTTCGCCAAGAAGAATTAAAATTTTATCACAACCGATTGTGTGCATAAAAAACCATCCTGCTCAAAAAATATTGTACCTTAACCTTGCTTCTTATCGGCAACTAGAGGGCGCGCAATTGCGGTTCGGTAAATGAAATGAGACACTCCAGTTATGCACTTTGTTTTTTTTTAAACCCGGGTTAGTTTTTCGTAACACAACTCGAGTTCATCAAAAACCCAGGCCGAGTTCTGCAACTCGAGTTGTACAACTCGAGTTGTGAACAAGCAACGCGAGGCACTGTAAGGCGCCATACAGAGGGTTAATTGATTGTTTTTACTTCTCAAGTATGATTACCTGCGCAGGATTACTAAAATAATAATTCACAAGAACCGGATGTGTGCCCACATATGATTTGTATAAAAACGAATGGTTGAAGGATAACTCACGTTCCTAACAATACTCAACTTCAAAACTCCATTTGGTACCTGCGAACCTGCCTTTCCACCCACCTGCCAGCTATCTGATTGAAAAAAGAGTCATAACTAGGCTTACTGCTAGTTATTTATGATTAGCTACCAGTATAATATAATCACTGCGTTATTTTACAAGTTTTAAATCCTTAATTGCAGAGCAGATAGCTTTTTAGAGTTGCGTGCTCATAGCCTGCTCGATATTGACTGCTATGAACAAAGTTTGTGAAAACTGGCTTGAATGAATTGAAATGTTGGCTAGTATCATGCATTAGAAAAAAATTACATATCATTTTTTTAATTTATTTTTTAAGCCATGAAAAGGTAAGTTCAGCATAAAATAATTTTAAAGATTAACAAAAATGAGATAGTTATGTTATATCTGACCAAGGAAGTGTAATATATCAAGTGTCGTAAAGAAGATGTTGTCTCAAATAAATAGCTCAATTTTTAAAAAAGTAAGCTGTTCCTGACATACTTTTTTAGTCGAGTCAAGCAACAAACAGAAGATTGTCAAGAAACAAGTAAAGGACCCCAGCCATTTCTTTCTCACTGAGCAACCAGTTAATAATTACCGGAATTGATCATTACTGTCATGTTTTTGTATTCACAGTTTTGTGTGATTTATAAGATAACCTTTTTGATAATCTGAATGCACTGCAGCAGCTAGTATATCACATAATGATTTTGATAAGTCTATATCAATAATTAGCGAATTATGGTCTCTGAATTGCACATTGCTCATCTATGGAATATGCTCAAGATTATTCTAGCATTTGAAGATATATGTTTACTCATTTATTTTGCGTAACTGATAGGTCATATGAAATACATAACATCTACAAATACTTGATAGCTTATGTTGTTTCCTCATTGCATTAGAAGCTAGTATACACAAACTGGTTCTGTATTATCTGTCAACTCAAATGTTAAAATCACTGGTCATTTATGATGAAGATGATGAAATTCTATATTGTATTGAATTGAAAAAAACTTCTATTAGCCAGCAATATTAAAGTGCATTATGTGCAACATAGTTAATGCAGTGAAAGCAAAAAATTTATAATCCCATGACCAAACGAGCGGAGTGAAGTGTGGGAGTTTTTATGATAAATGCATGTGCACACTGTTAAATAACGTGCACGTACATACCTTGATACGACACTGTAGAATGAGCTGATCCATGAGTTGCTGTATAGCTTATATGTCATAGCACCGAGAAGCCAATAAAGCTGTAAATCTGATAGCTTTAATACCATGGCAAAAGCATCACTTACCTCGACTTGTCTCACCATTGCCTTAGACATCGTTAGACTACATAACACCTCAAAACACGATTACACATCATGCTCCCTCTTTTAGGAAAAGGCCAGCTTAGAAGATCCTAATTTCATATATTGTCATTTCCAATCAAGTTACAAACTTCCAAAATTAAAACTACAATTCTCCTTTATCCCAAATACTCTATCATCTCCTTCGGTTCCCAAGGACTCTTCCTCTACAGCTAGGTCAAGGGTCTTGGACTCCTCTTGACCAGTGCAGGCATCTGTCATACTGACAGGCTTTCTGCTTTTATACAACCCTGGGGTCTCAAAAGACTCCTCCAGGGAGCTTTTAGCAATGCTACAGTTTGTATCCTGGCCTTCTCCGCACTCAAGCTTTCCTCCCTGGAATCGCCTTTCTGGCTTGGATTACAAGAGCCAGGTCCAGCAGCCTTCTCTGCTTAAGCATGGGCGCCGGCAGAAACGCTGTCCACCGCGGGCCTAGCCTTTGCAAATCTAGCGGGCAAATGGCTTTCACCTTGGCCATTTCAGCTAAGACGCCTTGGAGGGCGACAGAGCTCTCATACTCCTCATTCAATTCCATTTCCTCCTCTAACTCTATAAGCTGCTCCTCAAACCTGCACTGTAACCTCTCTCTCCTTAACCTAATATTTTTCCTTTTCTCCTCAAATTTATTCTCATCCAAAAAGTTGTCGCTTTCTATTGCGTCTAAAAGCTCATTAACCTTTTTCAATATAGAAACTTTCTGAATTTTTCCACTGTTCTTTATTACACCGGCATAACTAGCACCGGATCGAGAAATTGATTCGCTAGCTGACATTATGTCTAATTCTCTTTTAGCTTGATCCTTAAGACCAGACACCATTGGTTTGGGTGTTGATAAACACTTAGGTTCCATATTTTTCTTCAAGTTCATTTTAAAACCCTGAGAAACGTCAGGAAACTCCCTTTGGTCAAAATCATCTTTGCACATACTATTAACGTCAAGCAATTTTAGCTGATGTAACTCATGTTTTCCTAAAAGATTTTTCCTAGAACCTGTTAAAACATACACGGAAGTGTCGACTGACCTAAAAGTGCTTTTGATTTCAACTTTACAAATTCCAGCTACAGATAGAGAAGAGTCATCTGCGCTATATATACTACGTTCAGGTTTACTCAAACTCAGACCAAGCATTTTACTAGTATCTTCTGTTACCGTAGAAACTTCTGCTCCTGTATCGAGTGTAAACTCAACATTTTTTCCATTTACTTTTAAAACTTGTTTAATGTCACTACTACGTAGCCCATCTTCATTGCTTTTGGTGAATCTCACTTTATGTGGAATTTTTCTAAAACTCTTACTTTGTCTACTAGACTTGTACCTATCCCCTGATGGGCTTCTACTACTACCACTGCTGCTATATCTCTTACAATCACGTCTAGACTCTTGTCTTTCAATACACTTGTTGCGAGGACAATCCTTAGAAATGTGATCTCTCTTTGAACAAACATAGCACCTAGCACTCGAGCAATCCCTAACATGATGTCCTTCCCTGTTACAAGCAAAGCAAATAATACTTCTAGCAGGGAAATTATATGTGATAGCATATAATTCCCTTGCTAATAATAAGAATAATAACTTACGAAAATTATTCATCAACAATGAGACGAACCCTCGTCAAGAAATTTCATCAACAAATTTAAGCATCGTTTTGTAAAGTCGTTAAAGTATAATCACGATACAAAACACATTTAAACCTATTTAAATATGTTACCAAGCCTTTGAAGGGTTACCACAAATTCCTAAAACTAACCCATCTGATTGGATTATACACAAATAGACAGATTAATTTGGACGAAAATCGCCACAAAACGCTTGAAAAGCTTGGTTTAATAAAAGTTAAGACCGGAAATTGAAACGGCGAGCGACAGATAATAGAACGATGAAGTCTTGCGCATTTCACGAAAAAATAACGTGCACTTTTTACAAGTCTATAGCATTGTCGCATTGCCGAAGGTTTTGGCAATTAACATAGGAGTACAGAAATCGTTTCATTTTTGCCGATTTCAATTTTTTCATTTTCAATTTCATTTGCCGACATATTTGAATACTTTCGCATTCTAACTGATGTCCAACGCAGTGTAATTAAAGCAAATGACGATGATATTTTTTTAATGTTTCTTATGAGATTATTACAATAACTAATTATAAGTTTGAATAACTACAGAACAATGACTACGTAGTACAGATTTTCTAAAAATCTATATAAATATCACAACTTTGTGATATTGTTAGCTATGCCATTTTGAAATGTAAAAAAAATTGTGCATTGGTTTTATATTATTACTATATAAATAATATTGGTTATTCTAATAATATCAGTGCATTCTACTTCTAATATTGACCAATATTGCATTTCTCCAATTGCAGGGGAGAGATATAAACATATAATCTTTTCCCTTCATTATTGCTATTTGTTGTATATAATAACACCCACACCCAATACAGTACAGCTACCATTGCAGTTATCCTGTTTGACTGCTAATACTGCATCTCTCAACCATCAGTACCCTTTCTTTTTTTTCCAATATCATTTTGGTCGTGGGCTGTATGACAGTGGAATTTTTAGTATAGTATGTTGTAGCCATGAACCACAGATATTTATGGCATGAAATATGATAAAATAAAATATGTTTTGGAAAGCGTAGAAAATACAAAAAAACCGTTTACTGATTGAATATTGTATAAGATTCTACTTCTCCTAAATTTCGTGCGGCACATGTCGCCTCAGAAACTGCAACACCAAACCTCAAGCACCTAGTTTTGACTGTTACGGCTAAATAACACTGCCAGTCTTTCCCCTAATGGAGGTGAATAGTCAAGTTAATGTTTGACCAGGGCTCTGTTATTTGTTCCCAATTATTTAGTTGAATATTTCGTTATATTTTAAAGCTACAAACTTCATGCATATGAGGTTGTCTACATAAGCTGTTTGAAACATAAATGATCAGCGGTGTTCATATAGGAGTCATCCAACTACGATCCTCGTTTTGAACATTTGAAGTTGTTTGTCCATGTTAACCTTGTATTCGTACTCGTACTTCGTATTCGTACTTGACACGGTTAGATCTCGACCAATAGATTATGAGTAAAAAATATCACCCGAGCTCTTACCTGCAAGAATGGGCGGTCCATGAACTCCCACAACGGCCACAATGTAAATAATACATGGAACCATTACTCGCTATAATCAACACAGCTGTTTGGGGAAATTCTGATACTGCTGCAACAGCGCCTAGGTCAGTTTGCTCAAAATTCAAGCTTACCTATTGAGTCTTTGCAAAAGTCCTATTGCAGGGATGGTACATTTAAATATTTGACGAACTTTTCGTGCTGATCATCACTATCGGCTGCTTTTTAATGCGAATACCTGTAGTCGCTTAAATTAATTAAAATATTTAGTTCATCAACGATAATCATATAATTTCTGTTAGTGTCAACAATTCTTACGGTGGTAGTGGATAATTTAGTAAAAATACGTATCACAAAACTGGAGTTACCAGGGAATTAAATTTGTTAATGTTAGCCGTACGATCAGTAGATATATTAGTCGAATCGTTCTAGGCTGCTAATAAATTAATTTTTATCTACAGGTCATAATGTATAGGTAGTTTTGAAATCTAAACTCGATATGTAAAACTGCATCAGACTCTCTTTTGTTCACAGCAGTAGTGAAAACAATGCTTGAAGTTTATAAAATGGCAGCCTAAATCTTGTTAGTTTGTAATAGGAGTGCTGGTAGATTTGGAGTTGCTTTTTAGGATGCTACAAAAATTTCTTGGCGACTCTAGTTTTTGCCACAAGCTGGTAGCAATTTTTTTAAATTGAGAAAATTTTGCATTCATTTGCAAAAGATCCTGGTTATCACATAGTGGCATTGAATCATAGATTATATGAAAATTCACTTAGTCTGCCATAATTCATCAAAAAACTTGGTATCCTTTAGAAACTTTTGATGTATGAGTTGTTTGAATGATGATGTGCAAGCTAGGTGTCTCAAATGCTTATGAAATGACAAGATGGCTATTTTATTTTATAGTCAAAGGGTTAGCTACGTGACTGCTAGAAGATGTCATCAGTGTCTTTCAATCAGGATTCCTCGTAAGTGGTTGGCACTTGTGTACATCAATTTGTTTAAACCCAACAGCCAATCAAGTTTTTGTTGTTAAGTTTAAATCTGATTACGTTTTGTGACTTTTAACTAATGTATGTTGGTTATATTGGTGGTTTCATATTTGCGGTTTGGGATGCGATTCACATGCAAGAGTGCATTGGCCCATTCTTTCTTATATACATTACATATATTTATTATCATAGAAAAGGCATCACATGTCTTTTCTCACCATAGTGCCTAGCTGTTAACTTAGCTCATTTTAGATCACTAGCCTTTTGCACTGGGCAAGGATACCACTTATTCACATCAAAAAACGTGCAAAGTGGAACATTGGAAAGGCTACATTTTGATGGTAAGTTGTTGTCTATTACATTGCTTTGCATGCTTTTGTGTTTTCATGTACAACTTAAAAAGTAGTACAACTCTACAACAGCTTTGTTATTTAACTAGGTCAGGTAACCAGAGATGCTGTGAGTGCAGCACTCTTATCTATTGTCATTTTGCCAAGAAAATCTTAATGCAATGCTTAAAGAATGTAAGAGAAGACAGTTTCATTGTATGACCTCCTTGCATTTTTATATTGCTTTGCATAAATACATCACTGTCACAATTTGCACCAATTGTCACTGAGTGTGATTCTATTATTTGGTCAATAAGTGAGAATAGTGTGTAAATGATAGCTGATTGTCTTTACTAGGTGGGCGTGTGCAGCGGCTCTCCAAGGATTCGTTAACTGATTTAATGAGCCTTTGATAAAGTTTACTGAAGTAGCAAATAGTTATGGAATTGGCTTAATGTGATCAGCTTTGGAGTCAGATACCTTTTAATGTAATTACCTTTTGTTAAAAGTATTTGTTGTGAAAGATTCAAATTTGGATATCATTATATCCTAATGAAACATTTACTGAACTCTGCTTACTGTTAAGAAACAGCCTTCTTTATTACCCGTTGATGCCATTCCTGTTTGATCACTGGTGAGTGTAACTAATGACCGCAACATGGCAGATGAGTGTTCGACTAATCCATCATCATTCATTGTTGTCAATACCTATCAATGTCTATCTGCCACCGTGGACTATAAATCTCACCACCTATTATGGCACTCTGCCATGGTGCTCTGTAAATCCTCTCACCTATCGTGGTGCTCTCTAAACTGTCTGTCATTGTGGGTTGTAAACTTTACCATCTGCCATGGTGATCTGTAAACTTAACCATCTGTCATGGTGATCTGTAAAGCTCACCATCTGCTATGACATGCTGTAAACTTGGTGCTTTTGTTCTTTGTCTTGCTGGCAATTAACTGGAAGCTCTCAAGTTGCATAACGGCAGCTTGCATTCCAAATGACAAACATGTCATGCTTTGACAGTTCGCATTTATACAGTTGAGTGCAAACACTATACTTGTCTGGTATTAAAAACCAATAATTATTATTTAGTTGGTGAGACTTGACTATTAATATCATTGTGTTTAATAGAAATGTCCCTTGGACTGCTATCTAGCATCCTCTAGGGTAATCATAGGCAAGAGATAGTTGCTTCCTTTATTTCTGTCAGAAGAATGTGTATCATTTCGTTGGATGATTTCTAAATCACTTTGATCTAATGGGCCTTGAGTGTTTTTGGACTCTGAAGATACTTGTAGGGTGTAAAATTGACAAAAACTTTTGTGCACCCGTCCATTCGTGTGGATAATACTGTGTAGTGTGAGCTATAAAATCATAGTGTTTAAATTGTATTCTTGAGTTATTGTAAACTCTTGAATGAACTGATATATTGCAGACTCTGTGCAGCACGTTCAGATAGCTGAGAGACTGTTCACAAGCAATCTCGTGGCACTGGTCGACAGAGAAAATCCCTGCTCTCTCAGACTCTGCCACTTTCTCAAAGGAAGTGAGATTTGCAGATATAGCTATCCCAGCAACATCCTTTCTGTTCGGCTAAACCAACGGGTCGGTATGAAAATGCATAAAATAAAAAAGTAGAGTAATTAGGTAATGTTTTTGATGATGCTATAATAACTATCGGTGGTATAATAACTATCACCACATATCTATGCTTTGAACGGGTTCGGATGTGCTGATTTCAGACAAATTTGCACCGTACTGTTTCAACGATTCGGGGTTGCACCATAGATTTTTCCAAAATTCGCAGTGTATCCCTCCAAACAATAAATTTTAAAATAGACTCGGTTTCAGGTCACGGTCACTTTTCAATTCATGCACAATCAACTAGTTGCACTAAAGAGTAAGTATTGTGTCATCCTTGTACAAGCAACTCATCATTGGTAAATGTTAATGTGAAGACAAAAGGTCAAGCAGAAACACTAGTGTGTAGCAGTAGAACATTTTCGTAGCAGAAAGTTGTGTGGTTGTACGCTGAAATTCTTTTACCGCCACTGGGGAGAGCTTAGCTGAATATTATCGATTTGAATACGTCAGTTGTGAGCGTTTCTATGATGTCAAGGTACCCTCGCAGCGATTGCCTTCGCACAAATTTAGGTAAGTGAAATGTCGTCAAGTGCGTTCGGATTTTACCATTGCATGATTCTGAGTGGAAGCAACTCAGAACCCATTTGAAGCATGGAAAAGCAGTGATTTATTACAGCAGATAATAATCTATGAAAACTGTGATATTGTGACAGCTAACTAGATCACCTGCTACTAGATGGTCCATTGAATAGAGCCATGGCAGTCATTAAATACTTTAATAGTTTCTCATTTGTGTAAGTTACGGCATATACATACATTTTGGGAGACATTTGCTAGTGGGAGAATTCATACTCTACTTCAAAGGTTTTGTTCATTGTAAAAGATATATTGTAATTGTGTAACCAGTTTCAGGAACATGTCGAGCCCGAAATAGTTACCAAGGTTTTGTTTCGCAAACCGAGAGTAGTTTACATCTGTGATATTTACCTTTGTGATGTAATAAGTAATCCTTTGCCAAGCTGGCAGACGATTTATTTGGTTAGCGTTTAGATCACACTCTAACCTTGCTGTAAGCCACTAAACTCTAAAGATGTTTTTGGCATGACAAACAGACAGAGCTTTCGCAGCTATGCAATTCTTTGGTGTTTGTAAAAGTTTTTTGAGTTCTTGCAAATTTGCGGGGATGTTCTGAGCTATTACTGGCTCTAGAAAACACTGTTCATCAGTGTGCCTTCTGAGCGTGATTGCAGCGGCTTTGCAGCCACTTGCAGCTACTTCGCTAATTGTTCCTTGCATATTTGTTGCAAAGGTGTGCAGTCAGCTGTCAAATAACATTGTGCTATGGGACATTAACTTTCCGCCAGTCTGCATCAGCTGGCAGCTTGCCAATTACGAGTAATGCAGGAGTTCAATGTATGCATAGAAGGGCGGGTAATTGACGCTTTTCTTGGATAATCCTAGTTGTTGGTAGTTATCACCCTTGCGGTGTTCTCTCAAAGCTGTGTTGTTCTAAAAGGGAAGTTTCTAGTAAGCTGTTCTGGAAATTGTTTTTGTCAAACTATCTGGTCTGTATTCACATTTTTTGTGTGACAGAATTTCATATAATTTTCATTTTTGTAAGAAGCTGTTTAAGTCCAGGTTACATAATCAGTTAAATAGACATATAAAAGCTCTGTTGCTAAGCACCAAAGCTTTAAAAGAGATCATTGGTTGACCAAAGTGTGTTTGTTATTTACCTACAGGCAGTTTGTAGCCTTTGTAAGTGCAGAAATATTTTGGCCATTTTATTATCATTCAAAAACCTCTCTGGCTGATTTGAGCTAACAATCTGTCTGTAACTGTTTGCATGGACTGAGTTATCTTTGCAAGCGAATGAAAGACTTCCATTCATTCAAATAATGCATTATGCAGGTAGGAACAGTAAATCAGTGAAATAGGCAAGGGATTTGTTAAGATGAGATGGTTACATCAATACACAACGAGGAAAACATGTGTGCTAGTTGGAGGGAATTTATGAGTATTGCTAGCTTTAGCAGTGCAGCAGTTAATAAACAGTCTGTTCTGTTTTTGTTATTATTGTTATATAACAAAGTATATTCTTGAAAGTATTTTGTACTTTTACCGAATGTATTTATTTTTCTCCACTGTAACTAGTAAAACCTTTATCCTAGTTACTTCATCAACCAGCATGTTATTAATCTTCCATCAATTTTGCCAGTATTTAATATGGAAGTCTAATGTTCTACTAGCGATAGTTACCATATGTAGATGCTCTTTTCTTATTACTTGACCCTTGAAACGTTCCACTTACTTGTTGACAGCATACCCAGCTGTTACAGACAAGAAGAGATCACCCCATCACAATGACATCCTAGCTAGGCTTTTTATTAATCTATGTGTAAGGCTTGAGTTGTCTTTTCTTGCCATATTTGGATGTAAATAACTACCATTTAAATTTGTGGTTAGTATTGCTGTAATGATTGATTAAGTTGATGGCTTTTTTAGTTGAATTAATGCGTGCTCTTACTGTAGCACTGAGGTTATACGCCTTGTTTTACCACTGCCTATTTATTATGTTTGACCAATACTTCCTGTTTAAATTGACAGAATACATAATCAAGAATGACTTGCAAACTGTGAACAGCAAGCCATATTTAAATTACTTACCACCGAGGAGGTTTATGTGGCACTTAAAACTAATAATTTTATTCGATTCTCTGATTAAACACATGCATGATTCAGGTTTGTTTTCAGTCTGTATAAATATGCATACGGTACCTGTTGTAGAGGCTGATAGTATGTCTCGTGGACCAGTACTGTATCCACGACATAAGAAACATGGTACAGCAGCATGTTATTCACGACTCCGTATGCAATCCCAAAGGCCTGTGCGCTCTTTCTGTCGCTAGTGAGACTGCACTTATTGGCTATCCCGGCAGCGACCAGCAGGGTGTTCTCATCGTTTTCGATGCGCTACTCATGGTAGGCTTCCTAGTATATAATTAATTTCAAAGATAGCTATAGTTAAGAAAAAACTCTATACTACACTACAAATGCAGCACACCTATTATGATCTGAATTCGTCTCTCTTCTCTAATAATCTCTTTGTTTAATATTGTGTGCGCTTGACAGGCTCAAACCCTGGAATTGGATGCCCATAACAGCCCCCTTGCTGCCATCGCATTCAGTCAAAAAGCAGACTTGATTGCCACAGCATCTACCAAGGTGAGTTTAAGAGTTATCGACTTTTTATCTATAGCTACTGTTGACATATAAAAATAATAAAATTTCGCATGCCTAAGTTTAAATATTAGAGTAAATATTTTAATTCGCGCACCGTAATATGACTGGAATTAGTCCTAGACGAGAGGCATGCTGCAAGTTCATCTGCTTAGATGATCACAACGCTCATTACTGCTGCATGTATAGTTATCAGCATAACTGTAACTGTAGGGGACTGTGATTAGGACATTCTCAACTGACACTGGTGACAAGTTACACGAGTTGAGAAGAGGAATGAAAAGGTGAATGCTTACAGAGATCATAGCCTGTGACCAGGCCTTTAAATTAAATGCACGGAGAAGTTTATAGGCTCCCATTCTTGCCTCTATGGTGAGGGACTGCGTATAAAGTTAATATTCCTGAAAGCATCATTCCCTAGGATCAGTGATTGGAGATGACATTGAACATGTAAAATATCTCACATGCTGCACATCATGTGGCTTTAATCTTATCTTATGATGACAGAGATTGTGGTTTTTCTGATCAATACTCAGTTGGACTGATGACAACAAGTACTTCCTAGTTCATAGCTAGTTCACTGGGTCACTCTCTAGAGTGGGTTCTTTGTGTCTTCTACTTGGTAAGCATAATTTGATTACAGGTGTGTGTCTATCTCATGCTTGGCCTTTAGTCAAGACGGAGTTTTTCTGGCTGCTTCGAGCAACACAGAGACAGTGCACATCTTCAACCTCTTCCACAAGTAGGTTGAGAATGTTATGTCTTAATAATTGATTTAGTATGAACGGTTAAGAGCTGTAATATCTGGTATCTTAGACACCATTTATGATCTGACTATTTCGCCATCTCATACAACAGAGTAGAATATATGCGCCATTTTATGGAAATTAATTTATTAGTTTAGCTGGATGTTTCTTATTGATTTCTAGAGTAGTGAAAAGTACATTTCAACAAAGAGACGAGGCTCACCTATGCCTCGTTTATTTGTTAAAATGTACGTTTCACTACTCTAGAAATCAATAAGAAACATCTAGCCTAACTAATCAATTGATTTCCATAAAATGGCGCATTTATTCTACTCTGTTGTATGAGACGTCAAAGTGGTCAGATCAGAAATTGTGTCTAAGAAATCAGATAATACAGTTACTAACCAGATTTATGAGTTGTTGTTTCTCACAGACTATTGCTAACATGATGGTGACAACTCCATGTCAGCATAAGGGCTTTGTTGTCTACAGAATACGCTCAATAACGCTGAAAAAATACCGTATGTAATCTCAGCTGTGAGAGCACTAAATAAATATTCTTCATAGAGCTTAGAGGATAACCAAAATCTACACCACTTCATGAGCCTAGGTTCGGGCCTGCCCTCACCCCTTATTATGCAGCAATCAGGTGGACACTTGTTGTAATTTCCATAGATGTACACTTGAGACATCTATGGAAATTACGCTTTTTATGGAAGACACTTGTAAAATTAGGTTTTTTGGTAAAGATTGGTTCCTTCTGTCACCTCAAACTGGTTTAAATTTAACTAAAAAATGCCACATAATTTGGATGTGCTTTAGGTTAGAGAAACCATCAACTGAAGGGTGGGTTGACTACCTGTCTTCAGCTGTAACAGCTTCGGCAGCATCATTGATACCTGCTACCATCAGCACTGCTCTGAATGCTTTACGAGCTTTTGCTACGGCTAGACTCTCTACAGAGGGCAATAAGACGGTGACGGCTATTGTGTCTGTCAAAGGACTCCCATACATTGTGGTGGCTGATGAGAATGGCCTGGTTCACATTTTCAAGCTGAACGCTGAGGAAGGAGGGGAATGCGAGCTCCTGAGCACCAAGCGGTAGGAAATTTATTCATCGTTAAGAATAGACACTTGTTAAAAGCAGTTTTCTTTTTTTAATAAAATCATGCTCTTTACTATTTCACTTTTATTGGCCAAATTCATGAAAATTTACACATTTCTTAGTCATTAGGTGCTTAATAACAAAAACACACCGATGAGTAGCTGTCAAGGTGTTCTCCTACCTTTCAGGTGTACAATTCACCATTTGGGCAGTACAGAATTTTAGCGTAGTCTGTTTGAAGCGTTAGAATTATCTGACAACATAATTGATTTGACATGCTGTTCAACTGAAAATATTTATATTTTTTCTTTTGAGCTTTTATGCATAAAATACTGTCAAAGTGTTAAGGAAGTGGTTAGAGCTGCTTACTAGCCTGGCAGTATGATTGCCATTTTCAGCTTTACTCACCATAAATTAATAAACTGCATGTAGGAGAGATGATTTGTAGAAACCAAAACAATCTCCCATTTTCATTTGCCCAGTAATCTGGTCAACTGATTTCACACGACTTCTCTGCTTGTAGGCTCGAAAGTCCAGGATGTGATGAGGAGCTAGAAGGACAAGAGCTAGAGCGCCAGGTCACTGGTAAGTTATTTCCGTAGTGCACTCTTGTCCTTTGTATGCTACCGGTGTGTCAGGCTCCTTTCTGTCGCGCTGCTTGTTTCCTTTGTCTTGGTGGTTAGTCGGTGCACACTGGAGTAGACGCCACCAACTTGGTGATGGTGTAGAATTGTATCATTAAAGGTGGTGTAGAACTGATTATGTAGTTGGACTTACCAGTTTCATTACGTCTAGCAATAGCTTGAACTTGGTAAGTCGTCATGACAACCGGTGGAAGTGATACAGTACGCTAACCAGGGGCTTGTTAAACTCTTTAGTCTCTGCTGAGACGTTTCAAACTGAGCAGACCATCAGGGATGCCACCTACGCTTACAAACTCAAGCAGGAGAAAAAAGATGGCCCATCTACGAATTCGGAGCGACTAAATGAGATTGTAGATAATGTAACAGCATGCGGTGAGTTGTGTGGAGTTGTCCATCTTTTTTACAGATGTGACAAAGTGGTCACGTGTTGGTGTCACACACTTTCTCAATTCTTGTTGCTGGTGGTTGTTGGTGGTTGTTGGTACTCAAGTAAAAGAATGACTGTTTGTGTCGTTCACAACAGTAGCTCAACCTGATCTCTCTTCCAGCTCACACATACCTTTCTTTTCCCAGCTCTCTGTCTTTACTGTTTAGCACCTTTGTCTCTTACTCATAACACTTATATTTCTTACTAACCCCTAATGTAGGAAACCCTCTATGAATGTTGGTATTACAATGAAGGCTATTAGCTGTGTCATTTTGTTCTGTGCAGTGCACACGTTAGCTTAGTTCACCTTTTGTTAGCCCCATTTGGCGTTTGCTTCACACCTGCGCAAGTCAATCATTTTATGCACGTAGAGCAGGTTTAGTCAGCAAGCTTTATGTTACCATCATTGTATTTTTAGCAAGCCTTACAGTAGTTCATTGTCTTTGTCAAAGAGATAAATGTCACCTTACAATTTTGGTTTTATTCAAATCACAAAAACTGCAGCTTAGAAAATGTTGCACTTAATTTTTATGAAGCAAGAGAATTCGATTAGAGCCAATTGTTTTGCAACATAAATTTGCGAATAGCTACTTTGTAAAACAGCTAGTTTTGAAACCTCGAGCCTAAAAACAGAGAGTAATTTATAGCAAATGTTTAAGATCACTGACGTTTAAGGGTACAATTTCTTCACCCAGCGTACATGAGCTTCATAAAGCTTTGATAGCTTTAGTCGGTGGGTAAATTTGCATTGTTTAGCTACGAAAAGGCGTTTGGAGATAAATGATCATGAACTATTTTACATACTTCCACGCTTCTCGCTGATCTGATTCGTAGGTTTGCATAACAAAGGTATCTGACCTCAAATTGACCTCAAATATCCAATGAGCAATCACTAGAATCATTTCTTTGATACAGTCAAAACCTTAAAAGTCTTTGTCTAGATTACATGTAACGCATTTGCTTGGTCAATTGTGAGTAGGTAAGGCATGAGGGTAATGTGTAAGGGTTCATATGGTACAAGACCACCTATACCCTGATGTTAAGGTTTTAATGCTAGTCATTCGTATCATCAAAACAAAGCTTATTTCATGTTTTCGAGATGCAGTCATGAAGTTATCTGTCCATGACATGCAACTTTCTATTACTTAGACACTGACAAAGAAGATGCTGGGACACAGATTATAAATCTTAATGATTCTCAAGAGTTTCCCCCTATGAGTTCATAGCCTGTCAACCATCTCTTCGCTACAACCGCATGGAGCTTTACGGGGCTACCTTGACAGGCTATAATGATCCAGAGCTCCAAAAAACAGCTAAATTATATCTATGGGCTAATTGAACCTAACTTTTCTTGCTAAAACTAATCTATTGGTGCTGAAATATTACTAAGGTGTCGCAACTCCAAATATTAGTGAGTTTGGCTTAGAAAGTTTTTAAACATTTTTTAGGAAATTTTAAAATCATGAGTTGAATATATTTTCATATTTTGTGTCTATTTTGTGTTGGATAGTGATTACGGTTCACAACGTTTAGACTGTTTATTTTGCTACACTTTATATTTATTTGCGGTTATCAGAACTATTGTTGTTAGATTTAGTGCATAGGTCAAGTCTATTAGATTAGGTACTCATTGGATTTGATATACAACTTTGTTTTACACCCTTCCCATAACATAGGTTTGACTATTGGTCTTGGCTAATATTGAGATCCTATCTTTAGCCAGCATAGCTCTACTTTTTTGAGATTATTTATGTAATAATTAAATAGAAAAGCTGTGACAAAAAAGTTATTTTTTATAGAACCTTAGTAGTTAGTGTTTGGTATTTATTAAAGTAGCACCTATAGATAAACCAGGTAGTTGTAAAAATGTTTAACCATAAGAACACATTATATAGATGTTGTGCATCGCTGTGATTGATTCTGTTCTTATGTTAACATGTAGCAGGCTACCAATGCTTTTGCAAAATTTCAGAAAATTTTGTAAATAAAGCCAAGATGTTTTCTACAATGGTCTTATTTGATTCTGATATAGCCAAAGATTCTAATAAAACATCACAAGAAACGCCATATATCTGAATGTTGGTTGTATGAGCATCAAGTAATGTATTGTACACTCACCAGTTTCTAATTAATCTGTAGGTTCGACTGTCGACTTACTGATCAACATTTATCGACTATTTCATCTCCTCAGTAATCTTGATTACGATGTTGCCATAGATATGTGTAGTCATAGATATGTACAGTCAATAAATAATAATTTATGGTTATTAGTCCGCTTCTTGCCACGTTCTCTTTCTTGATGGTTGTTCATTGTGAGTAGTTGCGTCCTAAACTAATGTGTTTACAAGGATGTGTAACTGGAAGATGAATATGTAAAAAATAGGCCAAGCTTGGCTTACTTGCATTACTTGCAGTAGCCATTCAAATGGACATTGCATATTTCATACTGTGGATTCACTAGTCCTTTGGTAGATACCCTTGAAACCTTTTCCTCTGAGTTAGTAACATCTGGCTTCGCCATTTGACTATAGTCCAAAGTTTGGCACACATCCACGAAAATTTATTTTATCCTTTTTTCAACCCTTATCCACCTGATAAGGGTCATATCGTCCTTTTTGTCTTCCGCTTGTTCGAGTGATACCTGTCTACCTGTCTTAAGAGCTATAATCGTCCTATCGTCAAAGACTTTAATTCTCACTCTTGGATGTGCTGCATTTATCGCTGCTGCTTAGTTCTCTACATAATGGCTGTTTCAAATTCAGTTACCCTCACTACAGATGAGTTTTTGTCAAGAGTACTAAACTTCTCACTTCATAATCTAGCCCTCTTTCATTTGAAGTCACAAAACTCAGAACACAGAACTCACTCTCTTCAACAAGTTACAACACTCTGCCAGTGTATGTGAGGGATGAGAATCCTTCCACTGCTTCTTGGGTAATATGTTGACTGAGTGATGTGTAAAGCTTATTTTTTACGACTTTTTGTAACGGTGACTAGGGAAGTTTGATGAGTGAGTCAAACAAAAGTGGCCTCTGTGGCATGAGAAGAGTCTGCTGATGTACCTGTAAGTGATATCTTCTCAGGTAGAAACTCTATTTCTATGTAATTGTTATGTACATAAATCACAATGACCAGATATACCTAGCTGTCTTTTAATGTGGCATATATCAGCTTCAACCTTTGTGAATGGCTCTTTTGGAATAGAATGATATGTGCAGAGTTGAGCCGAGTTTGCTGCGCTGTTGTAGAAACATGATTTGCTCTTATCAGCTGTTTGTGGAATTCATTAGTCAAAGTAAGATGTTTCATCTTTGCCAAAGATATTTTAGCACTTCGCTGTGCTGAATGCAGGGTAGTAAAAAGGCTCACTATTTCTCACTACTACTAACTCACCTGGAATAACCAGCTGGTCACTATTAAGCGCCAGCTCATCATGCATGGCATTTCATCCTTCATGATCTACTTACTAGTTTACCTACTCAGACTCTTCTTTCTTTGTACAATATCAGCCTCATCAAATGGTTTTATGAGTTTTATTATCTACAAACAATAAGTCCAACGATGCCTGGGATTTTTCCCAAAATTTTTAATTAGATAACCAATAAGTGGGTGTTTAAGAGGCAAATTTTCAGATTCCAGAAAAAGTTATGAAATTATACCCACACACACGCACACACACACACGCACACACACAATCCACAGGTATCCCACATAGAATCTACAGGTATCACACATAGAATCTACAGGTATCACACATAAAATCCACAGGTACCACACATGGAATCCACAGGTATCACACATGGAATCCACAGGTATCACACATGGAATCCACAGGTATCACACATGGAATTCACAGGTATCACACATGGAATCCACAGGTATCACACATGGAATCCACAGGTATCACACATGGAATTCACAGGTATCACACATGGAATCTACAGGTATCACACATGGAATCTACAGGTATCACACATGGAATCTACAGGTATCACACATGTGCACACATGCACTACACATGCACACAGACGGACCGCACTACACATGTGGGCACACATACACACCCACACTACACACACGTGCGCAAATTCATCGCATTTATTAATATAAATTCGTTTTCTGACATCTTTCTTGCATCAAGTCTAGGATCAGTTAGCTCTGTGTATTCACATGCATTGCTATCATCTACAAGGTTGAATAATATCTCTACTTCTAGATTCATCTTGCAGTTGCAATCTCTAAAAGTGCTAGACAGAGAATTCACCCAACTCCTGCTCTAAACCTTTCTGGTCCTCTATATATATAAAGTCTGTACTTTTGTAGCTGTAAGAGTTCACACGTCAGCCTCACTGATAGACTCCTTGACTGTAGTCGCTAAAGGCTGATAGTTTTAAAGTACTGTCATACTCATGTTTGCATTTATGTAATAGTCGGACTAAATAGCACTGCTAAGTATTCAAGCTCTAGGATAGGTACCTTTTCTCAGATCATTTAGAGATCTTGAAATAAATGACATAAGTTCCCTATTTTGAGTCAACGATGCTTCAAGTTTGAAATAACTTGTATCGCATAAATCACTTGGAAGCTTCTTCACACCCGCAATGTACCTCTATGTGATATCCTTGAGTACCATATGCTTGATATTACCTACAGCCTTCTGTTCACTCTTTGCAAAAACAAAGTCAACATTTCATTTAGTGAGATTGTATGGACTCTCGGTGGGAGTTGATCTCATCACTCCATATTTGTGATTTGAGTATGGTATATCATTTATGCTTTGGACTTTGTCTGAATTTAGTTTTTCTCCATTAGAGATGAGTATGTATCCTATATGATTTATTTTCTGTTTATGTAACTTCAGTTTGCTTTTGCTGATCTTGATACCAAAATACCCCAGTTTCTGCACAAACGATGTTATATTTTTGCTATGATTTGCGATGCCTTCATCATCTGTATAACCATAGATGTATAACCACATTCATAGATTATTGAGCCTCAACAATTACCTCTATCACTGCTATGACATCAAGAGCTTATGAAATTGACTTTAAAAAATCTTCTGATACTGAACTTAAACCAAAAATGTACAGCTCCAACAATATTTTAAAAAATTGTGTCTAGAACATTGTCAGCAGCCGCGAGCGAGGTGGCAACTCTTTTACATCAATCCATCATTTTTATCTAAAAAACTGAACTACATGTACTTAAGTAGCAGTAGTACTTACGGTAAGCATTCTTTTTGTTGGGTAATACATCATCTGTGCTAAGTATTAAGTATTTATTAAAGGTCGCTGGCTTTATTCATACTGTTAAGACTCTGCTCGGTTTTTTACTGCTGCCATAAAGATATCTCATCAATTGGTACATCCAATCAAATCACCTTTCCTACTTTTTCCAGCTGCTTTATTTTTTTGACAACATCATCTTTGATAATCTATTTATCTGGGTTGATATTGCATTGGGGTTTTTTCCTCCTCATATATATCTACGTCATAAACACCTGGTATTACAATGAGTACATTAAATGCATCAGGGTAATATTTGACTAAACTGTTTGCTGTTACTGCAATGTTCAGCACATGTGGAGTGAGCTGCCACGTTACTGATCAGACCAAGCTTTAATTCAGTTTAGTCTTGACTATTTTTTACTCTTTCAAACCTGATGTGTTCAGGTTTCACGACTAGATCTACCATATGTGCCACGTGAGTTACTTTGTTAGAGTAAGTTATCCTTATGCAGCTGTACCAGCTTGACACAAATCTGATTCATTCGTTTGATTTAAGGTGATAATTAGTCAACCTTCCTTAATAGTCTGGAATACAAGTAAATCTTTAGATTCACCCAACTGTAATACACTCTTATCTTATTTCAGATTGATCAGTCAATGCCTCTCACTGCCTAAAAATACAACTGATCAGTTTCATCATCAAATGTTAAGTTATTGTAAATATCATTTCTCCAAGAACCAATAGTTTTCAACAAAAGAACAATCTTCGCCAATGTTTTTGTTTTTTTCAGCTGCAACAAAAAATAAATTGAATTTCTTATTTAAACTTCTTTTCTACTTTAGGTAAGCTCTTTATTTTTAAGCAGCACAGGAACCAAAGATTTATTCATCTTTATCTCATCAAATATTGAACATCCAATCTTCCAATGACCAGAATCAGTACATTAACCTTTGAGAATCCTTCTGACATCATAGAGTATGGTGTGTGAATGCTGAGTAGCTAGTACTCAATCTGTAGCTTTTACCTAGAGTACATTTGGAGTAGCTCCGGTGACCCAGTCACCCGCCTTACCAGCTCAACTATAAAACTAACAGTGAACACTATCAGATCATCATTGCCAAAAGGTCATAAAGGTCACTCTGTTAGCTTCAGCACAATATAATAAGTTGATTTAAATTTTGTCCTGTTAGGTTCAGCAGGTTGTACTACAAAAAGTTTTGGGTTCAGTCCACTGCTAACTATAGACAAGTGCATATACATAAATACACGTAGAGAATTAATAGATTACCAAAACTGAAGTGGGAGTTGTGCCCTCTTTTTTTCTCCAAAGTTTTCTAAGAAGTCCCACAATAGTAAGTGATCTCTTGTAATGAGTTAATATCATACGTAATGATTTATTATCATGAGTAATTTTTTTTATTAAAGATAACTTATTATTGTGACTGCCTCTTTTTAATAACTGCCTCTCAACAATGATATACAGCCCCTGTATACCATTGCTCTCAATGACACAATATTTTGTGTCGTTGTGAGGCATTTAGTACGTACTCATAAAAAGCTTTTTATTTATATGCACTAACAAACAAAGTTTTCAACCTTTTGTTTTAATCAAAGGTATAGTAAATCAATATCACAATAATTTCAAGCTGAATCACTTTATTACTCCAACGCTAAATGCTGGAGTTGTTTTACCGTGATTAATAGAAACAACTATTACTCGGTTTGAAACTTAGTATGTAGTATGTAGTATGTACCTACTGTACATGTATAATTACGCAAATTATCTCTATAGAAATTGCTCTCACAGGCTTTTTTGATGTGAAGGTCAAATCCTCGGCGCAAAAAGAAAAAATGTGGAAAGTAGTCATTGACATCATCTTTTCTACCGTTTTAGTAACGCTGAGGATTGACAATACATATGGCGCCAAGTTGAACGAACCTAAAGTTTTGCTACCGTATTTTAGTGGCAAAACTCCTAGCAGCTATTTGATAGAAATTCATGAAGCTAGAGGATGCTTCATCTGGTTAGTGTGAAGTTTTGGCTACCTTCGCCATGCACTGTGTATTTTACAACTAATCATAAATGGCTACCATTAGCGTGCTAATAGTGTAGCTTTTGCCTCATTTTTTCATTTTTAATCTGTAGAACTGTCATTTTTAGTAGTGCTACTGATATTTTTGCACTTTTAAATTCTGACGGCCCTGCCATTTGTAGGAAATCATCTCGTCCAGATGTCGTCGAGATTTCTGAAATCGGGGATCCTACATGTTCTAATTCTGCTACAGTGACTGCATTGCATAGAGTTCCTGAAAGAGTCACAGCCTTTCTACTTGCTGAAAGCCAGCAAACTGGAGAAATTCTTCGTTGTGATGTCATAGTTGATTCTATTACTTCTATTGTTATTGAGACTACAACTAGGGAACTATATCTAGAGGATTCTCCTGAAAAGTTTCAAATGTTGGCACATGATGACAAAGGTAAATAATCAGTAATTCAATCCACCTATAGTGTTTAAAAGTTGTATGTAAAAAGTGTATTAAATTTCACTTTGCATTGTTTTAAACATCAAAATTTTATTGAAGGTAATACCTTTAGCACTCTGCATAATACGCCATTTGACTGGAAACTTTTGTCTGACAAACAGAGTGATTCGGATGCGTATCTTGATGCCCAGGAAACTCTCAGGTTGGTCTAGACATCAAAACCACAAAATTAATAGGTTATGTATTTTATCTGTTTGTTCTATGTTGGTGAATTTTTCTTTGTTTTTGTAGATTTATTACGTTTGCTGACTCGAGTTACGATACTCCTTCTCACATTGAGTTGATGGAATCGCAAGGATTGCGAGGTGATACAATTTTAGTGCAAGGCATAAAAACTGGTTCCGCCATCGTTAGTGTACGTCTGGCAGACCCTGTCTACAAGGTAAATGACTAATTACTTAATTCGCACATATTTTGCTCCATGTCATCTCAGCAAAAAGTTTTGCAGCTGTTCTAAGGGTACCTACTGCTCTGCTTCATTGAATATTTGCAACAACATTCATTCTTGGCTTGTAAAAGAATAAGCATTGCTTTGTTGCAATAGGATGTGAAGGAGAGTCAGGTTAGGCTGGTAATCATTGCGAACATTATATTGTCGCCTCCCGATGCCTACATTCTTCTTTTCACATCTCTTGGATACGAGGCACATGTCATCAAACAGAGAGTTATGCACAGTGAGTTGTCTTCACCATCTCATTCTACTAGTGATAGGTGTCTAGGGTTGGTCCATATTTTATCATACACTTATTTTGTGGGGGTTTGGCAACTAGGAAAGAAAATATAGCGGAATAACTTAGCTATGAGCTCATTGTCTGTGGTCCCACTCATTGAACGACTGCTGTTGTTTGTAGAACTTCCAGTACCCTCCGCGCATCATCAACTGGAGATAAAGAACCAAACTGTTTGCTCCCTCAAGGCTCTTTCTTCTGAGGTCTATGGGGAGGCACTTGGCTCCACTCATGTTGTTCTTCGAGATTCAAGTAAGCATTGCAACCTAGCACGCTTTCAACTTGTTCAATATTAATAGGATATCTCAATATTCCCACGCAATGTTTACCATATCTTTAAAGGTGGTGTAACAGTGGCCAGGTCTGCTCATTTTGCTAAAAGTGGTTGTGGGATGGACAATTTTGTTTTCCTCTAGAGTGATTTGCTAGCAGAAAGGTACAAAGGTTTTAGTACGGGTTAGTAACAGCTTAGGATTCTTGCTATTCACATCCATCTGCCTATCTGCACAGTTTTCCATGATTGTCTGTGTTATAGCCTTGGTCTTTGTAGCCTTAGTTCCTTCCATCAGGAAAATACAAAAATGTATATCCGATTTTTAATGTTGAGACCGGCCTTTCTCAATCGAAATTTTTTTACGCATCTTTCCTTAGACTTGAATTAATGTTTACCGTGTGTTTATTCATACGAGCCATATTCTGCTGTTATTCCAATGTTTTAAAGGTTTGAAAATTTTATTAATTTTAGTTTTGGTTTTGTTCTTACCACACTTAAGCTCTCTTACACATCCCAGCTCTCACTTCACAGTGAACAGCTGGTGGTGTGCCTGCGGTCATCGTCGGTACTAAGTAGGCTGTATGTTCTCAGCGCTTAGATACCTGCGATGATAACGCAATGAAGGAATTGTCTGCTCGTAGACAATGGTATCTTTTACGATGGTGTTAAGAAATAACGTGTTTCCGGGTCAAAATCATCTGTGATGCGGTAATGTGTTCCAGTTCTACTTTCAGGCTGCTTGCTATCTCCATCTTGCATTCTCATTCATCCGCTTGTTACAGTAATCGTTAGTCTTATCATAAATGCATGGATATAGCTTGATGTTTTCCATGACATCTTTGCTGCTAATCTGCTGAGCCATTGTTGGATAAATAACAACCGTGAGTGATAAGAGAGAACGTAGTAGGTACGTAGCAGCATGGTGAATGTGCGTGGTAGTCGGTGTATTGCTAAATTTTTGCGCCAAACCACTAGTGGAAATCGTTAGCACAATGTATTCTGGGTGCAGGTAGGCCGCTGGTGCACGGTTCTTATTAATGGCAACATCCTGCAACATACGCCGGGGACTGTACAAGAATTCAACTCATTAAGCTTTGCTGGCGGCTATCGCCGGCAAAAAAATTGCCTCCGGCTCCTACCGGTCTGTTGGTTCTCAGCAGCTGCCGTTTGCACCACCGCCTCTCATCACAGTGGGGTGGAAACTGGGCTTTATGTAGCTATCTGTTATAATAGCAGAGCATGCAAAGTCTTTTATTTTTACCATGCAGTAGAAAAATAAAAGTGGATCAGTTTTTTGCTAGCTATGCCAATGTGAAGCGCTGTACAAAGACATAGTTGGCAGCTCTTGAACATTTCTTCACACGACAGGCAGAAAAAGGGGGCAAACCTAAATTTAGTTTTTTAGATAAGTTATATCATAAAAAATTATATCATGTTTAAATATTTACAGTTTCTATGTCACTACTTGTATGAGTCGACCAGTAATAGAGGCAGTCGAATTAGTGGCTTATCCACTGTTCATCGGTTGCGCTACTTGACAGAGGTCAGCTACAACTTTGGATTTCTGCAAAATTTCGCTGTCATATTTGTTATGGTCTTTGCAAACGCTTGGATTTAACTCCGTGTAATTTATTCAAAGCGCTTTGAGGTGACTACCACAGAGCCTAAATGCTTACCAGCACACTTTTCTCTATTTTCAGACATGCCAGCGAAACTTGAAGCAGTTCATCAGCCGTCTGCTTCCATACATGTTGTCCTACCAGTCGCTCTAGGTGATTATCAAGCATTTTGCATTATCTTACCTTGAACTCATTGTTCTCTTTTGCAATTCAGATTTAAATCGTGTGAAGAATAGACCTGAACACGTCTCAAGAGAACTAGTAATTACTACATGCAGTCACTCTGTGCTGCTAGTTTAGAATTTATATATATATATATTTATTTATCTTTATATATACCATATATAAAGATTTGATTGGCGGTGAATATTCTTGTATTATTCTCTCCAATGAGTATTAAAGTTATTACTTGCCTGTTTATGAACTTCTGGGATTGTTATAATCTTCATAGTCAAATACTATTTTTTGCTGTCTATAACAGTGTTTGTATACATCTATGGCCTTTTACTGTGACTATCGAGGCCTACCGTTTTCTCCTCGTTTCACCTATTCTGGTTAGAAGAATAATATTCTATTGGGTGTTTGCAGCTTTCAGCATAGAGCCTGGTGAGAAATGGGTGTTGGAGTCAGGTAGAACTTATGAGCTGACAGTCCACGTTCTTGACAAGGATCGTCATAAAATTCATCTTTCTGAGGTAACTCACCCAATCGATTTATTTTTAATAGTTAGTATTTATTCTCACCAACCATTTGTGTTCATGTTGGCCGATATACAGTGGCTGTAAGGTAGAGTTCTTGCTGATGATGTAAATTATATAAGCCACTCATGGGGGTCCTACCACACAAAGCTGTCGTCAGAATAGTCACTTTTAAAATCACTGTCGTCACTTTTAAAATCACTGTCGTCACTTTTAAAATCACTGTCGTCACTTTTAAAATCGCTGTCACCTTTTTCAAATTGGTAATCAAAACAACCTCTTTCTTCACATTCGTTATTTTAATACAAATATCTTTACTGGTGGCACTAGGTTGCGTTAAAAATCTGAAACTCGCTAGGTTTGAACTTCTGCTAACCAAAAGCATGGCTCAACCAGCGACCTTCACAAAAATATTAGTGATGTTTGGGAGCATTGCTGATTACTCCGCGAAGAGTGACAGCCGTCTTAGGTTTTTAGAGCTATATTTCTTGTACTGAAAATAGACCGAGATTGCCTTTAACAATCACTGTCAGTCACAGACTTGGAAACGGATTTGCTGTCAATGTCGTGGCATTTCATTGCTTTAATTATTTGGCAGTCTATAAATGCTGGGCCAGATGCTTCAAACCAAAACTAGTGAAGTTTCGGTTGACCGTGGTGATTTATGAACAATTAATAAGTTGGTAACGGTACGGCAACACGTAACAAAATTTCCGTTGGTTCTAACCAAAATCACGAAATGATTGAAACACACAGAATTATTTTGCGCTGCTAGAATCGTGCTAACGAGCACGATCTCAGCAGCTTTTGCAATTAGTATAGTCAAAGAGACGTATAATGACACACAATAGTAAAAGTATAAGTGCAAATCAACATAGTACACACGATGCAACTGCTTAGATTGCGTTATTGAATGTATATATTGTTTGGACGCTATAGCTACAATTTGTTTTTTTTTTAATTATATTTCCTTTTTAGCAGCAAAAGTTTTGTGGTAGAGAATGTCGACATCTCTAGCGCAAACAAGTCAGTTGCATCGTATTTACTATGATAACTTTCTGTAATAATTTTCTTGTGTGTTGCATTATGTTTTCGGACTACATATATCTTAGAATTTGCTAAAGTCGTGTTCGCTAACTAATAATAGCGCGACTTAGGCAGTTACATCGTGTGTTCTATGTTGAAATGCTTTCGTATTTTTATTGTGTGTCACAGTACATGTCTTGGACTATACTAATTGTTAAAGCTGCTAGAATCGTGCTCGCTAATAATTTGTTTAATCTGTTAAAAGCGTTCGTCGACGAACTCGGTGGGCATGCACAGCTCAAATAATTCTGTGAATTTTGACCGATTAATTCTGCGTTTTTCGTGATTTCGGCCAGAACTCCGAACCAACGAAAAATTCGTTACGTGCAGCCGTACCTTTAGTAATCCTATTCACGCAATCCTCGTCACCTACATTGGTAAATGGTCGTCTCGTCTGTCACTTTTTAAATATCCCTGTCGTCGGGTCGTCAGAATCGTCACAAAACATGAGAGGACCCCCACTCATACGTTTTTGTTTATGTATATTAAACAAACATTTACTGTGAAGTCTTCTCTTATGGTGAACCAATTTAGGTCGCCTAGTTTAGGATGACTGATTTTACAGGATGTGCGACTGGTGACTGAGATGGTTAGACAGCACTTTGACATAATTCATAGCAGTATCAATGGATCATATCATGTGGTGACGGCGACAGCGCCAGGCCGCACTGAGATCACAGCCGTTCTTGACAGCGTAGTTCGTCAGGTAATCAACTGAGTTTAGGAGTGTGCTGTTTTTCCTTTAGTTGGTATTCACGGCTAGTTACTGTTTGCATAATTAAGGCTCTAAAATGGTCGAACTCAGACACCAAAGGGAATCATTCAAGAGTGGAAGGTTTGGTTGGTGAAGACGGCTAACGTGAATGAAGCCCAAAGGCTTGCAGGCTCATTTTGGCACGGGAAGACAACTAAGAACATTTGATAAAGTAAAGGTGTCCGGCAACTGCATTGTTTGAGGGCGCTAACGAATGAGGGCTATCGCAGGAGTCATGAGGAATGGCAAATCCTTTTGCAAGTTGTTCAGCGCCGTTATACAAATGGTTGGCTATCTTATTCATACGGCAATAGATTTCATTAACCCAGGTTTTTCAATCACTTCTACTTTTTCACTTCCATTAAAAAGCAAAACATGTTCAAAGTAGCCTGTAGACTGTTCACTTGACAGCGGAACACACGTCTCGAAGTGGTTTGATACTTTCTCATTGCAGTCAGCAATTATAAGTCTGTATTTTACGGAGTCAATTTGTTTTTAAGAGTTCTATGCCCAACTTGAAGATGAACTAGGAGTCATTTATCTGGTTGATTTGTTAATTCACTAGAACGGAACAGTTTACAAAATCAATCCTTCAGTGGAAAACAGCCAGAAGGTAGACATATATAATCCATTGGCTTTGGAGCCAGATGTCTTGGCCTTTCCCTGGGTGCCAGATCAGGATATAGTCTATACAGGACAGTTCAAGGTCAGTAACTCAGATGTTACAACGCGATTGTATTTTAGGTATTATTATCACCTCCCATGTCATAGTTTGCTATGAACCAGACATGTATTTGTAAAAGAGACAAATAATACCAAAACAATGACATGAATAAGGACGTACAGCGAGTGAATAACTCCTAATTTATTCTTTGTTCAGCAAATATAGCAAGTAGCCATTGTTTATAATTATTCGCTGTTTCTTAGCCCAGTTATAAGGAACGAACTCATATAGGCATTATATTTAGTTTATTCTACAAATCACGCCTGGAACGTGTCTGTTATTAGTTTGTATAAAGAAGGAAACTGACTCTGTCATGCTCACACTGAAGTAGCTTAGATGGCGTATGAACTGTACTCTACTCACCTATAGGCGTCAGGTGGCAGCGGAGATTATGCGTGGTCTACTAATGACTCATCTATAGCTGATCTCGGCCCCAAGAATGGCTCACTTGCCCCCATCAAGACGAAGAACACTGTAGGCTTCAGTTCAGTCACAGTTGCTGATGTCAGAAACCTTTTACACTTTGCGACTGCACAGGTAGGTTGTTTCTCAACATAACACTGTGAGCGGGTGTTGTTACTTTGGCAGGCTATGTTTAGTGATGAGTATAACTGCTATTCTTCAGAATGTGGTTAGTGTGTGATTCTAAAACGATTAGATTAGCTTTTTGGGAGGGTGGATGTGTACACATTCTAGAAGAATTGCACAGAAGTCTCTTATTTTGCCAAAAAATATTTCTTTGTCCATGATATTTTGATTTTCACCCTGAATGTTGCAGGTTTATGTGCTCCCACCTGATGAAATGGTTTTTAATGCGGAAGTCATTGAAACAGAGGTTGGAAATGATTTGATTATTCCATTGGCCGTCTTTGGAACAATCTATAATGGTATTCTATATTAGTTGATATCGTTTATTTGCCACCTGCGTATAATGATGTCATACCTTCATACAAAACAGCTTTATTTTAATATCGAATGCCTGAGATGATATGCTAATAGTTACTGTGTGCTGATGACTCCCTAAATTGATATGTTAGCTGTTACTGTGTGCTGACAATTCCATAAGGTGGTGCATTAGTTGTTACTGTGTGCTGACAACTCCCTACGGTGGTATGTTAATCGTTACTGTGTGCTAACAATTAGTAATAGAAACAGTATAACCTAGATACAGTAGAACCTACTAATACAACAATTCATTTTAAAAGTGGTAATAATTAGTTTAGGGGAATATACCTATCATGTGGTAATAAATGTAATACGGTAAGTCGACGTTAGATCTAAGCTATACAGCAGACGCTTCTATAACATATATCTTCTATAACGTAAATTCTACATAATGTAAAATTCTTGTGTTAATTTTATGCTTTGTACTATGTAAAAACATGCATATAACGTAAAATGTCAAATCGGGGAAGTTCTCAAATTCGATTTGGATAACAATAATCTTGTAGTTAGTCTTAGAACGTCGCTTCCTTGTTCTTGCCATACTTAGGAGACTAATTAGACAATTAAAAACTTAAGTCTAGTTTTTTGTATGGCCAAAGGGTTAGTTTGGAAAGATTTTGGAATGGATTAGGCAATTAACATGTATTTTACTGTTCGTATAATGTAAAATCCCTAAAATGTAAACATTCCCTGAACAGATTATTTACATGGTAGGAGCGCCTACTGTAGTAATATTTCTCAACATCTTTCATTTAAGCTCTGTTAGTAGCGCCATTTTTTTCTTAATAGTTTTGAGAAGCCACACGTATTAGCGCTAGGTAGGTGATTTAGAGTTGACTTAAAAAAAATCTCAATCGTTGCTTTGTCAAGAGTTATCACACTAGATTATTCTTCATGCAGATGTGGCTTGGGAGCATATTCAGTCAAATACACTTAGTGGCACTCCCAAATATCGTGTTCGTTCATTCTTCACTTCTTGTATTTACATCCCTAATCGAAACTGTAGTCAATTGTTGTTGAGAATATCCTCACAGGCATTTATCCTAGCTTGCTCTGGCATGCTATGCAAGTCTTCCAATTGGCCTGCTGTTATTCACAAATCGGCCTGCTGTTATTCACAAATCTGCTATAACATTAATCCATTTGCAGCGATTGTTGGATTTGTTTTGATATTCTCTGTTGTGCGAAAATACAAATTTTTCAGATTTGCAGAGCAAATAAAAACCAAATAGGATCATTTTGTTTTTTTACTAATTTTTCTTTATGATAAACAAATTTAGATTAGCAAATAGCTGATCTAGCTGTAGAACTAGTGATGACTGATAGAGTATTCGGAACCATCAGTTGCCTATTTTGATTTACCCTTGAACTTTGTATGGTCAGAGCGGAGAGCCTTCACCGACTGCAGACAGCTGGCGTTTGCTGTTGATGTTGACAACAGCGTGTTTACATACGATACCGACATACCCATGATAATGCCAGCTGATGGCATGTCATGTACAAGCATACGCCTGATAGCCAAGAAGAGTGGCTACACTGTACTCAAGGCCAGTTATATTGACCAATCCATCCATCTCTCTGCGTCCATCACCGTTGCTGCATTTGATCCTCTTCAGGTGAGCAGCCTGAGTCAGGTTGGAGTTGTCTCTCCTTGGAGTTGTCTCTCCTTTAAACCCTCTAATGTGATGCTTAATTTTTTTTTAAGGCTCATAAGTTGAGGGGGTGTATGAGGTTATACGAATGTTTACAGATATATTTGGTTTTCTTAAAGGTTGACTTGCAACAAAATTCACATTACAGTTATTTGGTATCAAAACGTTCACCATGTCTTACTCTGTTGTGTTGGAGGTGCCAAATATGTGGAAATGTGATTACAAGCTCTTAAAAGCTCAAAAACAAAAAGCCACCGTAGATTGGAATCAGTTTATTTCTCTGACGTAGTCATTACAGTTTATTTATTGTCTTGTCACGTGTTGTTCTCACGTGTATTGAAAGGCCAATAAAAAGCTCGATATGTAACTTATCGTAGCACTAGTTTATGACAAACACTTCGGGTTTTACCGAAGACCCCGTATCAAATATAGATGCTCGCTACTTTACAGTTTTGTTTCGGCTTGATCTAATCACCAAGTCGTATGCTAATAAAGTGACCCAATACTTCGCAAATAATTTTTGCAGCACTTTTCGATTATCACAGGTGACCAACAGGCTCGTCATGATTATCAGACGATGATATCTACTCCTTCGAGCTAAGGTTAAAAAGTTTAATGATTTTTTACGGTAAGTTATAAGATATCAGTGCTAAAAGTGATAGCATTACAATGACGATGAAACAGACGCGTAAGAACAATAGACATGGTTTTATTGAATGCGTGAAGTATATTTGTAAAAATATTTTGACGAATAAGGTTGCATGAAACTGTAAACAGAAACCATCTTGTAACAACTACGTTCCATTTGAGTCGTTTTGGAAAGAGAATCCAAACTACAGCGGTCTCGTGTGGCTGCGATTAACTGTTCGTATTTTAGCTTTTACGAGCTTTTAATCGTATTCCCACATTTTGCACCTACAACACAACAGAAAGACATGGTGAATCTTTTGATACCAAATTACTGTAATGTAAAATTTGTTGCAAGTCAACCTTGGCTAGTATTGGTCAGTCATTGACCGTTTGTTCCAGCCGTATCCTTGCCGGATTTTTGCTGTGGCATTGCATGTCTCTGAACCAATCAAATCTCAACCAGAATTGAGACCAAGTCTCCCACTAACTTATCTGAGTTTATGTTAATCATAGTTTTAGCTTATACTGTATCTACTCACTCAGCCTTTTTATCTACTGTAAAGTAAAGTTTAACTGAAGCGATATTCTTTCTAATAACTGAGTTTACTGTACTTGATAGCATTCGGCTTGGTGAGGTCTGATTAGCCTCACTGACATTTTTCATGTCTGCATGGGAATTTTATAAATTAGATGCCGTCAAACCTTTACATACAAATTTAGTTCATTCTATAACGGCTTTGTATGTTAAAACTATCATACGTTGGAGTAAATATTCCTTTTAGAATATACAGTAATTTGCTTAATTCATTTCAAAATCCAAAAACCTATTATAAATTTTCAATACATAGTGCTGATAATTTTCATTAAAGGTAAAATTTGGGCATTTTAAAAGAAATATAAATATGCATTATGTTAAAAAAGGAGTAATCTATAAAAGAGATTTTTGTTGTTACTTTAGAGACCGGAGAATGAAATTGTAGGTTCTGCAACGCGTAGGTTTGCCAGTAGAGATGGTGATAGAAATATACAGGATGATTTACTCTAACTTACGTTAGATAATGTTTAAGTTAAGTTAGTATATACAAATTTTAATGATTTTTATGGTTTTTTTTTTTAATTTCACCTTCAGTCTTTTCACATTTATTTACAAAACTCTGATTTTTTAAGAAACTTGGTACTTTTTGTATTGAAAATTACTTCAGGTGTGGAGTAAACATTTGTTCAAATTTTACATTGTTCGCTCGAAAATGCATATGCTGAGGTTAGTCATAAGGAGAGGTTTGACTGTATGTTTATACAAGCTGCCACACGATGCTAAAAAATTTATTCTATAATGTAAGGAGTATTATATACAATATGTTACATTAACTAAATTCGGCACATCAAACAGCATCAAGGCATGAAACTGAATCCTTGTTTAGCTGCCCGACATACATGATGAGGGCGATTCGATAAGTAAAGATAGTTTTACTATAAGTCAGGTTGTAGTTGAGTTGGATAACTAATTTTATTCTCATTTTTCAACATAATTGCCAGACAAATCAACACATTTTTACCATCTTCGTACTAGTTTCTTGATTCCATCAGCGTAAAATTCTGTAGATTGCCTTCATAACCAATCACTCGCAGTAGCTTTGACCCCGTCGTGAGTCTCCATATGAATGCCTCTGATGTAGGACTTTAGAGCACCAAAGAGATAACTCTTCACTGTGCTCTGAACTTCTTTGTGACAGGAGATGATGGGTGTTTCCAGCTAAATAGCTCCTGCTTTGACTCTGGCTCATAGTGTGCCAACCGAGTCTCATCACAAGTTACAAGTCTGTTTAAAAGGAAATCTCCGTCTCTTTGAACTCTGTCTAAATTTTTCCTAGACCTTTCCAATCGCTTGGCTTTGTTGGCATAAGTGAGCATTTTGGGTACCCACCTGCAGCACACCTTTGAGTAACCAAAATCTTCATGAAGAATGGAATGTTCTGTTCCAATGGAGATGCTCAATTATTCAGCAGTTTTCTTTACTTTTACCCTCCTGTTTGCCCTAACAAGCTTGTCCACAGTCTCCAAATTGGCTAGTATGGCTGCCTGTTTTTATGGCGCCTTACAGTGCCTCGCGTTGCGTGTTCACAACTCGAGTTGTACAACGTACAACTCGAGTTGCCGTGTTGTACAACTCGGCCTGGGTTTTTGATGAACACGAGTTGTGTTACGCAAAACTAACACAGGTTCGTAAAGAAAGCAAAGTGAGTAATTGGGGTGTCTCATTTACAGAACATTTACAGAAATTTAATAATAATAATAATTTAAATATATATTCACTTTTAACTTATATATATTGGCGATATTTGCGCATATTTGTTTCTATAAATATAACGAGACAAAAACAATTGTAGAATGTAAAAAGCAAACTAAAAACAATCTTTGTGGGAGGTAGGCCAGTACTTTTTCAAATGAAAAAAGAGTTATCTCTCTAGAACCTGACAAGAAACTGAATGAACACCGAAAATAAACAAACATAGAATTTATGTCAACGACGTTTAATGATGCACCAAAAAAATTCCATATAAAAATATACTGTAGCTAGAGAAAATGAAATGATGAGATGTTCTCAAGCCGAGTTGTTGAACTCGAGTTGTTGTTAAAAGAACTCGGCTTGGGTTTTGATGAACTCGAGTTGTGCAACTCGAGTTGTACAACTCGAGTTATATTTACAAACTCGAGTTGTACAAACTCGAGTTACAAACTCGGCACACTATAAATCGCCATTAGCTCTAGTTTTACAGTACATGAATACATAGTTTAATTTCTATTAGCTAACGGGTGCCTATTGATGTACCATTGTTAATATAACCAGATCTACGGTTATGCTACCGTAATACCAGTATATTGCACCTTACTTTTGAAAAGTCGCGTTGCGCGTTCACAACTCGAGTTGTGCAACTCGAGTTGTGAACGCGCAACGCGAGGCACTGTAAGGCGCCATATGTTTTGGCCTACTTGACCTTGGTCCATTTTCGATAGAGGTCCTTTAAAACTGCTCATGGTTTGTCTCATTAGTGTACAGTGTACATTCTTGATTCAACTCGAAATGCCAAGGCTCAAACCGAGTGCGACAAGCGGGACTTAATCTAGCATTCTGAATATTATTTCAACAGCATGCACTTTGAAATTGTACGAATAAATGCGCTAAAATCAATTGAATCTCAGCTATCCCACTTATAGCACTGAGGGATCATATTAGCTACAGTAACATCTCTGTAAAACTTCTAACCTGCTTGAAAACTTTTTTGGTTTAAACAACTGTCACCATATTGAGCTTTTATTATTCTATAAATGCCACTCGGTTTGACTCCTTCACTTGATAAAAACCTTATTATTGCAGCTTTCTGTTCAACAGTAAGAAAATGTCAAAAGAGGCAGCCATTTAAAAAAATTTTCCACAAATCTATAGCCTCAAAGCTATTAAAAAATATTACAGTCGAAAGACAACACCTAAAAGACTGTAACTCCAAAAACTATGCTTGTATCACAATAATAATTTAACTTACAAAGAAATTATCTTTACTTATCGAATCGCCCTCGTATTACAGATCTGTGCTCTGCACTCTGTTTAGTGCTGTGACTGTATAATAGATTGTGCGTTCACTAGTTCTGAGATAAACGACCATTTTACATTTAAGAAGCACTATTCGCCTGCCACATCCTAGATATTTGGTTACTTTTTGAAATCATCAAGGTTATCAAATAGATACAAGTTATTAGCAAATGTGTTCAATAGGTTATAATCACAAACAATTCGTATCTAATTAACTCTAACCTTTAGAATGTTTCTTGCATTTCTCATGTTCACCTCCAATGTCCTTGACATACCTAGCATATCTCTTATGTATATCTTCCATATCCCTATCACATATCTATTATGTCCCTGACATTTATCTACCATGTCTCTGACATATATATTTACCTATCCTATTTGACCTATATCAGCTTGTCTATTGCGTATTACACAATTATTTCATGAAATCTAAAACACTTGGTTGTATTCTCTGCTCTTTCATATCTGCTCTTTTCTTTATCAGTAAATGTTAACTGCTTTTTGTAGCCCACAGATCCAACGGAGCGAAGTGTGCTTGCTGTCAGCTCTACTAGGGTGCTGACCTTTACCGGTGGTCCACAACCTTGGGTTCTTGACAAACTCAAATATTTTGAGACAGGTATTTCCTTTATGTTCAGTTTTTAGAGCCGGTCATGAGAAAAAAATACTGTTTTATCCAAATTGCAAACATTATCTAACCATGTTTGTTAGTGTATGTGTAGACCTTTGGAAAAAGAATTATTCTGCCTGTTGAAGCTGACACACTCACTAAATACAACAACTGTAATAGACTGGTCTTTTGAACCATTGACTGTGGCTATCACAAGGTCACACTTGTCTATTCAGCCTGAGGTTATCAACATGCAGGCTCCCATAGCACTAGGCCTTCCAAGTTGATTTTTTACTAGGTCTCCTTTGTGCAGGTAGCCTGTGATCTAAACTATTCAATTTCAACAATACAAAAAATTGCTTTTAAATCACGAACACTTAAGGTATGAGCTTTATTATCACTGGTCAATGAAATTCAAAGCAAATTAGACCATGAGATAGAAAATCATATCAATAATATAGCAAAGTAAAAATATGTGTTTTGGAAAAATCTCTTTTTGCGTAACGATGTTCTATAATGTAAATTGGCAAAGTATTGGTGTCTGGTATAAGGTGTAAATGTTTTTAGAAGTAAGAATGTAATGGATTGATGGTCAGGCAGATTGGAGATACAATTAAAGTACCTACTTTAAACAGCAACTATCTGATAGTACATTTAGCTCCTCAGCATTAAGGGCATTTAGACACTGTTCATAACTGTTCATATCTCTAACCTAACCTGTCTATATTTTGCTGTATAACCCCAAAAGCAAAATTTTTTGAAGCACTCTAATTTTTCTTTATCAGTTTTTGGTACATAGGAAGACCAGCTTGGAGCAGCGTAAGACAAAATGGACAATATACAATTCTGGTAAAAGAGTGATAGACCTTTTGGTTTTTTCTGATTGGTTCTGGTAAATGTTAAGATACCGATCAGTCGGCTTGTCTTGCCTTTCTACCTTGTCAAGTACAATACTCAATTGTTTATTGTAAACAGAAACTGCATGTGTCATGATCACAGAAACCATGGTTAAGTCGGGATTATAAGATTTAGAGTTATCTGCATTAACAGAAGGAGAAATTTCTCAGTTATTTTGCAAAAAAAATTTTGATTCTAGCTTAATTACAGCAGATTTTATGGTCAATAAACTGAATGCTTGTTTACCATCAGTGCAAAAACATAGTTCCGAGAAAACTGGTGTTAAAGTCTGAGAAACAAAAACCGATGCAAAGTTTTGTTTACATTTCAAAACGTCATAGCAACCAATATTAAGAGGTTGTGATATTTATCTAGATTTCTGTCTTTATATCAAAAACATTATGCTGAATTTAAAAATCTAAACAGATTTTGGCTGGTTGTCATAGAAATGGCTGTATATCTATAAGAAAATGTATTACCTAATTTTGCAGATATTAAAAACGGCTTGGCAGTGCCGCGATATTGAGCACAACCGTAGTATGATAAACAAAATGTTTAAAAAAATAATAACAGTAACATATTGCACATCATCGGTCACTCTATACTTTGATCTTGCAAATTCGAATAATTTTTCTTATAATAAAATCTTATAAAATCGAGTAATTATTCTTATAATTAAATATTGTAAAAATCTTATAAGAATAGTTAGGAATATATCATGGTCATTCCCTTTACTTACACTGCTTTTGGCATCAGTTGGAATACCAAAGTACTCATTATAAGTGTCTATAATGTCAGAATTATCCTTCAAATAAAAAAAAAAACGATTACGTTTTTCGGACGCCATTTTTCAGTACTTCCTGTTTAGCATAGCAACAGTTTTAAGGGTTTTTTCCGAGGTTTTAAGACATTTATTATCTAAATTGACTTCAGATTCAGAAAGATCACTCTTTGATTAGTCCAGAAGCACGTCTTACAAAAGTCCTTACCAAAATTATAAATTCAGTTAGTGCAGCTTTAAAGTCGAATAACTCAACTTCGTGATTTGCGACTTAACCATGGTTTCTGTGACCACGACCCATATGGGCTTCTATTGCACTGTGAGCTACTGACAAGGTAATATAGTGTGAACCAGCCTTTAGTCTCCGCATGCTACAGTGAGCCATGGCCTGTATCGTCTTACTTGCAGGTGAAGTAGATGACCGAAATGTTGTGTCGTTGAAGCAGCACAAGGCAAGCAACTCTGTGCACAGGCTGACAGCATCTTGTCTTGAACTAGGGGAGCAAAAGGTCAGGCTGACTGTCGGCAACCGTCCTTCTACTTCCAACAAGCATCCTGCCGAACGTTCTGCCACTGTCATGTACGTGATCTACCAGGGTTGTCAGCTCATACTCAGCATACTTGACAATATTTGTAATGACTCTTGTTGCTACCGTTTTCGAATCTATGCATCGCAGTTAAATCCTTTCATAAACTTTTTCATAGTAGTTCTGCACATCTCGCTCACAAACTAGCTAGTCTGATTACATGCTGTTTTCTTCAGCCGTTCCCTTCACACCACAACCCAGTCACTCGTGTGCTGTTCCCATTGATGCCGTTCAATCTCATCTGCTTTTATTATTTATTTATTTATTTTTGTTATAACCATTGTTCAGTCATGACGGTATTGTCACTAAACCAGGTAAATGTGTAAATATAAATAATGTGTAAATATGAGATAATTATAGTCCTATGTAAATACTCCACAGGATTTACTGCAAGGAGCCGGCTCAAGTCCAGCTTGTGCCGCAAGTACCAGTCCATAACCTACTTCCACCATGTCCCGTTACTCTTGATTCGGGCTTACCCATACCCGCCCACAATTATCGACTACTTACTGTCCACGTGCTTGTCACTGATGATGAAGGCAGAGAGTTTGACAACATCAGCTCTTTGCACTTTGCTTGGGGACTGTCTGACAATTCGCTGGCAACTCTAAACAGTGGTGGAGTACAGAGTGTACGGAAAGAGGATGGGGATCTCAGCGTGTCACGTTTCACCTGTAAGTCTCGATCAACTTATGGAGCTAGTAGGTTCTCTTTCACTTTTCTTTCTAACCTCGTTTACGAACTTTACAACTTGTGATAGCAGAAGCCAGGCCATCATAATTTCAAGTCTGCCACAGCGCGCAGTTGGTGTCATGAGATGATCAGAACAGCCTGGCACCACACTAGCCCACTCATCCTCACTTAGACAGTCTGAAATCAGGGTTTTATCAGTAAAACTTGTTTCTGTTTATTCATTAGATTGGCCTGTATTCTGCTGTGATATGTAGGTATAACATGTCACTCTAATCTGTATTCTGCTGTGATATGTAGGTATAACATATCACTCTAGCCTGTATTTTGCTGTGATATGTAGGTATAACATGTCACTCTAGCCTGTATTCTGCTGGGATATGTAGATATAACATGTCACTCTAGTCTGTATTCTGTTGTGTGTTAGCTGTGGTAGTACCAGCGTTTCATCACTTTATGTTTGTCCATCAAAAACCTGTGACTGATAAAAACACACATTAATTGTTGACAGGGTTCCAGACATTGACCCCTCACAGGATTACGGGTCGTCTTACCGTCTCCCTCCTGCTTCAGCATACCTTCAACACCGAGTTGGAACTTCAACTACTAGAAGATCCAACGCTCAAGCCAGGAGATGTGACCCTTTTTAATCACCCTGACAGCACGGCTCAACTTGATATTATTGGTGGTGAGCGTACAATGGCATTTCTTTGCTCAATAGTTCCATTTGATTAACCAAATTTTTATGACGCTGCTCAAAGTCGAATTGCCAAAGGAACCGATGCCTGTCGCCTGAATGGAAGTTTACAAGCACTGCACTCATGCATGTAATGTGTCAGTGGTGAAGACTGGAGTGAATTTCTATTTTGAGTATTTAGCATGTACATTTTCAAATGTATTTGGTTGGTCTGCTTTCGGTAGTTGTTGAAATGAGCTTCTTGGGACCAACAGTATGCTTCCATGAACCATTCTTTAAATTGACAAAATTTGTTTGAATGAGAAAAGCCATGGAAAACCTGGGATTCTTTACAATGTTTAGTTGTACCATAATATCAAGGAATACATTATTTTATATAGAAGTAGCTATATTCAAAGGATTTGTTATAATAAAAAGTTATTAGCACATGAACTAAGCTGTATATACTATAGAATGGCGGTATGGCAGGCCATTTGAAAATCAAGCACCTGAATGGGATCAATGAGGCATTATCGCGACAAATGTTTATGTAGAGCAGACAACTTCAGTTTAGAGAACTTCTGTTAAAACGCAAGGTGATACTGAATATTAAGAATGTGGGTAGTAATGTTCAAACAAGTCTATTTCGTGTAAATGTAGGGTGGGAGTTTATGGAATGTGTAGCATAGACAGATCAGCTGCTCTTGTTTGACTGAGAGTTGCAAGAAAGTGCCAAGATTGCTGGAAAGGAGCACAACTAAGCCGATGGGCATAGTTAGTAATAGTCTATGATTTGTCTTGAAAGCTTGTGCTTAACTAAAATAGACTAGCCGAGCACGAATTGAATACCGTACTTTTCGGACCATTAGCCGCTACTTTTTTCTGATGATTTGAGCCATGCGGCTTATATAAGGGCGCGGCTATTCTGTGGCTTTTTCTTTCATCGCTAGGGCGCATTAACCAGAATCTCCGGTTAGTGCGCCTCTAGTGGTGAAAGAAAATACGAAACAATGCCTAACGGTACTGTTCCGTTAGGCACTGTTTCGTTTTAAACAGCAAAGTTGCAGCCGCGTTAAAAAGCACCGTCCTGAGTTCTGCGGCCTATACAAAGGTGCAACTTATGTATTGTTTTATTATCGTTTTTGGAAAATAAAGCAGATGCGGCATATATAGGAGTGCAGTTAATAGTCCGAAAAGTACAGTAATCATAATGGAAAACGAACAGATTTTGCTGAACAGATTTGCAGAACCATGTGAGAAGAATTATGACAGCTGATTTTGGGTTGTTTCAAGCATGGGCGGGGCATAATTAGTATCACCTGTCTGAACTCCTATTTTATCCTATTTCCCATCATCTGTCCCTGCATCTATTTCATCATCTGTCCCTGTATTTATCCCATTACCTGTCCCTGCATCCCTTTCATCAGCTGTCACATTTTCTTTCCCATCACCTGTCACATTTTCTTTCCCATCACCTGTCACATTTTCTTTCCCATCACCTGTCACGTTTTCTTTCCCATCACCTGTCACGTTTTCTTTCCCATCACCTGTCACGTTCTCTTTCCCATAACCTGTCACGTTCTCTTTTCCATCACCTGTCACATTTTTTTTCCATCACCTGTCACATTTTTTTTCCATCACCTGTCACATTTTCTTCCCCATCACCTGTCACATTTTCTTTCCTATCACCTGTCACATTTTCTTTCCCATTACCCGTCACATTTTCTTTTCCATCACCTGCTTCCCACCACTTATGTCATTTTCTTCAGTTCCATAATAACTGGCATATCTCCTGGTGTCACAGGCTCGGGCTACTTTTATGTGGGATATGACGAAGATCGGCTTGTTAAGGTCAAGTACGTTGAACAGTCACGTCAAGTCTTGATCAGTCCAGTACGAGATGGCAACCTGCGTGTTCATGTGCACGATTTGTGTCTGTTCTCTCAGCCTCCTAGCACATCCGCTGTGCGCATATCTGGTGCCCACAGAATTCTCCTACAAGTTAGAAATAAGGTTTGTAATTTACGCTCTAGTGGTTTTGACATCTCTTTCTTTGAATAGTTCAGACTTCTATAGTCTCAATAGACTCAAGTCTTATATCTGGTTTTGTGGCAGCTGGTTGGGTGAATATTTGATTTTCGTAAAGATTTTCCACCTACCTTTTAGAATCTTTATTAAAGGCTGGTATGTCTACTCATAAGGGGTCCATGTGTTCCACATGCCTGTCATTTAACCAGTTTCTTTTGTAGAATAGAGTAAGTGGTTTGCTGCCAATTCATGTTTTAGTCAGCAATTATTTATTGACTTGCCAGCTTGTTGTTATTTGTTTTAAAGTAGATTTTGTATTACATCTGACCCATTTCTGTAGACTAGTGTATGCAATGTGCCTATTTTCCTCATTTCACCTTCTCAATGGATGCATACGTTCAGGTTCAACAGGGAAACTCTCTTCTTGCATCAGTGCAAGTACTCGATCATGATGGAAATCCCCTGCCTGCCAGCCATTTTCGGCTGATGAACCTGAAGCCTAAACTGGATACAGCATCCCGCCGATATATCTCAGTCAAAGAGGAGACGACTGATGATGAATATACCGCCATGTTTAAAGTGATCGGTGTTCAGCTGGGAACAGCAGGCCTATCATTCGTAGCGCAGCTGCCTTCTCTCATAACTAGCAATGTGCAAGAAGTGCAGGTTGGTGTTGCTTGCACTAAACATTTATTGACTAACTGAGCGATAAACCCCTTATCAGGATACAACCACATACATCCATGGCAGCCATATTATGTTACTAGTGTTTTGTGGTATCCTTTGTTATAACGGTGCCTCTAGAGCTTTTCTTTATGAGTTTGTGATACTGTTCTTATGTTGATATGCATACAGTTCTGTTGATTTACCCGTCAGGTGTTTCCCCCTCTGCGTCTCGAGCCACATAATGTTACACTGTTAGTTGGAGCAGCTCTCCAGGTACAAGCTGTAGGGGGCCCCCATCCCCAATCATCCATCAAATACATGTTGCTGGGAAAGCATGAAGGTGTAGCCACCGTATCTGGTAATGGACTTGTGGAGACGTCCGCGATAGGCTCAATGAGGATAAAAGCTCAGGCTATTGGAACCGACGATGAAACAGGAGAGTTGATAGTTTATTCTGAAGATCAGGGGGAGGTAATAGTCTGCTTTTATTTCTTTAGCTTCAGTTTGATTTTTTGACCTGTTTCCTTACTTGTCACTCTTGTGTCTGTGTTGTTTAAAGGGAATGTTAACAAGACCCAGCAACAATGTCATCTGGATTGCTTAGCATCCCTGCAATGTTTTGGCGACTCATACGATTAATAATTTGAAATGTTCCCGCTGGTTTTCTATTCATTCCAAGATAATACGCCTCATCCTTCACCCGCTCTACAGTTTCTAATATTTGATGTAAAAAAATTGGTCTAAAAGCAATGTCCTTTTTATTATTTTTTATGTTTCATGTTTGCCATCACCCAGAGCTTAACTCAATCACCCGTCCCATTCTGTCCTTGTCTACTGCTGTCTCCTTGTCCTTGCGTCTTTCTGACTCTCTGGCTGTGAGCCTGTTACGACTTATATGGCTGGAAATATTGCTTTTCTACTAAAAAGAACTGACTTATTCATGGAAACTGAACTCTTCTTTATTGCTATTGTTAATTTTGTTCTGTCTGGCTATTGCTGCTGCTAGTAGGGAGTGGTCAACACCCATCATGCTGACTTGTTATACAGCGGATCAGCAAATTTAGTCTGTTTATAGATTCATGTTGTCAAGATGACCGGAGTGAAGTTGTATGCGCCTCTCTCGAGGCTGCAGACCAACACCAAGATGCCTCTCTACGCTATGGGCTTGGATGAACAGCAAACACCATTCAGTTTTGGCAACGTTTTTCCTCCACTAACATTCAAGTGGTCCATCACCAATAGGTGAGTCATGCTGCTACGCTGCTTGATATTGTGCTGCCTCACCCGGCTGATTTGTATAACAAACTGTTGTTTCTGGTGTCATGACTGGTGTCAAAGGCTAGCATGCTTCATATGTTGTAGTAATCAAATAGGGTAAGGTGTGGTTACTTGATATCGGCTGGCCTTTAACGCATACCTTTATTCCTTACACCTACATTCCTTACACCTGCATCCCTTATACCTACATCCCTTACACCTACATCCCTTACACCTACATTCCTTACACCTACATTCCTTACACCTGCATCCCTTACACCTACATCCCTTACACCTACATTCCGTACACCTACATCCCTTACACCTACATCCCTTACACCTACATCTCTTACACCTGCATCCCTTACACCTACATTCCTTACACCTACATCCCTTACACCTGCATCCCTTACACCTACATTCCTTACACCTACATCCCTTACACCTACATTCCGTACACCTACATCCCTTATACCTACATCCCTTACACCTACATCCCTTACACCTACATTCCCTACACCTACATTCCCTACCCCTACATTCCCTACACCTACATTCCCTACACCTACATTCCCTACACCTACATTCCCTACACCTACATTCCCTACACCTACATTCCCTACACCTACATTCCCTACACCTACATTCCCTACACCTACATTCCCTACACCTACATTCCCTACACCTACATTCCCTACACCTACATTCCCTACACCTACATTCCCTACACCTACATTTCTTACACCTAAATTGTCAGTTAATCATTAACATTTTAAGCATGGCTTGGTTCGCTGCTTGCCTGACCAATTTCTCCATAGTAACTCTATGGCTGGGGAGGTGCTTGCCTGACCAATTTCTCCATATTAACTCTATGGCTGGGGAGGTGCTTGCCTGACCAATTTCTCCATATTAACTCTATGGCTGGGGAGGTGCTTGCCTGACCAATTTCTCCATATTAACTCTATGGCTGGGGAGGTGCTTGCCTGACCAATTTTTCCACATTAACTCTATGACTGGGGAGGTGCTTGCTCTATGGCTACTGTTTAAAGCACATAAATTACATAATTTTTTTATTGTATATTTCATTACATCAGAGTCTTGGCTTTCGAATGAGCTATTGTTTGCCATGGTGAGACAGACATTGGTTGGTGTTTATAGGACTTCCCCAGAGCTCTACCGCAAAAATGTTTACCGGCATAGGCTCGGAAATTGTGACGTCACAATTTTCTTATGCGGTGTTGTGTGCTCTTACCGCCTATTTTATTGCTTACCGCTTATATTTATCAACTACGATAATGACGCTAGTGTCAGGCGAAGATAGGACAACTCCAGAGAACCAATGAAGATGACAAAGGAATCAGTGTCATTAATTCTCCATGTACAGATTATTTCTATAATAAATAACGCAGATTCCAAGCACCATACTATGTTTTCCCGATGATATTATGCACTAGCCCTCTCATTTTATTGTGATGTTGAGGGTCGCGACTGAGACTAATTAGTTTCAAGCATTGCGTGATCTCGCAAAAGTGCGATTGACATGTAGTCTTAGGGCCACGCAAGCGCAGGTCACAATGTAATTGATGTGATTTCATTACCTTTATCAACGACAGTACATTTATTGAAGCATAATTAATTAACCCAGAACATGTGTTTGTATTGGTCGGGCATTAGCACGATTTCGGGCATTGTTGATTATCTAGAATCCTAGTTTATTATTAGCGCTCTCTTGGTTTAACAGCACCGATTGTCACAGAAAAGCACAGCCTCAATAGCAGCGAAAGGGATCGACTACCTATGGCTAAATAATAATTGTGACATCACATTTTGAGAACCTGAACCAAGTGTTTTTTTGGCAGGTTATACTTTTGACACCCTGTTTTTCATAATTCTATTATCCTTGGTGTATTGAATATGGGCTCATTCGAATGCCAAGACTCTGATGTATTGAAATATATAATAAAAAAATTATTTAATTTATGTGCTTTAAGGTTTTTAGAAACAGCATGAATATTTTTGGTTCAAATAAATTCTGTTTCATGAAATGGAAGTTCATTATATCAAGTGAAAAGTTTGTTTCAATCAACTTGGAGCAATACTTCTAACAAAAAGATCTCTCACTCACCTTGAGTGAGAGATCTTGAGTGAGAGAGTTCTGCATGTAGTCTGTATTCTTAAAGTTTTTTGTATGGCCTTTTTTCCTAAACAAAGTTGCCCCTGTCTCCTGTTTTCCTAAACAGAGTTGTGCAGATATATAGCTTGTTTTCCCAAACATAATTTTACATATGGCCCGTTTTCTTAAACAAGATTTCGCATATGGTATGGCCTGTTTCCTTAAACCATCAATTTTCTGCAAGCTATCATCTGTACCTTGTAACAAGACATGAATGTTTACCTGCTACCAGCATGAGACAATATGCTTTGTGTTATGCCAAGTATAGCATCTAACATGAGATAATTTTCAATGAGGTAAGAGTTTTACCAAATTATTTGTTATCTTGTGGTTTTTTTATTACTTAAAGATTAGCTATATAACGAGGGAGACAGGTTAATATCTCTTTTATGTTATAAGTCTAAATGCTGGATCATTGTAAGTTAAGTTTGCTGGTATTTTAAGCAAACTTAACTTACAATAGTTAAGTTGCACCGTAGAATATGTTATTATATGTATTATCTTTGTTATGGGAGCTGATCAACTACAGAGGCAAGTCAACATGGCAACAGAATTTTGTATATGTATGTTTTTGATTAACTATGCATGGTACTACCAACACTGATTTGGTTTCGAAGGATAAAAATTTGAGTCTACTACTTGTGTTAGGCATTAAAGACGAACGTACATAAAATTCTAACAGATTTTATCAGACAGTATTGGTATTTTTCTATCATTGGTGATTCTTTTTTATGTTTGAGGTGATCTCACTGCCAGGATGCTTCAAAATAAAATCGACAATACTTGATCAAAACGCTAAGAGTCGAGCAAAAGTGCGATTATGACGTATATAGTTGCCCTTTGGCATAGAGACTGACAGAATAATGTTGCAATTTGAACGCATTAGCTGATATTAATAACCGAAGAGACAAGTAGTCGCCCTACTGGAGACGTCATTTCGGCAAATTTTTCTTCTGAGCGTTTTAATCTCAGTCAAGCTTTTTTCGATTTTGATCCTGAAACATTCTATCCTGGCAGTCAGATCACCTCAAACAGCAAAAACAATCACAAATGATAGAAAAATACCGATATTCTATGATCAAATCTACCAAAATTTGGTGTAAGTTTATCATAAAGCCCTACCCAATTGACATGACGTGACATGTCAATCAAACTAACCTATTGACCAATCAGCGTCCAGATACGACGAGGCTTAGCAACCGATGTTGCTATCCGCCATGACCTCCGACAAACAACAATAGTGAATGTTGTTTTGATCGTTAATTTTGTTTCTACTTTTACCGTTTATTTGACGATTTAAAGTTTTGAAACGATGTCAATGGGGTCTTTGTGACTCCGTTGACATCGTTTTCGACTTTGTGAATTTATTTGAATTTCAATAAAATAATTTCTACAAAATATTGACTTCATACAATAAACAGAACAAACATTAACATACATACATGTACATTATGCTAAGGGCAGAAGTAATCATTATTCCAACAGTCATTTTTTTATCCGAATGAGAAAAATAGCCGGTCACTTGAAACACACATATAAATAATTGGACACAAGTACATTAAAGAGAAATGAATATTGTCAATATATTTCGGCTATATATATATATACATCCAATATATTTAGCTCTAGCGTTGAGACAGCATTCTGTTCACCACTGCTGGTGGCCACTGTCTTGTATGGCTTGGATGTTGAGTACCCAAATGGTGTACCCCTCATAGCGACGAGAAGCTCAATGTCCCTGTTCAACAGCTGAACTTTTCTGAAATAAAGTGAAACAGAATGTATTATCACACTTTGTATATATTTTAGAGATTTAACATTAAAATTTTATTACTATAAGGAACGCTTTTTCAATTCATACTTGAAGAATTGTTGACTATTTATTCATAGCATTGTAACTAAAACACATGTGTTTTATTTATAAACACAGTGTCTTCAATAAAGTGTTGAAACTCCCTACTTTTTTTCAATTTTATACCTATTGTCAGTTATGTCTGCAGTCAGTGGGCGTTTCTTTCGGTCTTCATTTACCAGCCGACTGATGATCATGGAGGACACTGGCTCTGCAATGATTTTTCTCCCCTTTGGCCTGTCCCATTCCTGCGGTTTTGATGTGCAAGCTGGTTCACTGGGAACTTCTTGCTGGCCACTGGTTAGCCAGTCCGTCAACTTGAGAACTAGTCCCAAGACATGGACTCATTCCTCGCCAGCTCTGAAATTTAAATGTCTTATTATGAAATAATGGGCCTCAATTAAATTCAATCAAAAATTAAATGTATCAATTAATGCACATCTTGACAGTAACGTGCCTAAAATAATATCAATAAACATGTTGCACAAAATTCTTTCAATCTCCCATTTGCCATATCAAAAATCGTAAAAAAAACTGTCAACATACAAATTATTTGGTCTAATCATGACAGGTGCTGTACCTGGTATAGATCGGACTCATGGAACGAAAATGAGGCAGTCATGGTGAATATTACTAAAACATACACTTATTTTTGTAAGAATTAAAAAGTTAATTCACCCCGCTTTACAAGAACAGTGTGCATCAGTGACCTTCAGCGGCTTCTCATTCTTTCGCTGTGACCGGTATGTTGTCGCCTTTACAGTACTTTCTTCATCATTTTTTTTTAACAAACACATTCACTGATGCAAAGAAGCTTTCATTTGCATACTTTCTTCCTTGAATGCGTTGCCTAAGAGTTGGAATATACGGTAAAAAGCTTTCACCAAAATCACTCGGTAAACAATGTAAACTTCATCTAGCCGCCGCCATTTTAGTTTATGCTTGTCGGAGGTCGACTAGTTGCTTGGTCACGTGACGAGTGGGTGGAGCTACTCTGGGAATCGGCGTCATGTCAATTGTTACCTCCAACACAAAAGGTACAATATCAAGACTGCAGAAGCATGACTGGTCTGACATGTATTCGTGTGTTTGGCAGAGAGGTGGCAGTTCTGCAGTCTGTCTATCACAGCAGTAATATCGAAATGCCGGAAGAGTCGCGATTCTCTCAGCAGCTTGTCACTCGAAGAGAAGGTCATGTCACTGTGAAACTCGAGGTGAAGGTGCAGGAGATAGGAGCCAAGCCTGCACTGCAGCAGATTAACAACAATCAACCAATCAGTGATGATGCACACATTCAGGTCAGATTTCCTCCAAAGCCAGCTGTCCTTAACGTTGACTTGCAACAAAATTTACATTACAGTTATTTGATATCAAAAGATTCACCATGTCTTAATCTGTTGTAGGTGCAAAATATGTGGGAATGTGATTACAAGCTCTTAAAAGCTCAAAAACGAACAGTTAATCGCAGCCACGCGAGACCGCCGTAGTTTGGATTCTCTTTCCAAAACGGTTCAAATGTGGCGTAGTTGTGGGAGATGGTTTTTGTTTACGCTTTCATGCAACCTCATTTGTCGAAATCTTTTCACAAATATACTTCACGCATTCAATAAAACCATTTCTATTGTTCTTACGCGTCTATTTCATCGTCATTGTAATGCTGTCACTTTTAGCACTGGTATCTTAACTTACCGTAAAAATTCATTTAACTTTTTAACCTTAACTCGAAGGAGTACATATCATTGTCTGATAATCATGACGAGCCTGTTGGTCACCTGTGATAATCGAAAAGTGCTGCAAAGATTATTTGCGAAGTATTGGGTCCCATGATCAGATTACGACTTGACGATTAGATTAAGCCGAAACAAAACTTTAAAGTAGCGAGCATCTATATTTGATACAGGGTCCTCGGTAAAACCCGAAGTGTTTGTCATAAACTAGTGCTACAATAAGTTTTATATTGAGCTTTTTATTGGCTTTTCAATTCATGTGAGAACATCACGTGACAAGACACTAACCAAACTGTCATGACTACGTCAGAGAAATAAACTGATTCCAATCTACGGCGGCTTTTCGTTTTTGAGCTTTTAAGAGCTTGTAATCACATTTCCACATATTTGGCACCTACAACACAACAGAGTAAGACATGGTGAATCTTTTGATACCAAAATAACTGTAATGTGAACTTTGTTGCAAGTCAATCTTTAACCTTATAACAGGCATAGCGACGTTCATGTCACCGGCGTAAGCATTTGTTTTAAAACAGTTTTTCATATCTGTCAATGTATCAGACCGAGTTAATTAGGGAACTACTTCAAGTAACAGGGAACTATTTCAAGTAAAACATGTTTGAATACTAGAGTATTATTCATTTCGATCATGTTTCTTTCTAAATTTTGAGAAAAACTAAAACTTTGGAGTTGAAATACGCCGTACGCCACTCCTGAAGAGCATTCTAATCATTCATTTAAACATTTTAAAGTCTTCAGGTCAGATTTTGGACAAATCTGAAAACAATGGATTGGATGTACACCTTAGTGACTCCGAATCAGAGTGTAGCTCTGATGACTTTGACAATCAACCCTCTCGGGTACACAGTTACTAAAACTAAGGCAACCACGATAACAGCGATAATATTTTATGTATATTAATGCAATCTAGTCATTGTTAGTATTAATTTATAGGTAAGTAAGGATTTTCTTGTGATCAGTTTTAATTGTGGATTCATAATGATCAAACAAAGCGTTGTTGAGTTGTGACAGGTGATAAAACAAGGGGATGAACGTAAAACATCTTGATAGTTCTTACCAAATTGATTTGCTCACAGAGGGGAAACTCTGGAGATAAATTCACCCACCAAAGGGTCAAGTATGAAGTTTTCTCTTGCCCAAATCCTTGTAAACAGATCCTTGATTACTTGAGCTCATCAAAGATCAACTCTCTCATCTTTTTCCGCCTTTATCATTTCTTTTTCCGCCTTACTCATTTAGTTTTCCTTCTCACAGTTGATGACGTGTAAAGAACAGCCTGTGTTGCTGTACTTTCTTCAAGCTTGGCTGTATCATGGCCAAACAAGAAGTTGCTTAACGCTATCGACAAAGAATTACAAGGATGGCTTTGGTGGAAACGTTATGGAATACCTGAATAAATGTTTCATTGTCTTGTTCCTTATGGTTTAATGATGTTGGAGGGGTTTGGCATTAGCGTTTTCTCGCACTGAACATAGCTTGTTTTTATTTTGTCTTCACTTTCTAGGTGTTTGACACTTTGGAGTTGCTAACTCCTGCTACTTGCTCTGGGCAAGTGCTGATGACTCCTAACACTGAAGCTCGACTGAGAACAAACAGAGATAGCTCGGCTACTATGTCCTACAAGGTTCAAGGTCAAAGCGACCTAGTAACTGTTGGACCAAACGGTATGCGCTTGTTCATATTCTTACAGTATGACAGATCTTGCTGACTGCTCATGCTAATTCTGAGGGTGCAATACACATTGAATTAAAAACCAATACACATTGAATTAAAAACCAATACACGTTGAATTAAAAACAGATTTACTCAAATGTGTGAACATAATACAGCTTTTCCCACAAAAGTTTGATCAATCTCAGTTTTTGTTTTTTGTTGTTGCTAGTGTCAAATGATTACCTACTTGTTAACATGCATAATGCTCAAAACATATTTTTGATGTTTCTAATTTTATCACTGGCTTGCAGAGATCAGGGCTTATTATTTGTTACCCGACGAAATGTCTCGATAGTATTTTGGTAAAAGCTGACAAAGGTTGGTAGAATCATTTGCATTTGCGGTTGGATAGTGGCCAAAAATCAAGACTCGTATCACAGATAGAGGCTTTGCATTAGTTTGAGAGTCGCAGTGTTTATGATATCGAATCTGATGTCAAAATAAAATTGTGAGTTGGATCAGCGTTTTATTAGTGGTTTATTACTGCTAGCGGTTGCTAGTCATTAGTAGTGGGTTATTACTGGTAGCTGTTGCTAGTCATTAGTAGTGGGTTATTACTGCTAGCTGTTGCAAGTCATTAGTAGTGGGTTATTACTGGTAGCTGTTGCTAGTCATTAGTAGTGGGTTATTACTGCTAGCGGTTGCTAGTCATTAGTAGTGGGTTATTACTGGTAGCTGTTGCTAGTCATTATTAGTGGGTTATTACTGGTAGCTGTTGCAAGTCATTAGTAGTGGGCTATTACTGGTAGCTGTTGCTAGTCATTAGTAGTGGGTTATTACTGGTAGCTGTTGCTAGTCATTAGTAGTGGGTTATTAATGGTAGCGGTTGCTAGTCATTAGTGGTGGGTTATTACTGGTAGCTGTTGTTAGTCATTAGTAGTGGGTTATTACTGGTAGCTGTTGCTAGTCATTATTAGTGGGTTATTACTGGTAGCTGTTGCAAGTCATTAGTAGTGGGCTATTACTGGTAGCTGTTGCTAGTCATTAGTAGTGGGTTATTACTGGTAGCTGTTGCTAGTTATTAGTAGTGGGTTATTAATGGTAGCTGTTGCTAGTCATTAGTGGTGGGTTATTACTGGTAGCTGTTGCTAGTCATTAGTAGTGGGTTATTACTGCTAGCGGTTGCTAGTCATTAGTAGTGGGTTATTACTGCTAGCTGTTGCAAGTCATTAGTAGTGGGTTATTACTGGTAGCTGTTGTTAGTCATTAGTAGTGGGTTATTACTGGTAGCTGTTGCAAGTCATTAGTAGTGGGTTATTACTGCTAGCTGTTGCTAGTCTTGTTTGCACTGCTCTTGAGCAATCTGTTTTTATATATTTTCAATGTTGCTTAACAAATTCTGAAAGTTTTTACACTCCGCATACATTCTACGTAACCGCAAAACATGAATTTGTGGTTAATATTTGGTGATTTTATTAACTGAATGGATAAGACAGCTTTGTGATCGGAAGGTGGAGTACCTTTCAAGGTAAGCGATGTGAAAATCCTGATGGTCTGAAACTTGATTTGATATTAATTCTTATATCCATCTTGTTTTGGTAGGAGAGATTGTGAGTGGTGACCAGGCTGGGAGTGTGTCTGTTATAGTCACAGCTATTGAGAGCTTTCGAACCAATCAAACCCTCCTTTTGCTCATCAATGTAAGTGTGGTAAATGCCTTCTGTTTTATTATTTAGTTGTAGTTCTTTGATCCATGAAAATGTTTAAATGGTGCCTCTCTATCAGAGTAACATAAATTCCTTTTATTTGTATACATCTTTAAACTACTAAGTAAATGTCTACACTAATATGTACAGGTTTACACTACTATGTACAGGTCTACACTAATATGTACAGGTTTACACTACTATGTACAGGTCTACACTAATATGTACAGGTTTAAAACACTATGTACAGTGCCCCCTTGCCATACGGTTTTAATCCGGTCCTGGGTTGACATATACCGAAAATGTATAGAAGGGTATAGAAATCCATAGTAATTACATAATGCAAGCATCTCTTGGTAAAAATCAGCGAAATTTTATTTGAGTACTGTACATACATGTATTAAAAAATAACAAAATAATATGTTAACCTTGGTAATTATAGTTACTAACAGTAACTTAGTGTATTTAGTAGTTATGATCTGCAATAAAATGTAACATTACAATGTACAACATGTGTGTGCAGTAGCAGCAGTATGTACTGTGGGGAGTTTTTACCTTCGAGACAGATGAATAACATTAACTTTGAATTTAACTTAAATAAATTTAGCTTACTGAACACACATTGAAAGCTAAGTTTTAGTATGTATTTTAACTATTTTACTTAACTTCATCTTTTTCATCGCTATAATGTTATCATCTATTGGCTTCCAGCTTCGTTTTCATTGTAACTTTTAGCTGACCTCATTAAAATCTTTTCCAACTTAATTTGACAATAAAACCCGAGCGATGCTGTTCTCGAATGCGACTTTTTGCATACTTGACCATTTAATGGCCATCAAAAGGAAAAATGAATTTTTCTTGCTGTATCTTTGAAGTGATGTGACTTGGCTGGTACATGTAGCGAGTAGAGCAGAGAGGAGACAAAAAACGTAATAATGCTAATTATGTTGCTGTACACTTGAAAATAAATTTAATACGTAATGAAGTGGATTTCTATTCGCAGACTAAGGGAAGTTGTCTGATCCCTGACCCTCTGTTTGAAGGGATGGCAACTCCAACCTTGCTACTGGTTTTAAAGGGAAAGAATTACCACTTTTCACACGAGGAATGCTGAACTGAGAGCAGCAATTGGTCATCGTATCTCATTCAGGCATTGTGAGAAGGTTTTTGAGTGAACAACATATCAGCATCTTCGTTATTTTGATGTAATAAGCACAACGACTTCCAAATTTGAATTTCAACCGAAATTTCTGTTGAATTCGTATGGCGAAATAGGATTTGTTTGAGGAAGCAAAACTATCGTGGTCCACTTCGTGAGGCGGAAAAATTGTATAATAGGGACATTGTAATCCTAGGACACACAGTATGTGTTTACACTTCTATGCACATATCTACACTACTATGTACATGTTTACATGACTCTGTACATATCTACACTACTATGTAAACGTCTACAGTGCTCTGTACACATCTACACTACTCTGGACATGTCTACACTACTCTGTACACGTCTACATTACTCTGTACATGTCTACACTACTCTGTACATGTCTACACCACTATGTACATGTCCACACTGCAGCAAAACATGTGTGCTCATAGGATGTATCAAGTCCTGTACCTTCAAGTGACTCACTTACGACATCAGCGCTTCTGAAGTTTTCTAATAAAAACTTGCTCTGCATGCTCCCTGTTTGGTAAATCTGTATGATTATTCCTACCTGTGTTTATATTTAGAAGTTCATAGGGTCACATTTCTTATTAACTCTGTAATTTAATCATTAATAGAAAGTGCATATGAAATACCTGAAACCATATCACAAATACCTTCCAATTTAGGCTCTTTACCTGGACTTGCTTCATGGCCAGTTCAATGTCTGTAAATATATATGTAAACCTACCATTATAATAGCTGTGAATCGGTGTGAAGGTTTCTAACGTATGATTTAGAATGGGTTTTGTGGTTGGTTAGTAGAATCGGAACCTCATGAAATTTAACCTACAGTTATATCAGTGTTGGTAAACTCATTAAAATGGGTGCATACGTTCGTGGACTGTCAGGTGAAGCCGGTGTGCTACATAATGCTGAACTGTGAGACAGAACTGAACACAGCTATACCATTAGGTTTCATACCTGTTGGCTCAGTCCTCCAATTCAGGGTCAGCAGCCATGACGAGTCTGGTCAGCGGTTTGATTTTACCAACTCACAGATTCGCTTCAGACCAAACAGGTGAGTGTCAATATTCTATATGCTATGAAGTAGTTGCTGAAGAGGCAACTGAGAATGCTTCCCAGGTCGACTTGAAGTATGTTATAGATTCTGATAATCGCTATTCCAGTTTGATCTTTGTCAGAGCTGTGATTTTTTAGAAAGAATTTTATGTAAATGACATATTCTACTCGTTACCGACAAGGGACGTACTGATGGAAATAGCAGCAGGAGAAGTAAACGTGTTGTGAAAGTAACAAAGTTGGCCTTACCCAAAGTACATTTTATTTTATCTAGGTCACTTGGTTAGCATCGCTTGTCTAAAATAAGACAGGCCTTACCATACGGTAATTTATACAACAAACAGGATAACGGCAGAGAAACAAAACAACTGTAGCAAAATCTGTTCTGTCAGCTTTTCTGAGAAATATAGCAGAAATATTTAGGTAGATTGTTTTGAGGAAAATTTTAATAGATGATTTCTGTATAAATTCTAGGCTCAATGTTCTGTCTGGTGGTTATATCATTGGACTTTGCTAAAAGTGCACATTCATGAATTCTTTCTTTGCAGCAAATTTATTCTTAGAAACCATTTTACAAATTAGGTTACGAGCTAGTATTCATTCCTTAGAACTTATCAGCTGTTTGGATTGTTCGCAGGTTTGATTTGCTGCAAGTAACTTCAGGGCCGGAGAATCGTACAGTTATTGTGAGGGCTCCCAGTGTCTCACCATTTAGATGGGGAGGCACCATCCTCAAGGTAGTAGAAGTTTGTAACATCTGATCTTCATCTAGTTATGGACAGAGAAGCTGTCAGCACCTTTACTGTTATTTATGTGCAATGAGGAAGTGTTTAGTGCAATTAGAGACAAACAATGGAATAACGAAACTTACGTGTGGCTGATTCACAATAATGTGATGATTGTATTCAACAAAGGACATATCAGGGAGCATTTCATTTCTATTATTGAATATCAACTATGTTTATCAGTCTCAGGTATCTGAATGAGCAAATGATTTGTAGTAATTTATTGCTTGAATATCAGTGTTTCTCAGGACTTGTTTTTGAAGTTTTCTTTATCACCATCTCTCTGTCACCAATGTTTTACGTATAAAAACTCATAAATAGAAAGGAGTTCAGGATCTTGTTAAGAATGATTAACCGATTTGAACTTGCATTGAAAAACCTGCAACACTGAACCTGAGCAGAGCCTTAGCTGACAATCAAATCGTAAGCGTACGTTAACTGTGGTTCCGTGTTTAAAGGATCGGCTGTTCATTGCATGGAAATGTACGAAAATATGAAGATTTAAAACATCAACGAAAGCTTTTATCTCAAGGTTTTACAAGATATCTTACAAAAGATCACTTCATCAATAGACTAAGTTCTCAAATATTTCAATTGCCAAGAGCCATATTCAGTCTTTGCTCAAAGCGTCATGATGTAATTTCGGCTGTGGCTATTCATATCAAGTTCCTATTATTAAAAGAAAATTTAATGTAATTTTGTATGGAACCCCATTGATAGACTCCTAAAGGCTACCACTGCCATTGTAGATAACAGGAACAGGTTAACATCTAAGAAAAATGTGAATGCCACTTATTTGGTCATACATTTGCTTTGGTTTGGATACAATAATTAGCTAAAATTTATAAAATTTGGTTACACATGATCTTTTCTGTTTTGAAACCCGCTTGCAGTCATTCCTTTGCGATCACTCAGTGTAAGGGTATTTTTCAAGCGCTGCAATTCTGTGAATATATCATCAATCTCTAAAAAAATAAACAAATGGCTTGGCTAATGTGTGAGAATAACATGTGATGTTACTAGCTTTAAGCATAAACTTCTGTATGTCTGGTTAACTGATGAGTTAGCTTGAAAATTTATTAAACAGGCTGTGATTGGCTGGCTGCTGTCCATACATCGAATTACACATTTTTTTCAGGCTTGGGATGCCAGACAGCCAAGAATAGCTGACTATGTTAATATAAACGTACAGAGCGGTATCATCGCTTCTCCTAGTTATGTTGTTGGGGATGTTATATGCTTCTCCACCAAATTTCTCGCCTCGTCAGGTTGGTTTTAACTATGTACATGGTACGACTTACATTCTGTGTTATCTCAAGTTTTTATTTGGTTGATGATTTGAGCCATGCGGCTTATATAAGGGTGCGAATATTCTGTGGCTTTTTCTTTCACCGCTAGGTCGCATTAAACGGAATCTCCAGTTAATGTGCCTTTGGCGGTGAAAGAAAAAACGAAACAATGCCTAGCGGTACTGTTTCGTTAGGCACTAGGTTAAAAAGCGTCGGTTAATACGAAACAGTGCCGTCAGGCACTGTCCCGTTTTAAAGAGCAAAGTTGCTGCCATGTTAAAGATCACCATCCTAAGTTCTGCGGCCTATACAAAGGTGCGGCCTATGTATTGTTTTATTATCGGGTTTTTGGAAAATAAGGCAGATGCAGCTTATATAGGGGTGTGGTTTATAGTCCAAAAAGTACGGTAACTATGAGTTTTTAAGCATATTTGCTATATATAAATTTGGTCTGCTCAGAGCTCATGTTTCATAATTATAGCGATATTCAAGGTTTACATAGATGAAGGATTTATGACTCATTATCTGTAGGAAAGTTCACTCTTGTAGGTGAGTCAGGCTCTTGGAGCTCCAGCGACCCTAACTCACTCCATATCGATCGAGTAAGCGGTCATGGCCTAGCCCTTGCACCTGGTACTGTGTCTGTCAACTATAACATGACCCTACAGGTTACATCTAACCAGGTGAGTAACGAGGGCAGCTTCTCACACATGTTTATTTTTTTCCAGTCACTTTTAAAATACTGACCATACAGCAGATCTGATTAAATTGAAGGTGCGAATCGATGAAGTTGACAGTCTGAGTTTGGAAACGACCTTCAACCACTCGGTCACACTTGCTGGGGACACATATAGTGTCTCCGTCATTCTCAACGGCGCCTCGAAAAGTGAGTGCATAACTCGCATCTATCACCCACTATTTCTATGCATATTTTAAATCTCCCTGTTTGTGTATGGTTGATGAATGCATTATTTATGGTTGCCTTCAGTGGGGCTGGCATTTCTGAGGGTCTTTTTAACCAGACTAATGTCACACTAAGTAGATCCCATATCACGTTTTTTCCATTCTATAATGCTATTTCTCTTAGCCCCTTGTCATGGCGTGCCTCGGCCTGTCGACTCTTTCCCATACAGATGCCAATTGTCTGCTGATTTCTCTACGCAAGAGTCTCAGAATCAGTACAATGTAAACCAGTTATTCACCACCACTCCTACCTGGTCTAAGGAGACCGGTGAGTAAATTTCAACAGCCTAGGGCTTTTCTATTCGCTGTAATGAGCAATGCTAATCTTCCCTTGATAACACGTTAGCAATCTGAATATGTGTTAGCCTTTTAAACGTAAACCCTTCAATGCATAGGCTGACACATAGCTTCCTGCTGTGGTTTATTTAAAGCCGTGCTAGTTTTTGCTCCTATATTTAGTGCGAGTTCTATTCTGCAGGCGTGTACGGGTGCTCTTTGATTGCCAAAGATATATCATCACAACTCAAGGCACTACTGAGCACTGTGGATGCCTCACTATCTCTCACAGCTGTCAGATATGATGACCTATTATCGTCTGATCCACTCAGTCTCTCTTTTGTACCTCCATTTCACGTTCTTACCAAAGAGATATATCTTACTAGTGCTGAGCCGGTATCTCACATTGATCTCTCTGCTACGGAAAGCTCCATCTCTTACCTCAGTGTTAAGGTAGACAGTCAGACCTCGATTTTCTCTTTGTTCATTCGTGCTTATAAGAGTGAAGCCCGTGTCACCCATATCTGTTAAAGCCATACTTGACGTCGTATTTATCAAATATAGATTGAAGGTCGACTCTCCTCGGTGTTGCATCATTCAGAAGCGAAACGTCTGAGTAGTGGTTTATATAGAGTACTCGTGCGATGGTCGACTTACTATGGAGCGACAACCGAGGGTAGCATCACCTTGCAGGATAAGCTCACAGGCCAGGTCTATGACATAGCTGTGCATGTCACTGCAGGTACTCCAACGTCTCTTTCTCTATTTTAAAGCTATGCTACCCATACCTTGGCCGTTTTGTTACAAGGATTTGGCCAAGTTTGCAGATATAGTTGCTATAGATACCTTATTGGCGTATTTACGTTCCCTCTGCCAAAATATGGTGACACTAGTAATATTAGTCTCAAGTGTGGTTTAAATTGTTAATAATATGATTATTACCAGGTGCCATAGTGACAAAAGTGAAGCCTGTGAAACTTGTCTAATAAAATGCTCTACAGCTAAACTACATGTAGTTGCAAAGATATCTAAACATTGCTTCTAACTCCATTTCATCTACCTTTTTGTGTTTTCCTTTGATTTAGCAATCTATAGAATGTATAAAATGGTACATGAAGACTTAAACGTCGCAGTACACTGTATGACTCTATTTTGCAGATCCTCAGGCTACAGGAGTTGGCTATTTGCTTTGGAACAACACTGACCTACTCATGTTTGTCATAGCCTGCATTGTAGTGATGACAGTTTGCCTTCTCTTAGGTTAGTACAACTGCAAGCATGTATGTCACTTATTGTCTGACTCACAGCCCAACAAATTCCTTACATTTTATTCAGGATTGTTTCTTTTACTGATCCTTTAGCGTTAATCATTTGAATCTCAACAGTTGTGAATGTGAAATGACGTTGTATTCACGCACAACATTACAGTAGCTCATTTTGACAAACCTTTTGTACTACGGATACCCTTCCAGTACTTATTTGATTACATACATCTGTATATAAATCTCTAAGTCTGTTGTCATTCAGTCTGTACCGCTATAATAGCTATTAAAGTCTTGGAATAGAAAATCCCCTTTGCGCTGGATGTGATCTCGGAACCTCCCGTTCACCAGGCGATAACCTAACCAATTGAGCTACACGAGATGCAATGGATTCACTAGGCGATTTCAGTCATTATCTCGGTTAAAATATGCATAGCACGCTCCGTTACGCAACGTCACTAAAGCTTGCCCTCATGGCTCTTGTTGGTATGTTTAGTAATACGAATAATAGCCTACTCAAATTAGTCATTGGCAATGTGCCAGGCTAATGGCAAGTGCAAGGCAACTACATTACCTGCCACTATTTATAAGCTGTTTTTAATACCTCTACAACGCCAGGCATTCGGTTAGTCTCATATAAGTTCTGTATTCAGATTATTATTTCACCCAACATCTCTATAGAATATCTCACTGTAGAACTGATTCTATGTTTAGTCATTGACTGCAGAACCTTTGTGCATCGCTGGAGTTAGTGGGTGTATAATTATGAAATCTGCAGCCATATTTTATCTTTTCCGTGAAGATAATATTTATTTTGTTTATTGTTTATTCTCTTTGCATCACCAAAGTCAGCCAAGGTATGTGACAGCTTTTGTAAAAAACAAGGTCAGTTATGTAGGCCAAAGCAAGAATTGCCATATCAGTAGCAATCAAAGCATCTTATTTACTAGCTAAAAATAATGAAGACAATTCCAAATACCGCCAAACCCTCCACATGAAAAGTTATTGGTCCTGAGGTTTATACTTGAGAACTACTTTACTTCTAAGAAGAAATACTTGGGTAACTATATATACCATTGAAACATGTACTATATCAAATTATGTAAATGACTAAACTAGACAGACTATGTAAAAGACCAAACTAGATGTAAACTGTATGAAACTAAAAAAAATTGTATTCGAAGGTGATCATAAGTAGAGGTTTGACTGTGTATATGGTTATGGCTTATGTCAAACAGTATAGTTAAGAATTTTAATCCACACAAACCTTTTGGCTTGTCAGGGTTGGAAAAAACCACCGTTTTTATGAAAAAACCAGGTTTTTTTGGTTTAAACCGGTTTTTATGGTTTTTATAATTTTACCAAAGTTTTTGCAATTTCAAATCTAATTAACATCACTTCCTATAGCTGCATGATTGAGTATTGAACATACATATGTGGAATCATCTGTTAAAGATGGTACTGTGGGAGTTGTTATGAAAAAAAAGAGAGAAAACAAATGGAAATTTTAGAATGAATCTTAAATCAAACATGGTCGATGAAATACAGAGCAGAAATCTTATCACATAAAGTGAATATTTTACATACAGCTCTATGTATAAGTAGGAACTTTAATCCAAATTTAATCGTGTGGTAGTGTAGAGCAGAGCATAATCCAGATGCATTGCTAGTGTTTGGAGCCGTGGCAGATGACTCAACTTCTATCACCTGAATACTAGCATCACTGTCTAACATGGTGTTGTCAGCTTGACATTTTGCTACGTGAGCTTTAAGCCTATCTGCGTGACCTCGCGTTACGATGGCACACCTATTACGTTTTGCCTTAAAACCTTTGCTTTTTGCAGTTCGAGTGAAAAACTTCCAAACGGGATCCTGTTTGCGAGGCATGTTGGAAATTTGAGGCACAACTTTGACTTTTCAAAACACATTATAAAATGAATTCTAACAATCCAACTACTTTGGCTTGTGCCCAATAAATGAAATATTAGTTTGCAAACTCGAAGCTTTTGCCTAAAAGGATTTTATTGTTTTAATTTCTAATTATAAGTAATCCCTTCTCACTGGCCAGACTTGAGAAAGTATTCATTCATTATTAGAGACGATTATTGGATTAGTATATTTCACATGGTTTTTATATTTCATCAGTAAAGAGATCATCATATCACTTGACAAAACCAATTGAAAATGAATTTCACTAATTCATTGTTGTGCTAGGATTTCAAGTAGTTTCAACTTGAGCTCTGCCATCAATTTACTACTGTGTCCTAAATAAACTTCCACAGCTGATAATTACATATAATTGCATTTCTACCGCACATGAACCACTAGGAGCTTAAAATATTATGTTTTTCACAAAAAATAATGAAAAACCATAAAACCCGGTTTTTTCGGGCTGGGTTTAAACCACTCGGTTTAAACCATTGGTTTAAACCATTGGTTTAAACCAAGCCAACCTTGTGGCTTGTATAATGTATTTTGCCAGGTCAAGTGTTTTGAGTCTATGTCAAGCTCAAAATGCTATTGTTTTTTTCATTTGTCAATCGAAAATATTTTAGGTTACTTTGCGGTGTTTGGTGCTCGGAATTCAGCAGCTAATGCCTCATTGAATGACACCAGAACATTTCATGGCTCTCCAACTCGGTCACCATCTGCTAGCCCAGCAGGTACATCTTTGCAGTCTTATTGATTGTTGAAAAGCTTTGTAAGAATCGAATAACATTTGAATAGCAAATAGCATTCTAATAAAGAATAATAGATAGCCTTCCATCCATAGACTTTGGCAAAAGTGGATCCAGTAATTTTCAAGCCTCATTTATTCAGTCTCATGAATTTCTTTCGAATACGTTAAATCCTTATTGCTAGTTTATAGCATGCTTTGTAGGCGATCCCATGACTCCTTCCTGGCAACGCCAAAAGGCAAGTCCAGGCCGTGTTGCTTTATGGAGCTCAGGTTATGAACCACAGGAAGCAAATCCATCTGATATTTCCTTGTTCAAGAGATCTCCTCGTCACATGGTGATACCGGATTAAACCATTGCAGTTTTCAGCATCTTGGCTGTCAACATCGTGTGAAGACGTTTATAAATAACTCCATTCCTCTTGCTGAATCTAGTTTTAGAATCTATTCCTGTATGTCTTTAGATGTGTATAGCTTGACGTACCGCCTTTACCCACTACTGGGCCGTATTATAGAAAATGACTCTCTCACTTCGAACTTGCCATGACTTGATCGGGACCATACACAGCGCCTGTTAGCTCTGAGGTGCCAGACACACTTGTAACACTAACCTGCCTCAATTACTGAGCACATTTCATTTTGAGATTATGTATATTTTTAATGGATGCAATTTGCCTGTCTGTCTTTGCCAAAAATATTGCAATAGAGCACTTTCATATAAGCAACTTTTGGCCTTCAACTATGGGCCCTTGTAAATAAATGTATGTCATTTAAGAAATAATAAACGAACGTAAATAACTAAACATAATTTGAAATTAAATAAATAGTCAAGTATTTCAGGCTTGAAAAAATGTATATTGTGTTCTTTAGCATTCTAAGAGAAATAACTTAAAAACCAAAAAACCATGTTGAGACTGACTCATTTGATGGGCTCATCAGAATTTGTAGTTGTAATAGGTTAGATCTAATGGTTACACCGACTTCTTTTTGCTGTTAGCAATTTGTTTCCATAAAATGATGGCGACAAAGAGGATGAAAAGTCTGGCTATTGATGGAAGCGTTCAATGGACTATGAGTGGTTGGGACATATATTTCTCTTTCTAAATTGTCACGGTGTTCAAACTATCTAGATTATGCGCTAGTTGATAGGCGGTTCTCCCTGAGATGTATATATTCATATAAACTGATGTCCCCCGTGACACAGACAAGCCACTCCTTGGCCTAACTTATTAAAGAGGTTGCGCGGTCTTGTTATTGCCAAAATGTTTACAGAAAAATAATTTTTTGTGAGTTTTTATATTGGCTATCATTTTTAAATAATAGCCGTCAGTGTGCATCCCCTTAGATAAGAATCTTCACTAAATTGCTGCGATGTGTCAGTTCCTAGTGCTGCTATATAGATAATATACAGACTGCCGACACTTGTCACCAACACTTCTAATTTGCAAATACATGTACATCATAACTTTAAAAACACCTCCACAGGCGGCACTCACTTTTTTCATTTTCATAGATAAGTAAAATGAAACTTGAAGCAAAACACCCAGTCACGCAAAATTCAGATTTTATGCGTGACCAAGCATAGAAAGTGAACTAAAGCTTTCCAAGATTCGCTAAATTATGTAGTGAACAGCATAATTTTCATTCTGGTTATTAAAAGCAGATAGAAATAAACCAGTGATCAGTATAGGCTCTCAATTAAAATTGCACATTTTCATGTATACAATTAGAACTTATAAAGCATTCTAAATGCTGGCATATTTACTTCTAGGGTTGTTACTTTTTTACAATCAAAGTTGCACCTAGTCCTCACTCTGGCTTTATTCTTATGTTCTTTTGCCGTTAGTTAATGCTAGCCAAGCAACTGGTAAAATATATGTCTCTGACTCCAAACCCAATATCTTGAATTTAATATAGTAGCTTAGGGCCGTCTTAGTTGGGTGAGCCACAATTGTGGTGGGTGGGTGCATGAGTTTCAATCATTGCCTTCACATGCGCACTCCTTCAGCGGTTTGCTGTTGTGTTCACCATGCTTGATTCAGACAAAATCGTATTGCTCCATTTATTCATAAGACTAATAAAACTGTCCCAAGCTTTTTATTATAACAGCTTCTCAATACATAATATTGATAATCTCACAATGACTTAGCATCAATACAAAATAAGAATCGATGGTCTTTTCAATACCACAAAAGGTAAAAACAATCAACAAAAACTAAACAATTTTTTTTACAAACTACTTTGAAGATTTACATTTAATTTACAGATGTATCATGTACATATAGAGTTGTCAGTCATATTCTACAATTTGCATAATGACTAATATGACATAGTAGAATGTAGTAGACAACAGTAGACAGAAAAATTGAGCACGAATCTTACATTAACTATAGTTTACCTATGATATACGATAGCTGGTGGCACACAAATATTAATAAAACGATGAATTACTTTGGTCTATACACTATGAAGTGCCCAATTAAAAAATAAGAAAATGAAACAACACACTTCTCACGATAAAGCTATGTGCAAAGAGGACTACAATAGCATGTAGATTACCAGCGATTGTTATACAATAAGTTAGGGCTAACCACAGCCTCTGAAGTCTAATTCAATGATCTAGCGTTTCATTAGCAAACTACACTAAAAAGCCTGTTGAGAGTTACTTTTTAGATATTCCTCAGAAGGCAAGTACATGTAGCTCTTTAGGTTCTGTCAACATACTACCTGCTACAACTAATTCCTAAATATCTATACTGCAAATATGAGCTCGTTATAGCATAATTGAAAACAAGCTCCATTTTGCTTAACTGCTCGAGAGTTTAAAACTATCAAGAAAGTGTTGATGTCAAGCCACTTGCACAACACTTAGCCACTACCGTTTGTTTCAAAGGTAAGAACTCCATACAGTACTGTACATAATCACTAAATAGGTATTTAATACATGGTTAGTGTAGGTGATGAGTTACACCAATTCAAATCATGTTTTTCATTGTAATATCTTGTCTTTAATTTTTTTTCAAAAGATGGGAGCGGATTAATTTGTATTTAGCTAGTTTATATAGAATTTGATTCGATATACGCGTGAATTGACATACAAGCATATGGGCTCGGCATGCATTATGCTCGTATCTCAAGGTGTACAGCGTAATAAAATGCGTGTAGCTTATACGCACCCAAAACGCATCTTTCATCTATATGGAGAGAAAAGTTGTAACAACCTATTTTGTTGTACTTGTGGTGAGACAAGAGAATTACCTTCAAGCAGGCCCATGCTCAAATGGTTATAATATGTAACTGATCAAAATGTGAATATATTGTTTTCTCTGCATGATAAGCAAACCTGGACAATTGTAAGATAACAGTTACGTTGCATCAATCCCACAATTCTTCAGTCACATCTTCAAGACAGCGAGAAGAATCCATTTGCTCTGGACAAACATATTCTTCATCAGAGGAAACAGAAGATGATGACTTCTCCATATCTAGTATTACTGACTGTCTATCAGCAGTTAAAATGTATCCTAACTTATCTAGACGCTCACACAAATCAGTTATGTTCAGTTGCTCCTTGAGACTGGAACTAGATTTAAGAAGGAACGAGAGAGGAATTGGAGTTTGCGATAGGTCGTCAATAATATTCTCCTGTATGTAGTTAAACGACAGAGAGTTGAGGTGGTATTCTATATCCATGTCTAACAGCTGTGAATCAGTCATATTGATGCCAGGATACACAGCAGAGTATATCTAAAATAGATTACACATTTAATATATCTTAATCAGACCAATTAGTTGCTTGATAGAGACAAGCTTTGTCCTAAAAATGTTAGTTAGGCATACATTGGATGAGTTGGCTTAATATGATGACAAATTAACAATACCCACCTGCTCATACTTGTCAGAGGAGCTAGATATACCAGCGGCTACAGCCTCATCAGCCAACTTAAACACTGCTATTTGTGAGCAAGGTCCAAGAGAGGACGACTCAACAGGAGGATCCCCTACTCCATCATATTCGACTCTGTAGCCATGTTTCTTACTGACTTGGCTACACCTGTTCGTAACAATTGATTATTGAGTGAAAATATGCCTAATGCTAAGGTTGACTGAATTTTACCCACATGCCTGTTATTAAAGTCTATTCTTCTATTAAATAGATGTAAGACCTGTTGTGACAGAATGTTGGACAAATTTCACATTTGCATTATTCGGTATCTTCAGAAAGCCTAATTGTTTTGGTTTCTATTTGGTTTGACTATTCAAACTATCAAAAGTTATACTAAAAAGAATGACAGGACCTCATATGCAATAGGCAGTCGTAACGTGGGTAAACTTGCAGTTAAAACTAGAGATTAAAAATAGTGGCAGAAATTATTGCTTACATACATATACGTTCTCTGCAGTTATGAATATCCTGTTTTATTTTGCATATAACAACTCTACATCAACTTTTTCAGCAAAAAATTGTTTTCTAACTGAAATAAACCTTTTTCATTTCGTATCATAATAACCAGTTTTGCCTTAGATAAAATTATGTGTGCATAGAAATAAACCATTGGGCTCACAACTACACCTACATGGAAAAATCGCAAGGGCGTGTAAATGAACAACATAGATTAATGCTGGGAAGCAGCTAGGGCATGGGAAGCAAAGTCATGCGGTAGTTTTTAAAGGCAGGGATTCTGCCAAGAAACTTGATACCATGCTCCTCACAGAGATTGCAAATTAAATACACTTTCAGTAGTAGTTGAAGATAGAGCCTTACTATTAATTTGTCTGCCACCAGAATTTTTACCAACAGTCAGCCGTTCACTTTTTAAACTGATGATCACAATGTTGCCTAGCGTATCTTTACCATTCATGTGAAGTTTTAAAAAAAGTCAAGGTAACAGGTAATTACCTGATTGATTATTGCTGTTATAATCAATCAGGTAATTGATTATGACAGCAATAATTGATTGCTGTCATAATCAATTATTATGACAGCAATAATAACTAGTAAAAACGCTATAACACTAATTAAAAAGTATAACACTAGTTAAACTGTCGACGCGGGTTAAAGCTTGCAATTTTACAGTTGATGCAATGACAATTTTCTTAAGATCGACATCTGGGCAGTCCGTATATTAGTAATTGATTAAAGCAATTGAAGCAATTATCGTACAGCTACATCCAATGTGTATATTAACAAAGATACTTGTACTTGCCAGAAATCCTACACTATTTGGTCTGTTCGTAGGCTGAATGTCAAAATTAAGTTGAGAAAATTGTTCGGTTGTTGAAACCTATTTCAGAATCGTCGTAATCACTTTCAGCAGAACAACTATCAAAACTCTAAGCACATCATGAGCCGCAAAACGACCACAGGCCGCTGTAATGGAAACTGGAAATTCACGTAGCAACGGGTTGAAATGCCAAATTTCGGTATTTGGAGTATTCCGATTGGATTGAGAACATATACAAATGTTTCGCAAGTGTTTTTAGAGTTGGCAAAGAAAAAGTGTAAGATGTTTTTCTGTATACTTCAGTAGTTCCTGTAAAAAAGATATGTGCACGACCTTCCAGGTTTTGTCGCAGCAGGTCTTAAATATATCAGCTAGAGAGTATGTAAAAACTAAAAAGTATAATAAGTCGTCTATCACTACGCAAATAGCTACAAACAAGACCATAACTAACTAAATAAGATCCTGACCCATTAGTACTACAGCAGAGAAAATGCTAAAATCTTATGACTGAAGTCAGCAATTAATATAGAAGGTTCTGCTAGAGACAGGATTGTTACAAGGTATCAGAGGTGGAAGAATAAGACATAAGCCTACCATTCCCTGAATTGATCTCTCGTCCACTCAAATTTGTGATCCCAATGTCTGAGGCCGGAGAAGTTAGAGAATAGGACATTGAATTCTGAATTTGGAGTTGTAATGATGATGAGCTTGGGATGAATATAGGAAAACACTGTCTCCACAAAACCATCTAAGATTGGCTCATGCAGGTGTTCTATTCTACAAAGACAGGCAAAAGATCTTCCGAAATGTTTTCAAGGTTTAGGTATCACCTGGCCGATAGCTAAATAAGAAACAATTCAAAGTAATTAGCGCAACCTTGCAGAAATGATAGCTAACCCATGCGATATACAACAAAACCTCTACATACGAAGGTTACTTGTTCCAGTTCTGGTTTGTATATTAAAACTGTTATATGTTGAAGCGAACATTCCCCTAAGGCACTTACTCCTTTAAACTATTCCACCGCTAAAAATAGATGATGATTCTTGGATAAATACTACAGCTGATCACAAATAGCATTTAGCGTTGAAACACACGCATTCTATAAAATGAGAAAAGATGTGAAAATATACTGTAAAACCTATATTTTTATTTGAATGCCATCTCTAATAGAACGCCACACTATAAAAAAGGTTAGAAAATACCGCGCCACCTTTAATTAAATGCCACCTTTAATTAAACGCCACCTCTATTAGATGGTCACTTTGACATTCATGATGCTGATTAGTAATCAAAGGTACTAACCTACGTGTACTGTAATAGAGGATCATTGCTGTTTCGCTAGACTTTAATACTTTGAGTCTTGTGGACCAATATGCTATGCATTGATCACGCATCAAACATGTGGTAAACACTCATGGGTCATGCGCACGGTAGCCTAGATTGAAAACTTGTCATTCAATTAAAATATACCAACCGTATATTTATGTACTAAACTTCCGCAAAGCACGAAGTTATGAATCTGGAGTCGCTCCAGTTATGAATCTGGAGCGAACTCTAATCTTTTGAAACGAATGGAATATGATCTGCACTTGAAGCTGGATGTTGTTGCGTGCGCTGAGACACAATACCATAAATCAAAGGCTGCAAAAGACAAGAAGGTTCCTCATTCATGTCTCTAAGCTTGAATGAAACAAAAAGTACAACTCAAGATTCAATTGAAACCGTCATCTTCTTATACTATCTCATCGAGCAAGCGACTCCAAGGTGCAGGACATCCTCTGAATGTCGAACTGGATTCCAACTGAAATCAACCGGATTCGTCAGCAACATTAGAAGGAACTCTGTGTTAGTCGAATGACGATTCAGAGAAAGAGAAGCGCTCACTTTAATGACAAAAAAACATTTCCAAGCAAGCAATGGCTGATTGAAAATGTCTTTGCTTCGTCACAACTTAGTCTCACGTCTTCCAACGATGAGTTGCCAAAAGGAGCCAGGAGTATGCCGAGAAGATCATTAATTGCTAACTTTTCGTCAAACAGCAGTGCCACACTATATATACATCTATGCTGCAAACGAGACAGCCGTCTATTTGGATTATCAGAACAGGCTGCATCAAGTTTATACAAGCCCCCGACATTTACTGGACATCTACCGACATCTACAAGCCCCCGGCATTTACTGGAGCGCTCCATTAAAGAGTAAAATCCGACAGTTCTACAAGAATTGGATGATGTACGATGACAAGAGCTACACAGCACATGCGAGCAGAATCAATGGAAGTTTATTTGAAATAGATAGTCAATGCTTGGAGTCAATTACTGAATGGGATGGGGATGTGGGCCGACCTCAACGGCTGAGGATAACAAGATCCACTGTTTCAGGTCAAACATCCTGATTAAGATTACACCACAACTTCCCCAGCAAGCGCGAGCCAATGCTGGCATTCCCAATAAATATGAAAGTATTCAACTACTCGACGCTGATACAGAAGGTCTTGAGAAGGAAGAGAATGGCTGCAACCTGCAATAGCGACGTGTCATTTGATTTTTCTAAGTGAATTTTTGATTATTTACCACTAATCATCATGTTATTTTGAAGTATATTTCTTGTAAAATAATTATATGTTAGATGTTATCAATAAATTTATCTTCCCAAAACTCTGATCAGCTAGTTGAAAATTGAATGGCACCTTCTAACTGGACACCACCTTCTAATTAGAGGTCCACTCTTTAATTGAACATCACTTCTAATTAAACGCCATTATTATAGTGCAAGGGTTAAAAATAGAACGCCATGGCATTCAAATAGAGGTTTTGCGGTAAATTAAACCTACGCATAGTTACTCAATATAGTCATGAACTTGGTTGTCTTACATGTCAATGGCCAGTATCATGAATTAGAGAGAACTATTGAATTGAACGCCACCCTCTAATACACCAGAATTAGAAGGCGGCGTTCAATGTTTAATTGAACGCCGCCTTCTAATTGAACGTCACCTTTAATTAAACAACATTATAGTGCAAAGGTTGAAAATACAGCGCCATGGCATTCAAATAAATGTTTTACGGTAAATTATAAGGAAAATACTAAATTAAAATAATAATCAAGTTGGAAACTTGTATAGATTTGGCAATGTATAAGTTCAAAAATACAGTAAAGATGGTAATAGAAACATACTGCTTAACTACTCTAATTCATCTAGGTTAGGATCATGCTAAAACTATTTTAGCGTATGACTTTTTGATAACTGTTATATTCAATTTTGCTGATTAGTAGTTTTCATCAGCTTTTCACTTTTACTCTTATAATAGCAATGTTTCTAGAAAAGTGTCAGATGACAACAAAATTATTTTGTTGCAGAATCAAGTATTTGTTGATATTTCACATCATACGCTAAAAATTCCTATGCTGCGATGAGTGTAAGTAGAGGTTTGACTGTAAGCCCTGACAGTTTATCAGATAATCAGAGAAGACTTACACTTCAATAGCTGTAACTACATCTGTGCCAAGTATACGTGGGTCCTGATCAACGATACTCCCAGCAAAGACCTTCACATCAAGATCAAACCTTCTCTTACGCACATGGTCTGTTATCAGAGGCTCCAAGGTTCCTACATTCAATCGCAGCAGGCGGTAAGCTAGAACGATGGTAAACTGTTAGTACTTTTACTTTAGGAGCCCTTGAAGCAAAGATGGTTATGACAGTTAGGGGTCACACCTGCCTTTTGTTGGAGAAGTTCCTTATCAATATCTAGACCATAGGCCGTCTTCAGAAAGGGCAGCTTAACTGCTCTCTTCAAAAACTTGCATTCTGCACAGCCGACATCTAGGAGCTGTATTTAAATAAATATAGCCAATATAATTTGAGAACAATAACGTTATATGAAAAATTCAGAAATAGAGTGCAGATCCGCTTGATACCAACCTCAGTTTAGGAAGATTCAGAACATTTTACTTTCGAAGGCCCACAAAGATCATTGCTTGTGTAAGTGACAATGCAAAAATACCTCAAGGCAATGACCAGATGTTATTTGTTGCATAGACACACACAAACGCATCCTAAATTTAATCTCTGAAACATTTGAAAAGCAGGCAGCTATGATAGCTAGTAATTTTCAAACATAAATATTCCCGATAAAGAAGCTAATAATTATGATGAGATACATGGTATCGTAGTAGTCATGAATTCGCAGATTGTAAGTTTTACAGATTTCAGCGATGTAAGCCTTCATATAGTATTTCAGTTAAATACTATGGTATAATAATGATGATGATGAGCAATATCCAACAGTGAAGATGAACAAACAACAAAAAACAAGAAGCCCAGTCTAATGATGATATGTACACTCAATCGATGTTCTATAGCAGGTGCATTAACTAATCAATACCTGTTCAGCCTTCATTCCACGGTCATGGTATTTTGTTACCAGTTTACAGACAGCGTCATATCTCTGAATATATAATGGAGGATTGAACAGAATCTCTTGAGCCTTCTCACCATTAGCGTCTTCATCTTGATTGTCCACCAATTCATGGCTGGCAGCCATCTTTGAGAGATAACAAACACAGCCAACTTTTGCCAGTTAACTACAAAAATGAAGAGACTTACTATGAGTAAATCTGATCTACTATGAGTAAATCTGATCAATATGACAGCTAAATTACCAATTCACATCTTTCAGATTGTAATAAAGTTATAGTGTATTTTAATCCAGTCATACATCTGTGAAGGAAATTATGTTATATACTACTAAGATATATATTTTCCGTTCCATTCATATGCATACACCCATGGCTGAGTATAGATGTTATAGGTATTCATATTTATTTCATTTCATGCTCATACTTTCCTGCAAATTCCTCTGTAAAAGCCAACTATTTAATGGTAATTTAGTATCTTTAAAGTCAAAGGATAATTATTCAAGTTATAACGTAATGATTATCTAGAAACAAAATCTCTTTATCAAGGTACCTTACACCATGGAGTCTTAAAACAGTGGCCATTTAGGCCAAGGAGGCCAAAAGCATGGTGAGTGGAGGTCAATCGTATTTTCACAAAAGCAAAACACAAGCCAAGATTTCTACAATTAGATAGGAGTTAGTTAGTATCATAATAGTGGTGGTGGTAGATGAAAAAAAGAAGTAGAATTTGTATTTATACACATAGAAAATATTAAAAATTGTGATAATAATAACGGACAACGAGATGCACATATATATATATATACACCACGACACAACCATGAACTATTACTGAAAACACATGCAAACAGTATACTATCATATAAAAATTTAAATTATATATAATATATATCTGTATATGTATGGCTATATTAATTCATTTATTGGTGTATGCATATAGAAGACTTTGTCAAATGTGTATGTAGTGTTTAGTATGGGGCATTTCTGTAACTAAATTCAAATATTGCAGATAAATTCTAAAAAAGTCAAACACATTGGCAAATACCTAGGAGCTTTCTGACAAGTTAGCACTGAGCGCACAGGAGTGCAAAACAAGATATAGGAACTTGCGGGCAAGGTTCTCTAAATACTTGAAAGATAGAAGAGGTAGTTGAATGATACGGATTAGTAGTTTTTCTAGAAGACCTATAGCATTTTCTATGTTGATTCAAAAGCTAACTATTAACCAGATGAACTGTGGAATATCTCTCAGTGCTTTTAGATCTGGAGCAAAGGATATCAGCCAACCAAAGCCAGAGTTTGAGGCGGCAAGATTCTTCATTACACATATTAAGAACTGGAAGCTCAAGTCGAATGAGACAGAGAAGATGAGAGCAGTAAAGCAATCTTCATTGCCGCCAGTCTGATGAATTTTCCACACCTGGCTCTGCACCAGCGGAGACACCCTATCCGACATATTTACATCTGCGACATAAAAAATACTACCTTTTCTGGCACCTCAGGCAAGAAAAAGAACATGGCAGAAGCTAGACAGTCAAGAGGTAATATAAACTAGACAACTCAGCATATTTTGTTTGTTGTTCACAGATGCCATATACTATATCAAATAAGCTATACAAAAATAATCTGGCTATTCTTTAAACAATCAAAAAAACAAAAACAAAGTGAGACATTTTTTTGCATGGCCTTAATACGCAAAGAGCAGAAATTGAAAAAGAAAATTAAATCCTGATGTCACGCGAATATCTTGAGACTTGTTGATGACGCAGAGTGGAATTGACATTCCATAGTGGCCTGGCGATCATCAGCGACATAGTTCGCTGATGATGGTTCGGCTGGGTGGTTTATGTGAACATAAATCACAGAGCCTAGCACCGCAAGAGTGTTGCTGTGCGAAATTGCCGCCAAGCCTTCTAGTAGGCAATAAAAATTGGCCACTGGAAGGCTCCTGCTATCCTGTTTAGATCAAGATAACAGCGATGGAGCAAGTTGGCAATATCAATGAAAAAGAAAATGATGGAATCAGACCAAAAAAGGAATGAAGCAGAGTGGGCCAGCAATGCCGCAAAAAGCGTAGATCAAAAGGGAAAGCATACACCAATAGCAAAGGTGTTCAAAAGTCAAAAAGACAAGAGCTGCTTGTAGGTAAGGAAAATAAAAGAACTACCTTATTGAACAGGTGCTCTTTTAAGATACCAGCTCTTTTCTGATGGCGTTATGATTCACAAATATAAAAAGCTGACCAAGAGTCGTTTATCTGGATCAGGGTTCACAGTTAACCCATGCCAAAAAAACTCAAATCAATATAGATAACAAATACAAAAAATCTGACAAAGAGGCCAGGATAGCTTGCTTTGTCATGTAGAAATATAATTCTCTATACGTTAATATCAATAAATAATAATAACACAGCTACCAGAATGTCATCCTATTTTCATGTCTATGCTATTATTAAGTATTATTGGTCGGGTGTCTCTTTACTTGCTACCAATGAATGAGAAAAATTGTATAGCAAGAATGATTAGTAGGATTAGTAGCAATCCTACTATATATACAAGAATGATATCTAATACGAATAAACAAAGTGTAAATCATAATGATGTAACTATTATCAATGTATCAAGAGTGTAATAATAGCTACATGACTGATTGATATTTTTAATACTGTTTTTTGCAGATGCAAAAGAGAGTGTTTTTCCAATCTGTTAAAGGCGTCAAAGAATCAGGTTTTGAAAAATTTCCATGCTACTGGTACTAAAGATGGCCGAAATTCCCACTTGTGGGCACTGTTAGCCCCAACAATAAGACGCCCAGGTGTTTTGGGTAGGTAGCCCTATCATAGCCAAGTATTACTCAGCAATATGATCAACTAGCATTGTGAAACAAGCGGTCATTATCAAAATTAACAATGGGCTTAAGTTTACCAACTCGACTAATATAAATTTTCGCATTGCAGATGAAAAGCTTTCCCAAAGTCAGGCATTCAAGTTTTCTTACAAGGTGAAAATTGGAGAAGCCAAAAGGGTTGTATGAGAAAAGGATTTGTTAGTTTTTATGGAATAAGGATGAAAAGAGTGAGAGTAAGAGATCAAGCAGCTGTTGGCCAAACATCGCAAGAAAAGAGAGGGAAGCATAACTTTCACACTCACATCCCTGATAATACTCGGCAAAAAGTAGATCCTCATATCAGGGCCTTTCCTTTTCGCGTCTGTCATTATGCTAGACGAAGGAACAAATACCAGTATTTATCATGCAAACTTAACATTCTGAAAATGCACACTATGTCCTTGGAGGCGAACTACCATGAACATTTTTTCGATATAAAACAAGGAAAATCCTAACAAGCTGAGTTGTGAAGTTAAGTACCGATTATACTACGAGCATTACAAGGGTAACTTCAACTGCGGTTTTGGCAGCCCCAGTGAGGTTTCTGTACAACATGGAAAGAACTGAAAACAAGCATCAAACTTGCAAAACATTTCTTGGCCGATAATGCCACCCACGATGTGTTCTACATGTGAAAACGGTGGCTCTGTGTTTTTGGAACATATTGAAACAAAATTAAAATCAACTCATGGCAAAAAAACAAGCCAAACATGGCGTTAACGAGGTCGCCAGCTGTATGCAACACTATATAGAAAACTGCTTACTTGATAGTGTGAAATGTTTGTATTTGTTTTCAGATGGTTGTCTATGCCAAACCGAAAAAAATGGTGCAGTTCCTATATGCTCTTGTAGTTATTGATAAACTGGAATATGTGAAACACGGCCTTCCAATCTGGGTTTACAACAGATTTAGGTAGAATTTAGCGGGTCCAACAACAGCGGGACCATGTAGAACTCTACACCGGCTGGAATGATCTCATTAGTGAAAATTTTGATGTGGTAGAAATGCCTGGTAAAGACATAAAAGGATATCAATAAGATGTACAGCACCAATATAAAAAGAGTACCAAAAACTGGAAGGTTAGCAATAAGAAGTGTTCAGATACCACAAAGGACAGAGTCATAAGTGGATGTAAGTGAAGACAAGAAAGAAAATGCGAAGGAAACATCCAGACCGCTAAAGTATCTTATCCAGTTGACCCTCTATATACATCACAGCTAGGTGTAAAGTCAGCAAAATTGAAGGACAGCCACGATTTGGTGAAAAAACTGGATCAGCTGGCAAGAAACTTCATAGCAAGTCTGATAGCATGCAATGATGATGAAGTAATACACAACTCGGACTATAAGTGACTTCTCAGCTGCTGCATAATGCAGCTGAAATGTTTTGATGCAAATGCTGTGTTCTATACCAATTTAAACCGGAAGACCATAGTGACCTAAAATGCTAGCAAAGTTAGCCAAGGTGCAGATTCAAGAAGATAGTATTTGAAGGTTTGTTTTTGCTGAAGGTCGTTCAGTGATGGAGACAGCGCAAAGATGTGTTACCATTGAAAAGGGAGGCTTAGCAGTATGCTAGGCAAATCTAGAAATATGTTCTTGGTATGGACAATGTATTGTAACAACTGAAATGAATCATCAGTTGTTAGTGACTGCTTTAAACGTAGGCTGCAGAGATTTCAGCATAACATGAAACACACCATGGGAGTGATGAACATCACATCCTGAGCCACATCAGCAGTTCTAAAGGGCAATGATGAGGTGTGTATAGGCAAGATAAAAAGGCCCATTAAAAAGCCTTTCGATTAGGAAGGTTAAGAGTACACCAGAGAGAAGATATTACATCTTCTTGGGTGATCAAGTGGATTGAAGAAAATACATTACAGAAACCCTATTACAAGAGAAAATCTCTGTTAACAATGAATAAAGGGTTTTTGATGCTCAGTTCTCAATTAGTAATGCCACCGAATTGAAGAGAACAAATGCTGAAAAATCTCCGCAGAGTACGTCTCGGTGTTACAAAACGCCAATCATAAGTTAGGAGCCTCCATTGGTGACCAGGCATGTCTGAAGCTATTGAAGAGATGGTGGACGTTGTAATATATGCAGAACACATGCTACCAAGCCGTTTGAACCCTTTTCAACCAACTGCAACTGTTATTTGGTTCCAGCAAATGCTTGGAACTGATCTCCGGCACTTCAATGGGCAGGTGTATTCCAATGTCATCGATTACTATTCTCACTACCCAGAACTAGCTCGGCTGAGTGCCTGGTGCATAGGGCGCCAATAGCCTTTCAACCTTTGAACGCCATGTGTATATATATCATGGCATATTGAAGAGCTTTCTTTTCCATTCACCGTAGAAACTGGTGAATGTTCATATAACAACATAAAACATGAAAAAACCATAGGCACAAATCAAACGTATCTGTACAGCATGGAAGAGAAGAAGCTCATGTTGCAATCTTTAGAGTAGACATCTATAAAGCAAATCAACTGTTGACTGGTATTCCTAAAGCAATTCCATACTACAAACTACACGCCACAATTTGTTTTTTACTAAAGTTCAAGGCCACAAAGATTTCCAACAAAGTTATATTTAAAAATGTACAATGGAAAATATTTTTGGAAAAGAAGAAAATCCTGAATCAATTAACAAAAACAAGAGCCAGCAATCCACAAAACTGTTAATGAAATCTATCATAGGACTGTACCATCTGCATAATGTTGTATACCTCTATATCACATGTGTCAATCACAAGGCCCACGGGGGCCATGACATTTTATGTGGCCCGCGAAAGCTTGAAAGGTTTAATTGTGTAAAAATAAATAGGTTACAAGAGCGATTTAACAAAAAACTACAAGTCCCACAATGTCTTTCAATGCCAAAACCCACGGAGTGGCAGTTCAGTGCCACTGGGCGGGAGTGTTTCTCCGCTGCTAAATGCTGATGAGTGGAAGTGAGATCCCAAAGTGTCAAAGAGAAAATTTGATGCTGACAGAAGACTGCTTCAAGATAGATATGAAGACGAGTACTTGTTTGTGCTTCAATGAGAAAGACCGGTGTATCTTTTGTGTTACGAGGCGGTGTCAGCTGTCAAAGAGTACAATCTGCATCAGCATTTTCACACCAAAAACTGAGCGAAGTGTGAAAAAGCTAGTCTTCAAGAAAAACAAGAAACTGCCCAAGAATTAAAAAGCAAACTGCAGTTACAACAGCGTGTGTTAACGAAATTCACAGCCAAAAACAATACGGCAGTAAAAGCTAGTTTTATTGTGGCTGAAGAAATCGCTCACGCTTCTAAATGTTTTTCAGAATTATCGTTTTTGAAGCAGTGCATGCTGAAGGTGTGTGAACAAGTGTGTGTTGACTAGTTGGAGATATTAAAAATGTCAGCTTATCAAGAAATACCATTGTCAGGCAAGATAAGGAACTAGCAGAAATTCTTGAAGTACAACTGGCTGAGGAGACGCGCAGTTACGTTGCTTTTTCCTTAGCTGCGGATGAAAGCACAGATAACACGGATACGGCGCAGTTATCTATTTTTATTAAAAGCGTGAAGCCGGATCTCACTATCACTGAGGAGCTGTTTGATGTAACTACAATGCACGGGAACACGACGGGGCAGGGAACTTTTGATGCGGTAGAGAAGTCCACACGTAAAAATACATTACCCTGGAAAAAGTTGGTAGAATTAACCACAGACGGTGCACCGGAAATGTGTGGAGGAATAGTCGGCTTGGTTAGACTAATTGAGTGTAAAATGCAACAAATGAACTGTCACACACCCTTAATAACGTATCATTGCATTATCCATCAAGAAGCTTTGTGTAGGAAAGTACTAGGGATGGATGACATAATGACCACAGTAATGAACACAGTGAACTTTAGTCGGGTGCAAGCCCTGAATCACCGTCAGTTCCAGCTGTTTTTGCAGGAAATAGGCTCAGAGACCGGAGATGTGCCGCACCACACAGAGGTGTGGTGGCTGAGCAGAAGCAGTCTTCAAGCAATTTTTTGAGCTCAGGGAGGACATTGCTCTTTTTATGCAGAGTAAAGGTAAACCCTTGTCTGAACTGTCAGATCCAAAGTGGCTGTGTAACTTTGCGGTGTTGTGTGACATAACCAAGCATCTCACCCAACTGAATCAAAGGTTTCCGGGACGCAAACAAGTTATCACACAGATGTCCACCACTATCATGGCTTTTCAGCGCAAGCTGGACCTATGGATGCACGATGTGAAACAGGAAAACCTTGCCCACTTTCCTGTTTGTCAGAGTGTCAGCCTCATTTCACGAAACTTTTTCATGTCCCCAGTTGGCTACCAAACTGAGCCAGTTACAGGCTGAGTTCATGCGATGCTTTTCTGAATTCGGAGCACAGCAGGCTGTCTTTGACATATTTGACAATCTTTTCACCACCGATATATTAATTGCACCCTAACATCTTCAGATGGAGTTAATTGAGCTTCAAAGTGGGAATGGCCTGAGAGCAAAAGTCCAGGAAAATCCATCCCAGGACTTTTATCGTTTTCTGCCCCTAGTTTAATGCCACAGCTTCGACTTCATGCTGCCCGCGTTCTGTACATGTTTGAGAGAAAACATCTGTGCAAACAGATGTTTTCCACAATGAATCTGAACAAAAACAAGCACAGATCCCGCCTCACTGATGACAAACTCCATGCCATCCTAAGGATTGCTTCAGCCCAAGATCTAAAACCAGATATTGACACACTGGTAACAGGAAAACGATGTAAGACATCCAGCCATAAAACACAAAGGTAAGCATTTTTTCAACTTGATTAGAATGTAGTTGAATTTAATTCAAACAAGAAAAAGAATTTAAAGTTTGTGCGTGCATTTTGTTTTCTGTTATTTTCAGAACATGATCAATGAATGCTAGTGAGGAGATCTACTTGGTGTGTTCAAGGACAGGCAGCATCTCCTCCTGAACTTAATTTGAACAATGTAGCTGTGAACTAAGTCCACCTTTAGTTTTTTGTTTTTAGCTGCTTACATACTGATTTTGTGTCGCTGCTGTTGCAATTATTTAGTGTTTGCAGGTTTAATGTGTGTGTGCAGACAAATTTATGTTCTTAGCAGCTCCCAATTTTTTATTTTACTGAAATTATGCCCATGCTAATGGGTATTGTGTAATTTTTTTGATTTTTTTCCCGAAAAAAAGTGTTCTGCATGTTTTGCTGTGCAACTGTTCTGTTTGCAACTTTAAGTAATCAAGTCAGAGTTATTTAATATCAAAGAGTAGTTAAATTTATTTTACATTATTCGATTACATGTCGTTAATATTATAAGTTACATCTGGCCCTTTGAGGACAGCCATTACGCTGATGTGGCCCTCGGTGAAAATGAGTTTGACACCCCTGCTCTATCGACTTTACACAACATTATACCATATATATATGCATTGAAGTTGCCTACTTTTTTGTTCTATGTAACTTTGTTTATACCTTGTTTATACTGTTGCAATCTGATTATTTGATGCTTTCTGTTTTTCTCACTTTTATATACGACGCATTTCATTGGATTAAAACATGTGACACATGAAAGACTGCTAACACTACTTCACCGAGAACTAAACTGTGAGGTATTTTATGGACACCACCCCGAAGGTTATATATAATACAGAATGTATGATAACAAAATTCTTATAGTAAAGTATATTATTTACGGTTGAAAAAGAATTAAAACTGTATATAATATTTGGATTTTGCCTCATATACCACTACTAGCTTTGCTACCCGGCATTGCCCAGGAAATAAAGAAGTATTTGGTCAGAAAATTGATTTGTATTAAACATATGTGACCTCTCATGTGAAAATCGACCAAATGTCGGCATTCTTTATTGTTAGTAATGGAGCTTCGAAGTTTGCATTAGGTTTATTGGGGAGCACATGGCTACTTTGTTTATTTTTTCACCCTAAACCAATCAGAGTGTGAGGAATTTAATTCTGAAGTCAATAAGTGATTTCATTGGCTCCTTATGCCAAAACTTTGCGATCGTAATCGTTGCTATGCGATCATGACGTCATCAAAATGGCGACTCGTGGAGATTATAAAACTTCGAAAAACTTTTTTAATCTGGATGAATCTGAGGAACTTGGCACATTGCTCGATGAAATTGATGCTGATAATGGATAAACAATGTCTAGAGATCCAGATTTTCGTGTTACTGATAACCTGCAAGCTCGGATGCCCGAATTTATTGACGATGAAAAGACGATGTTAAACCTACCGAAGGATTAACTGTTACTCACTCGTATAGTACTCCGGTTAATGACTCCGAATCACCAGTTTACCAACTCATCTTAAGGTGCCTGATGAACATATTAGCTTCAGTTGCAAGTGTGAGTGCATCAACAAGTTTGACAGAACTCTGATTTCCAGTTGGCTGACTTACAATAAAGGAGTGTCAAAGACAGCGCTAGATTTGGTTATCATGGGTCGAATTTCTACTTGTGTGGATGATGGGAACACCATAAAACCTTTCAAGCATAAGGAGAAGATCAGAAAAAGGGCAAGATGCAGCTTTAGATATCATGGTGAGTTTTATTGAATTTTTCTGATCTCCCCTGTTTATTTTTGGTAGTAATAGTATGGGTGTAGTAGCCTACTAGTTGCTGGCCCAGTGCATGCCTCCCTGTGTCACATAAAATTACATCATACAATACATGACTCAGTGATCAGTCGTACTCACTGGCCTGAGGTAGGTATGTCTTCACTCATAATTGATTGCCAGTTACAACATGACTTAATCAATGTGTTAATGCTTGTGTTTATTTTTTGCCTGCTCACATTAATCCTATGGCATGAGCAATCAGTCCCTTGGTCACACAATCACTAGGCCAGTAAGACTATTACTCGTAAAGGTGTCTCAGAGCCAGAATGTGTTGCCGATCACCTCATTAGCTCATTCTTTAGATTTTCCCAATCTAAATACGTTCCATTCTGGTTGTTTTTTTCAGACACTGTTGTGTGCAGAGAATTTTTCCTCTTTGTAAATTCTATCAAGAGCAGTAGATTCAAGGCACTGAAAGCAGCCTATGAGTCGAATCCTGGTGTGACTCCAAGAGACCTCTTTTACAAAAGTGGTGCTCACAAGTCCATTTCATTGGAAGAATCTCAGAGGATTGTTGACTTTCTCAATAACACAGCGGAGGCTAATGCTCTGGCTCTACCAGGCCGTGTTCCAGGTAGGTAACCAATCTATGTTAGCTTTTCCCATCCAGTCCATGGGTAATTTTAACTTGTCTGCACATGTAGCTGACTGTAAGAATAAAGTGGATGGTAATTTTGCTTTAGGTTTCAAAAAAGAGGAAGTCAAAGTCTTGCCTAGTTGTCTTACTATAGCTTCCTTGCACGATGACTATACAAATGCATGTACTGAGGATGGTGTAGTAGCCCGTGGTATCACCACATTCCGCAAGGTGTGGTTGGAAGTTCTTCCATTCCTCTTGATCTCCAAGCCCAGTACAGATCTCTGCTGGACATGCCATCGAAACAACACTTACATTTCTAGGTAAGGATTCCAACATCACCTTGCCAAGTTGACACTCTAAAAACCTCAGTTCGAAATATTGAAGGAGAGATTTAATTCTTTGAACCAACTTGTAGATCTGTGACATACACTGATGAGGAGAAGCTAAAGTTACTGCAAGATCATTCTGACCATTTGCGCCATGCTAAGGCTGCTCGAGAATACATGAATCAGTGCTTGTGAGACTAAGGGTCAACTTCCTGCTAAAAAAGTTCTTGGGTGCAACCAACCATTGTCTGGTCTAGCAACCGCTCACTACAGTTTTGACTGTGCTCAGCAAGTATGTAGTCTTGTTGGATAGTAGTCCATCCTTAATGTCAGTAAAGTCACTCTTTTTGATTTCCCTTAGTACGTGGTTCTCATACAAGTGTGATACCTTCTTTTTCAGCCTCTACAATCATTTGTGAGTTTATCATACCACTTTGTGTGCACATGTGTAGCTATATGGGAGATTACGCTTTTAATAATGCCAGTATTACTTTCTCATTATGATTTTCCTGTGGTGTTGAGTGTATTATGTGCTTTTTAAGAACAGGATTAGTGGCTAATTGCTGGGATTAGCGTTTGTCACACATACCAATGTACTCACATACATGTCGCTTTAAACAGCTTTCTTTCCGAGCCCACTGTGATGCCCTGCACAATCTTTGATAAAGAGTACCTTCTCCCCACCCCATTCCTCATTCAGTAATTATAATTTTTTCTTTCATGCATGTTGCAGGTCCACTACCGTAATGATCCCCAGCAACCGGGTCCAATCTATTTTAACTGGCTTGTTTGGAGTCTGCAATGAGTCTGTGCCACAAAAAGTCAACTAACTAATAGACGAGGCATCACTGACCACTAAGGGAGCCAATGCTGTTATTTCATACATCCATCACTTTTTGGACCATTATGGCCTGAGAGAAAAAAAGCTTATTCTTCATGCTGACAACTGCTGGTTGGTAGAAGTGCTATTTTTCTTTAGCTTGACTTCTTGTTAAGCTTTCCAAGCTCCAGTAATGATTTTTCTCCTCTCACTCAGTGTGCCCCTGAGACCTCCCCATAGGAGGGCAATACTCTCGACTGAACCAGACTCCTATTATCACAGCTCCCTTTATCTTTTCAGTGGACAGAATAAAAACAACTTCATGATGTTTTACTTGGTTTGGAGATGACAACAGAATCTACATGCAGAGGTAGAAATGAACTTCTTGGTTGCGGGCCACACAAAGTTTGCTTGCGATGCTCTTTTTGGTGCCGTAAAGAAGACCTGCCGACGAACAATGGTTTCATCATTGGATGATTTGGTACAGGTGAGTATAGTTATGGGACTGTTTTTAATTTTTGTTCACACCATATAGAGAGAAGAACTTGTAGCCTGGAGATACATGGCTGATACTTTTGGGTAGTGGAGAAGTCTGCTCGGCCTAATTTGGCGCAGCTTGTCGGCTCACAGAGTGGTGAGCAAATTATACCCGTCTATGACTGGGCCTCATACTTCCACAGCGCTAAAAATATTACTGGAATTAAGAGCTTTCACAAGTTTTCATTCAGCCAAGCTTACCCCGGTACAATGACAGGTTATTCTCATAGATTGTTTTGCGTACTGTTTGCTAACCATGCTCACTTTGATGCACAGCCATGCTTTTGTTTTGTTTAGGAAAATTAAAAGTTCAGACGTATCTAGACTCCCCTGCCGTGATGTATAATGTAAGATTTGCAGGTATCAATGGAATGCCGAATGTGATAAAACCTGAAGGTTTAAACTATGACCGCCAAGAATACTTGCATACTAACATTCGAGGATTTTGCCGTCCTGGCACTGAGGATTTAGTTTGCCTGAAGCCTCATGATAAAAGACGTAAAACGTGACCATAGCATGAATTTTAGCCTTTATCTGAGTTCGATGTGAGTAGGAATGTAATCGTGGTTTTAGGTCTGATACCCCTTGTGTTTTTTAGACTCACTGTTTTGGCAAAATAAATCTCAGTACAGATTTCAGATGTGATGTTAAATCCTGAAGCCTATCAGTTAATGGTGATATACCTAAGAGCTTCTCATCTTATTCCTAATGTGCGGTGAGTGCAAAGTACGGATGCGTAAAAATGTTCAGCTTTTTTTCAATTTGAGAGCAGAGTTTATCAGTCTTCTGTTGTCTTGCCCTTAAAATGGTGTACACCAGCTGTTTCAGCATGCTTACTTACCCTATAGACCAAGTTTCACCTCAGTCAGTGAAATACAAATGGCCGTATCCAAGGAGAACCTAACGTAAACAACCTATTTCTGTGCGTCGCGTCTTTATTCGCCAGTTTCTCCGTTTTAGATTTTGAAAGTCTTGGCTGACGTGCCTTCCAAAAATTCGCAATATCTCATGAACTACTTAAGCTAACTCAAAATGCTTTAAATTCTCTACAAAATTCTGCATCTGGCTGTGTTACTAACTCAAAATCTGAAAATCCCTCATTTTGGTTGATTTTCACATGAGAGGTCACATGTAACAACATTTGCCATTCTAACTTTCAAACTACATATCATGAGAAAAGCGTTTTGTGTAATTGAAATAAATCAAGAGAAAAAATAAAAACCACTGTAAAGGTTATCAGACTTTGTCAAACAACTTTTAAACTTCATATCATGAGAAAAATGTCTCGTGCAGGTCAAATCAATTAAAAAAATTAAAATGACTATAAAAAACTTTAGAAGTAAATGTGAAATATTTAACAGTAGCTAAGATAAATTGGTTTTGCTATGATTACAATAAAAGATGATTCGGTAATGATACAATTAATACGAACTGAGAAAACAAAATAAAAATCTTGAATATGTAGAATAATAATAATTCTTGCATAGAACCGTGTGTGTATAAAAAAGGTTACTGTTCCACCAGAAGCTATCCAACAAAACTGAATACGACAATACTGGTACCTGGTATATTAATCCTGGAGGCACCTACATATCTCCATTCTACAAAGCTCGACATGTATACATGAAGGATGTGTTTATGGATGGTACTTCACTTATGTAAAACAGTTTGAAGACAGAAGTTTTGCAACAAGGGGAGTAACATTGAGGTGGGAGTCTGTGGGTCAGTAAAATATGGAAATCCGACGTGGGGTCAACAGTTAACTGGAGTGGTAAGAAGTCTACAATTACAGATGGTCTGGTATAAAGGGAATTGCTCTTGCAAGTAGATTAGACAAGCCCATAAATTGGATTGGTGAATATGCATTTCTAGAGACAAATGGGGCCATCAAATATGGGGCCGAGAGGTCATTTTGCAAACATGAGTTAAGCTGGATTTTTTTGTATGCTTATTATAAACATATTCACGAATGCATGCTTAAAATTTCACAAAATTAGGATCAACAGCTCTAAAAATGTGAACATTTTCTTCTTATTATATTGTGGTTCTATAGCAGATTTTAAACAAAGTCTAACTCATATTACATTCATTAAATCTTTGTTTAGGTAATATTGAGATTTGTTAAAATCAGGATAGAAAAGCATAATTGCATTGAAAACTTGTCTCTGGTCCAATTGATGAAATAAAAAGAAATATGTTTGTCACATCATACATGATAAATATATAAAAGTTGATGCAACGTGAACAAATTTAACTTAGAATATAAACTTTGGCATTGTCTCTTGTAAGATGATAATACTGTGGAGGACGGGACTATACTAAACCATATGTTTGTGCTTGAGACCACATTATGCCTAGTCACTTATGTATATTTCTTAACCTGTTAACTGTTAACCGTAACCTGTTGTATATTTCTTAACCTATTTCTTAACCGGGTATGATAATACCCTGGTAAAACTGTTATATAATACTACATTTTTGGGCCTGCTTCACAGGCCTGCTAGCACCCCATTATGCCTATTGTCTGGGCCTGCCTCACAGGCCTGATGTGAAACAATGAACGTTATATAATTGTGGGCGGAGCAAATAGTATAAAAGGAGACGGCATAAGCCAACTCTTTGGGATTCTGCTAACGGATTTTATACTGTCAAGACGAAGTTATACATGTACTGATATACGCTAAATACACTATACTTATTCTTATAAACTGCCTAAGTTTGATGCCTGTCTGGTTGGCATAAGGAGGATCCTTCCGCCAGAACTGCTCTGGCTTCGAAACACGAACTGCTTGGGGGAGACACCTAAGGAAGGCTAGGGGTGGGCTATGTTACGATCGGACCGGATCAGAAATGCGATAGCATTGGGGATCAGGCCCTCCAGTAAGTAGTCGGGACCTAAACTAGCCAAGATAGGGTCTCAGAGAGCAGGCCGTGCTAGCCTTCCAAGTAAGCCTGAACTGCGGATACCCAGCCGCGGCCTGACCCGACCACTAGGTGTGTCAGGCAGGCCGACGAGGGGAAGGCCAAGTGTTCAGACTGCACTGCCTTGCTAGGAAAAGTAAAGCTGGCTCAGCTACCGGGGCCAGACCTTTACACTGGTGGCAGCAGTGGGATAAAGAAAACCCACAAAGATAACTAGCAAGGCACAATCATGGCAAGACGCACTCGTAGCGCAAGACGACCGGGAGTCCCCCAAAGGGAAGGACTAGAGAGACTAGAGCGATTAACGAATGTGCTAGAGAGGGTGCTTGTGAACCAAGAGGCACAAAGGAATCCGGAGCCACCGGTACCCAGAGAGACATTCAAGGCTCCTGAGTACGATGGGAACGGTGATGTGGAGGCCTTCATAAGGCAGTTCAATGATGTGGCTGTCGCCAATGACTGGGGAGCCAGATCCGCCCTATTACACATTCGAGGAAGGCTGAAAGAACAGGCCAAGGAATGTGGGCATGGACATACACTACAGGCGGTGTTCAACACCCTCCGGGCAAGGTTCAGTATGACCCCCAAGGAGGCAAGGTCGGAACTGCAGGGCCTGAGGAAGGAAACTTGCACTACGTTATTCGAGCATGCTGCCCGTATAGAAAGACTTACGGGCATTGCATTCGAGGAGTTGTCCGATCGAATGAGGGAGGAGATGGCAGTGGATACCTTCTGCGGGTCCTTGGGTAACATATACCTACAAAGACACCTTTTGGCAGTACCCACCCCCACCCTGGAGGCCGCCGTGAGAGCAGGAAATGAGTACCTACAGATACGGCCCGAGATGACCATTCGACAGAACCATCCAGCGAGATCCGGGGTAAGGGCAGTCCAGCCGGACGAGCTCGAGCAGGCCATGGAGGAGCAGGCGGAGGTAGAGCAGGCCGTAGTAGTCCGTGCTGCCCCCGACTCGTTGGGTTTACTCCTGACCACGATGGAGGATCTAAAAAAGGAAATGGCCGATCTCAAGAGACAAGTCGGTTACTCACAAGGTCCCCCACAGCAAGTGACTCGGGAAAAAGGAGTAAGGAAATGCTGGGGGTGTGATCAGGCAGGCCACTGGAGGAGGAACTGCCCCAAGAACCAACCCCGTAGCCGCACCACCCAGGGACAGAACCAGGGAAACGCCAACCGCCCGCAGCAGTAGGGCAACCTGCTGGCTGCAATAGGGCACCAAGAACCAATAATTACAAAAAGGTGAGAGGGGCAGGCCGAAGGAAGGCGGAGGTGGACCCGGAAGGCTGGTCCTACTCCGCGAATTCGGTAGCTATCACGCAGAGGCCTCCGGTAGGGAAGGTTCCCACCTACAACCACTACCAGAGCTTAGAAGGCCTAGCCGAAGACGAAGAAGACATGGAGATGGATCCTCGAGTATCGCCGCAGGAGGCCCGACAGGCCCAGAGGCGGTATGTCTGCCAAACCCAAAGGCAAGCTAGACAAAAAGCGACATCAGGAGATGTCGGTAGTCTAGAGGAAGGTACAATCGGGAAAAACTACTCCAAGAGATCTGGACCGCGAGGGTCGGGACCAAGAGCCGATCCAGCATCAGCTGGAGCTCTCGAGAGACCTAAACGCAGATCGGGAAAGAAGGAGAAGTTAATCTCGAGCGAACGCTTCCAGGAACCAGGATGACCTAGGTCGGGGGAAAAAGGCCCAGCCAGTGCTAATCCTTCCCAGAGATTTGGACAGGGTAGATTGGGAGCGAGAGCCAGTTCATCCGGAGCTGAGCTTCTCCAGAGATCTATACCCTCCAGATCGGGAGTAGAAGAAGAACCAGCTATGGTGGAGCAATTCCAGAGACAAAGGGGTCGCAGATCCAGGAATGGGTGGGGTTGGGATCGAGCCTACTGCTCCCCAGGATCAGGAGTGGAAGAAGGACGGAAGTCGAACCAAGTCGACCCGTTCCGGGGTGGAGACCCAGGCCAATGCCTGAGCCCGGTGTCGGGTCCGACAGGCCGGTACGGGGAGAGCACAACGCCAGCTGCTCCCGAGGAAAGCCTGGCGGACCAGCTCGATGAGAGTCCACCACCGGACAGGCCTCGGCGTCTGCCACGAAAAAGATATTCCAAAGGGGCGCCTAACGACACCTGCGAAAGGAATGAGTTACCAAGAATCGGAGCCTTGGAAAAGCCCCACAAATCTAGCTACTTCTTGCCCGGGAAAATGGAGAGACAGGACCTGCTCTTTCTCATAGATACCGGCTGCAATACGAACCTGTTGTCAAAGAAGGTGTTCGACCAAATGCCAGCCCAGATTAGAGATCAACTGGAGGAAAATGACCGATACGGTCTGATGGCAGACGGGAGTAAGCTCCAATTCTACGGACTAATCCGACTAACCGGGAGAGTCCGCGATGTACCGATCAAGGAGAACTTCATTGTGAGCCAAATCAGCGAGGACACCATCCTGGGGATGCCCTTCCTGATCTCACACCAATGTCACATGGACTTCGACCAACCCGTCATCTCCATCGGGGACAGAAGACTCTCCTGTACCGATAGATACGGCAGACTGATGGTGTCGAAGGTACACACCTGGAAGAAGGTCACCATTCCACCATTGTCTGAAGTAACGGTAGCAGGAAGGGTGTCAGCCCGAAATTACGTACCCGTAGGCATAATAGAGGGAGCCGACCCGCACCTTCCGGTGGCACGTAGCCTGAATCAGCCCGGAGACCAGGGCGCCGTGGCCGTGCAATGCCTAAACCCGGGTAACCACCCCATCGAATTGGCGGCTGGACAAGTGATAGGCTTGTACACTGCCATCGGGGCAGAAGATGTGCAGGCCGAACCCTGGACAGAACCAAAAAACTTCAACACCGAAGTAACTGGAGTAGGGTGTACAGCTGTATACGCTGGAGAAGTAGTGCCCAAACATCTAGTCGAGCTCTACGATCAGGCCGTCCGGGGTTGCTCGCACAACCAGGAAAGGCGGAAGTTGGCCGCCCTGCTGGCTAAATACCAGAATGTCTTCAGTAAGTACGAGGGCGATGTGGGGCGGACCGATCTGGTAAAACACAGTATCCCGCTGATTGAAGGAGCCAGGCCCATTAGACAACCTCCCCATAGGTTGGGGCCCCTCAAGGAGGCAGAGGCGGACAGACAGGTGACCGACCTATTGGAAAAGGGCCTGATCGAACCTGCCAATGGGGCCTGGAGCTCACCAGTGGTGATGGTTCGGAAGAAGGACGGCGGGTGGCGGTTCTGCGTGGACTACCGGCAACTAAATGCCATCACACAACAGGACGCCTATCCAATCCCAAGAATCGATGAGAGCCTGGACGCCCTGGCTGGAAGTCGATTCTTTAGCACACTAGACCTGACCAGCGGATACTGGCAAGTGCCAATGGACCAGGAAGCCCAGGAAAGATCTGCCTTTACCACCCGAAGTGGGCTATGGAAGTGGAAAGTGCTGCCGTTCGGACTAACATCGGCTCCCACCACCTTTCAGAGATTGATGGAATCTGTGTTGCAAGGACTCCACTGGAAGACTCTCTTGCTCTACCTGGACGACATTATCGTCATCGCCCCCGATTTTGAAACACACCTGGCTCGTCTGGAAGAAGTCTTCCGGAGGCTGGCAACGGCCAGGTTGAAGCTAAAGCCCTCCAAGTGTGAACTCCTCCAGGAGAAGGAGAGATATCTCGGACATGTGGTGAGCCCGCAAGGAGTATCCACTGACCCGGAGAAGATCAAGGCGGTGGCAGAATGGCGAGTTCCACAGAATGTGAAACAGTTACAAGCATTTTTAGGGACGACTGGATACTATCGACAGTATCTGAAGGACTATGCCACTATCGCCAAGCCACTCACTGTTCTGACAGGAAAAGGGAAAGCCTGGCAGTGGGGCAACAAGGAGCAAGCGGCATTCGAGACACTCCAACGGGGGTTGGTCACAGCACCGGTCCTGGGTTATCCCAACCCCGGGAACCAGTATATCTTGGATACCGATGCTAGTAACGTGGGAGTGGGGGGCGGTGTTGTCTCAGAACCAGAATGGTAGGGAGACAGTAGTAGCGTACTACAGTAAAACGCTCAGCCCTGCAGAACAGAATTACTGTGTCACCCGTGAGGAACTGTTAGCGGTGGTAAAGGCCGTAAAACACTTTCGACCTTATTTATATGGACAACGCTTCCTACTCAGAACGGACCATGCCTCCTTGAGATGATTGTGCCGACGAAGGGAACCGTCGGCTCAGGTAGCCCGGTGGTTGGAGATCCTGTCGGAGTTCACCTATCAACTGGAACACCGACCCGGGGCCAAACACGGGAACGCCGACGGTTTGAGTCGGCAAGCCTGCCCGGAGGACTGCCGGCAATGCACCCGCATAGAAGAGAGAGAGACGGAGGTCCAAGTAAGCAGGCTATGATGAAGGAAGACCCTAACAAGGTGGCCGCAATCAAATTGCTCGGAGAGCGGAACTTCCGTCAATTGGTACAAAGCCAGATGGAAGGGAACCAGGCCGTGGCCCGAATGTACTGGGCTGTAAAAAATGACCAAGAATTGACGGAGGAAGAACTGACATTGGGAAACAATGAGCTCCGAATCTTACACAGAAGGCGAGAAGCCATGCGGCTATCAACCAACGGTGTCCTGGAGATCCGGCTAATAACGAACGGCCACTCTCGATGGTGCACCCTATGCCCCCGAGCAGACCGAAACTGGGTCATCTGGGAAACTCATCGGCTAGCCCATGCAGGGGTGCACAAGACAACGAAGAGAGTCCTACTAAATTGGTACTGGCCGGGCCTATGTGTAGACATACGTCGCCTGATCAAGACGTGCGAGGTCTGCCAGGTAGCCAAGACCGGGGGGAACCACGCCACCAAGAGCCGGCACCGACTCTATGCCGGGCGACCTTGGCAGAAGTTGGCAGTGGATCTGGTGGGACCGATGCCAGAGACTGAGAAGGGGAACAAGTGGATTCTCGTGATCAGTGATCACTTCTCAAGATGGCAGGACGCCATAGCCATTCCGGATGCAACTGCCCCGGTAGTGGCCACGACCCTGGATGAGAGGGTACTCTGCTACTTCGGCCTGCCGGAGGAGTTGCATTCGGACCAAGGAGCCCAGTTTGAATCTAAACTCATGAGCGAGTTGTGCAAGTTATGGAATGTAACCAAGACACGGACTACCCCATACCACCCTCAAGGAAATGGAATCGTAGAGCGAAACAACCGTAGCCTGGGAGACTCGTTGAGGGCCCTACTTCTCCGCCGAGGACCAACAGAATGGGACCTGTTGTTACCCCAAATCATGAGGGCGTTTCGGGCCACACCTCACTCCGCCACCGGAGAAACTGCGAACTTCATGATGATGGGCAGGGAGCTGCGTCTGCCCGACCAGCTATCCGAACCAGTAGCCACGGACAACCAAGCCATCCAGCCCTACGTGTTGGAATTGGCCGGTCGGCTAGAAGAAACTCACGAGATTCTCCGAGAGCGCCAGATGAAAGTAAGGGTAGAGGATGAGGAAGAGCCGCCCCTGTTTGAAGTGGGAGATTTGGTGTTGTTAGTGAATAAGCGGCGAAGGAGGGGTGAAAACCCCAAACTCCAACCCAAATACGTGGGGCCGTACACGGTCACCAAGCGTCACTCTAATAATACCTATCAAGTAGAACGGCAGGGTCAGGTGTCCGTTCAGAACGAGGAACGCCTGAAGCCCTATATTGCATGCCCAGAAGCAGATGGTAGGGCCCCGGCCACCAGGGAACCGGCTCGGCGCCCCAACATGAGAGGAGCTACCGGCAATAGGAGAAGTAGAGAAGAACCGATCGAGTTGTTGCCTACCCTGGAGTTCCACGCGAGGGAACCCGCTTTCCAACCACCCCTGCAGCCTAGGGACAGGCACCCTCTTCCCGCACCCAGTAAGGGGGAAACGTTCCGGAGGCGACTACTGGAAGCCCTGACGGAGGAGGAGCATCCCCTTCCCGTGGATAGCAGTATTGAGGAGGAGCCCGTCAATGCGCCAGGATGCACAGACCCCTCGGAGTTAGGACAAGATGACCTGGGAGCCGAGTCCGATCCCATGGCCCCCCTCGATCTTCACAGACCGGGTGGACAGGGAGAGGAATTGACTATAGAACCACAGGCCCCTGCAGAGACTGAACAGGCAGAACCGACCCCCACCATGAACTCTAGACCGGTTCCGACCGGGGGAGAAATGCAGGTGGAGACGGAGCCCACTGGAACCAACAGAGCCGTGGAGTTGAGAAGAGATGGGAGGCCCCGAAGAATTACGAGACCACCCATCCGGTATGGGCAGGCGGTGTGTCACCAGGTCAAACCCGAGAAGAAAGAGGAAGAACAATGCCGATACTCGGAAGAGATTAGAAACACACAGGAAAACAGAGAAAGGTACGAGATACTGAGAGCGAGAGTGGAGGACATCGAAAAGCTTCTCGAAAGGGGGAGCATTAGCCTCGACAAAGAAGGGGAATTACAGTACCGAGCATTGAGGGACTCCATGGAAGAGTTAGAGGCAACATTGACCACCAATAGCCAGAACACGGGAACAGGAGAAAGGGAACAGATGGAAGAATTCCAACTCTCAGAAGAGGTGAAGAGTAGCCCAGCAGCCAGAGAGAGAGATACGAGTTGTTAAGGAGCCGTTTGGAGGACATAGATGAGCTGCTGAAAGAAGGAAACATTGTCCTCGACGAGGAAGGAGAGTTACAATATCGAACGTTGAAAGACTCTATGGAGGAGTTGGAGAGGGCGATGACTGCAGAGATCCAAACCACCAAAACAAGTGAGAAAGGACGAACGATCTGGAATCGCAGATGCCAGAGGCCGGAGAAATCTCCGAGAGAGAGATTTTCCGGCCAGGGACGATCTGGACCGGTGACTACTGGCGACACAGTTGACCCGGGTCAAGGACGGGGCTCCACCGGAAACTGGCCGCCATTGCGCTCAGTCAACCACAATGCTGCTCCTAGCCAATTCGCATACACGTCATTTCACGACTGCTCTCTGTCCCAGACAGTTCGCAGCTACGTTAGCCACATGGACCCGAGAAGTACCCAGTATGAAGATAAAGAATTGCAGCAATTACTCACGGAGCTTGATGGAATACTTGAGGAGACGGGGACAACAGCCACACAGACAGGCATAGATCCAGAGCGCCGTGTCAGCGTATCTTCAACAAATCCAAAGGCCACACCAATGGCATATAAAGGGACCAAACCAAATCAGGACGATGAGATGAATGTGCGAGTGATCCGGCTAGGAACGACATCAGCCAAGGAAAAGCCGACACGAAGCCAGAACCCGGCCAAACGAAAGGACTCTCCCAGGAACGTTTGGTATACGCCCGAATCCTATAAAAAGATGGAGGCCGCAGAGGACAAGGAAAAGGGAGAGTGTCGATTATGTGGATTCCAGAATAGAGAAAGCCCGGTGATGCGACGCCACATCAGGCAACACTTCTGGCGATTTTGGTGCAAATGCCAGAAGAATTCTTCATTTCTCTCCATCTATAAGCACCAACGGACGGAGGAAGACATCGAGAATCACTCGCGCGTGGTTTTTCAGGTGGACGAAGAGTCTTTTCAGGAATTCTGCAAATACATTGGGTGGGAGAACCGCCCTCCTTTCGGCACCTGCATGCCGGTCAAAGATGGGAAAGGATGGACGGCAAAGAGAAAAATAGAAACCACAAAACCAACGATTGCCACAGAACCAGGGACAGATATTCCAAACCTGACAGTCCGAGTACAAAATCGCCAGGATACCAAAGGCAGGGAGGAACCAAGTCGATCCTTCCTCTCGGGATACACTATTCCAAAAAAAATAAAACGAGGAGATACTCAACAAAAAGAGCCAATGTTGGAAATCCATGCCAGCGCGGCGGATAAGGAGGGAATAGTAGAGGAACCAATCACAAAGGTATACAGGCCAACCAGCGGAGAGAAAAAGCCTCACCACTCCAACAAGAGGGAAATCTATCTCCGCCGGGCCGACCGTGAGGAAAAGGAGTACCGGCGATATCAAAGCTTAGCCTGAGCTAGCTACCAAGAGGTACAGCGCTTACGCAACTGTGTAAACCAATATCACTAGGCATCTATGACTCCACCTCGGGTAAATTGTTGACCCCAGGCCAAACAATTGGGGGGGAGTGTGTGGAGGACGGGACTATACTAAACCATATGTTTGTGCTTGAGACCACATTATGCCTAGTCACTTATGTATATTTCTTAACCTGTTAACTGTAACCTGTTGTATATTTCTTAACCTATTTCTTAACCGGGTATGATAATACCCTGGTAAAACCATTATATAATACTACATTTTTGGGCCTGCTTCACAGGCCTGCTAGCACCCCATTATGCCTATTGTCTGGGCCTGCCTCACAGGCCTGATGTGAAACAATGAATGTTATATAATTGTGGGCGGAGCAAATAGTATAAAAGGAGAAGGCATAAGCCAACTCTTTGGGATTCTGCTAACGGATTTTATACTGTCAAGACGAAGTTATACATGTACTGATATACGCTAAATACACTATACTTATTCTTATAAACTGCCTACGTTTGATGCCTGCCTGGTTGGCATAAGGAGGATCCTTCCGCCAGAACTGCTCTGGCTTCGAAACACGAACTGCTTGGGGGAGACACCTAAGGAAGGCTAGGGGTGGGCTACGTTACGATCGGACCGGATCAGAAATGCGATAGCATTGGGGATCAGGCCCTCCAGTAAGTAGTCGGGACCTAAACTAGCCAAGATAGGGTCTCAGAGAGCAGGCCGTGCTAGCCTTCCAAGTGAGCCTGAACTGCGGATACCCAGCCGCGGCCTGACCCGACCACTAGGTGTGTCAGGCAGGCCGACGAGGGGAAGGCCCAGTGTTCAGACTGCACTGCCTTGCTAGGAAAAGTAAAGCTGGCTCAGCTACCGGGGCCAGATCTTTACAATACTAATCTAAAATATACCAAAGAGTTTCTTTGCTGGCCTCATCAAGTTTCAATAAAGGAATATCTAATTTTGTCACGTCATACATATGTATGATGTGACAAAACTCATTAAACTAGGGGCCTCATACATATGTATGATGTGACACCCCTAGTTTAATGAGTTATATTGATTTAATCCATTTATGAATCTGAATTTTGGAATTATGTTCGTGTGTCATAATTGGTGAGAGGATCATCAAGATGACTCTAATATAGTTTAGCTGTAAGAAGCAAAATATTCAGTGAATTCTTTCTCCATAAATACAACAGAACTAACACTATAACTTTCAGCTTTTATAGTGCATTTGCTACACTATCAGTTTCACTTATGAGCCAACCTGGGTAAAACTAATGTTGAGAGAGCTTGAAGATACATTGAAAATTGCTATGTTCAAACACCTCAAGGTGTAAATAGAATCTGTGTAATATTCGAACCATATTCACCATAGGAAAGTGTCTGCTCTAATTCATGAGTATTATATCTGAAAAATCAAAGCTATGTCCAGAAGTAGATGAAAGTAGTTTCGGATGGGAGTGCCTGGCTGTTAAAAATTTGCTACCTCTTTTTAAACATAAGCTGGTTTGAAAGTGAGGTGGAATTTAGGTAAGTAGAACTTCTTCGCCGCTGGTCATGGAAAATGGCCTGTAGATGGCCTGGGAGGGAGCTTCAAAAGGTTGGGAAGACAAAAGGTCCTTGGTGGAGCTAATGTAAAAGATGCAGATTCTTGCAATGCTCAAGGTTTATCATCAGAGGCAAGCATTATTGTCATCAAGCCTGAGAAAACTAGCAAAAGTGGAGTCTTTTTAAACCAAACATGGGAAGGTGTCGTAGGAGCAAAAGGGACTCAACAAATTCATTGTGTGCAAAGTGGTGCCTGTCAAGAGCTGCATTTTAGCTGTGTCAGTGGTTCTGAGAATAAAACTTACCATAAAATACAAAAAAAGTCACAGATGTGATTCCAATTGATACAGGTTTTATGCATAACAATCATGTTTTAGTCAAATACCAGACAAAGTATCAGAAAAAATCAAGAGAATAGAATAATAATTAATAAAAACATATATTACTGCCTAGCTAGCATAAACAATAATTGAACAGGTGAACTTTTTTCTATAACTTATGGTAGCCTAAGAAGTCATTTTCTGTCTTGATTTACGATTAAAACGGTGATACTTAATGGAGTGTCAAATATTCCTTTTGCGTTGTATATAAATAATATCAGCTTTTGAGTATCACGTATGAAGCCTTAAAAAATAAATGCAGATACACTCAAAAGTGCTCAGTTTTTTGTCATAAAAAATTTTGAATTTTTAACATAATTTTTCAACTTCTTTAATTTTCATATTTTTCATTTTTCTTTTTTTAAACTGCTTTGAAAACATGTGTATTATTGTATCTTAATTGTACTGTGTGAAGACATCCATTTTTGTTGATTTTATGTAATTGTTATAATTGATATTTTTGTTTAGGTGATTGGAATAATATTCCTACTGTTACTCGGTTTAAGTCTACTTTTTGCAAACTTATCAGTAGATGTGGTGCAGAATTGGATGCTAGGGAGACAGGTAATTTTACTGCTCAAGACGAGATTCTCATGATACAGGCTACTCCAGAAGTTGATCAGTTTGTGGAGCCCACAATGATTTCAGATGCCAAAACTTCTGTTATAGGTAACAGTATAGTCTATATAGCTGGCTACATTTTGCGAAAACTAACTAAAGTGCCGTCATGTAACAATTGTCGTCAGTCACTGATTACCACTAAGTCAAGTATCCAGTACTGACAACTCTATATTCTACTCGAGCGAAAAAACAATGGAGGCTTGGTGCATCTATCAGACGGTGTCATCAGGATCCTGCTAGCTGCAGATTGATACTTTCGTATTAACGCAAAGCCAGATCCACTTCATTGTGCAGTGTATGTTATCAGTAGTGTAGGATCTAGTGATGCGCTATGCCTTGGGAAACACATTACGGACACAGCAGATGACATATTCAACCACTGGTCTTCATTGATGAGAAACCTCATTCAGTCATTTTATGATCTCAGACAGCATCATTATGCTAACAACCGTACATTCAAACTGCAAGGTGCATCTTTGCGACATAAGAATACTAAAGAAGTACTTTTTAAAGGCCAGTAACAATGTAATCTCTGTAATATTCATCTGTAGCTGTTGTACTGCCATTTGATTTAGTTCTATGAAACTCTAATAAACTTTGGCTCAATATCCAGTAATATACAAATCTCCTTTTACACAGTTTCTGTAATGTGTATGTATAGGTTTAATCATCTGATTACACTACTTCCTGCATTTCATTGTTTGCATTATTTCTAGTATCCACTATTACAGCTGTTTTTAATTTCCGTTTAGTTGTTGCATTAGTTTATTCCACATTTTACAGATACTGTATCATACATTTTATACATTTATGAGCTATTATCACTTAAATCATGAAAGCAGTTTCTTTTTTCGCAGCAAATGTGCGGCTTTTATCAAAATACTTCATGCGCTAAGTTTTTCCATCATGATTTATGCATCTGTAATATAATGGAACAGTTGTTATTTGCCTGAATACATCGTTTGCTGGGTTTATGCATCCGTAATACAGCAGTTTGTATGAATAATATGGTCCACTAAAATGTATTTTGCATCTACTTATCATTTATTATATCCTACTCTATATGTTGTAAGTTTTCTTCTATCAGGGCGCTCTAAACGTTGTGTAGGAGGAGTTGTCAATAACAACCTAGTGGAAAATAACCATTTAACATGTACGTTTCTGTCATTTTCCACTGTTTGTTTACATAAATAGTATTGCTTACATTAGTACACGGTTAACTCTCCAATATGGCGCATGCATCACGTATCGCCAATAGTGTAAAAGTTAGGGCTAGGTTAGAACATATAGCCCATATAACACACTAACCTCAAATGACTAAAGGCTTATTACCATTGACTAAAAGTTATTGTCTAAAAATGTTTAGAAGACAAATGATTTTTGTCAGTCAAAAATGTCCGAAAAGTGCAAAATGCAGAAAAGCTAAATCTCCAAATAATTCGATTCCTCTATACAAAAGACAAGTTGAACGCAATATTCACCTGCATTGTTCTG